>NC_055992.1:100404674-100709247 GCF_018446385.1 Zingiber officinale | reverse complement strand
GATTTGCCCCAATTTTGATATCATTATGTTGCTAGCAATGAGTTAAAGAAATTGGTGTGATAAATATGAGTATCTTGACAATGATGTCTATTATTACTAAAGACACTGGAGAATTAGAACCATTTTTTATTTTGGAGTAGTGTTTGATTGATGATAAATTGAGATAATTTCTTTTGAGGTTATTTTGATGGGTTAAACTATTTGAAGAAGATGAGAAACTATGCGCTGTGGTAGATTAGAGGTGCTGATCAATTGAAAAACTTGAAGAATGACTGGAAACAAGATATTGAGGGGTATATCACCGATGGGGCTTAGTTCAACCAGGAACAATTAGATTTCTGAAACATTTTATTTTGATAATTCATATTTGATTTTTTTTCATGCAATTATTCTTTGAACTCTTATTCTGTCCCCCTACAACTTCTTTTATGCATGTGAAATTTGAAAGGCTGATGATTTATTGAAAAAAACTTGAGCTATTTTGAAAAGGATGATCTACACATATATTTACTCGTGGATGCCCCTCACTTGTGTGTGATCGGTCTGGAATGCACCAACCCAAGCCCAATAAGTTGGCCTACTTAACTTAGCTGACAACAACTGGGGATATTAGATATATGTTGATACTTGCCAGGTTCAAAATAGAGGACCCTTCTCTAATACCACTCATTCGAAAGAAAATACTCTTAACATATATTTATAACAATGCCTTTGATTAACTTTGCATACAGTATCACATTTAATATTTTGTTTTGCTTCTAATTTTTGACCAGGTCTCCAAGAGATTAGAGAACACATCTAGATATTTTAAGCGTTTGGGGAGTCTAGGATTCTGGGGGCAGCTAGTATGCACTGTTGTATCTGCTGTTATTTTGTCATTCTCCTTAGTTATCACTGGGAAGGTTACTTCACCTGTCACATTTTACACCACTGCTGGTGGTATTGTAGCTGCATTTATTTCAGTCTTTTGGTCATTTGGTTACATAAGGCTTTCAGAAAGACTGCGAAGAACTGCAAATGATCCTGCAAAGGTGATCCCTTTCACAAAGTTCAATTCTTTCTATGGAACTTACCTGCATATAGTGGGAAAGTAGCTTAATCTCTTCGATATTCATTCCATATTTTTATCAATGATTTTTTATGATCATTATCTGGTTAGATTTGAGATATACCTGCTTGGCCTTCATTGCATTTCCGTCATCAATATTTGTTCTTTTGCATTGTTTACTTATAGTCTTAAGAAAGATGAAAATAAGTACTCCAACTTTCTACATCTTGAAAACTTCAAGACTATTAGATATCCTTTGCTTTTATTTTTAAAATAAAATCTCAGTATTCAGGTCTTTGAATGTTACCTATACAAATTGGTTAGCTGAGAGCATAAATGCACATTTTTTCAAATGGGATAGTGATTAATGTTGCATGTATTTTTTATTTTATTTATTTTTTTACTTTGCATGAGATGTAATTTAAACTAAATTTTAAGGTAACTTAAACCTAGGCCAAGAGGATGTAGCAAAATAGGATTAATAAGTAGCTCCATATGATACATGGCATTCAATTGTCAGTAAGGAGTCTTGCTTTTTATCATGTCCGCTTTGCGTTGTAGAACTTTATCTAGTGAAGATCATATTCTTTTTGGTTCATTTATTTAACTTACTCTTGAGACTGTTTTCCAGGCTCCTCCAAGAGCTGATGTAGTGAAAAGTTTGAAAAATGGCATTGTGTTAAACCTTCTGGGAATGGGTTCTGCAATTCTTGGCATGCAAGCAACTGTTGGGTTATTGGTTGCAAAAGCACTTACTACTTCAGCAGTTCCTTACAACCAGATGTCTGCTGGTCAGAGTCCTGTGTTGGCCTTGGATGTCTTCTTAGTTCAGGTAATAGTGAATTTTCCTTGCGGCTTTTTACTCAGCTCATATCTCTCTCTTAGGACATGCACTGATACACCACTTAGATGCCAAACAAATGCTTCTCATATGTATGCCATACATTTTGGCACTGTAACATGAGTGATAATTGGTGAACAAGCTCGTTGAGTTTCATGTACATAGCTTCTGAATTGAACTTGTCAGTAATATAGATGAATCATAAATGCCGCAGATATTTCCATTTGATACAACAACTAAGCCTTATCTCACTAGGTGGGCTTGGATATATTCCCATTTGATACCTGGCAGCTAATATTGTTAAACTAGGTTCATTAAACTTGGGTTAGTTGTGTTGTGTTGTGTGGGTTTTAGACCTAGATGAAGCTAGTGTTTCTAAATTCGGTCTAGACAGCAGTTCAATCTGATCATTCACATAAGAGCCAGGTGACGGTTCAATCATAAAAAAATCAGCGTACGGGAGGTAGGATATCTTAGTCACGACCCTAACCAGCTTCTTGGAAACATTTCATTGGATTGCTTACCATTGACTTCTACATATTTTATCCTGTGGCTCAGGGAAATATAGTTAAAGGGTTGATTGTCTCAACAGGCTAAGTTAATAATCAGTACTAGGGCCGCTTTTGGTGCTAGATATTCTGTACGATTTTATTTCGCTATTTGTTAACTTTGGGCCTTCATGAGCAATTCAAGCCTAACATTAAGAAGCTTGTAACTCCTTATTTAGTCCATGTTGGGTTTGGTCAGCATGCTAGTTAATGCAACTTTGATAGATCTTCTACCTTTGACTTGTGGTTATAAATTTTCAGTCATGTCCAAGTATATCAAGTTAATGGTGGCCAGGTTTTCAACAAAATATTTTGGCGGTATTCTCATGGAAAGTAGTAGTTGGACACTAACGATTTTTATTTCAACAAATTTAAAATTGATTCTATTCATAAAAGCATAATTTAACTAGTTGAGAATAACAATCAATTCTAAGAAGTAATCTAAACTCACCATCGATAACAAAATGCAAATAATATTAAGTTTCTAGCACTTTTGATAAAAAAAAAAATGGGGATTACTCAAAGATCGTCTAGCTAGATATCTGCTTTGTCTAACAAGCTTGAGCAGAATCTTTGAGCTTTGTTAAGCTTTTAACTGATACTTATACTGAGCATGTTCAAGTTCAGTTCATCATTGAGCTTGGGTTTAGCTTTTGGCTGATTCTTATACAAGCGTGTTCCAACTCAGTTCATCTTGGCTATATTCATGGAGCTCTAGGACTATCATGCACTTCAATAAATCTGCTAATATAGCAATTGTATTGTTCATATCCAGATCCAAGAGCATAACAAGAAAGTTTCACCTTTCTGCTGGATTTATACAAAATTATTATTGGTCAATTGGAAATGATAATCCTCAGGCCTGTAGTTGAATATTTAGATAAGAGTTTACTTGTGTGACTCTATTACTTTCTCATTTTGTTTTCGGTACACATATATACTCCGAGATAAAAATTTAGATATTAGTGTTCAATTACAGGACAAAATCACACATTTTAGTTCATTTGAAAACTCAAGCATTTCTTAGGCACAATCAACAAGCATCAGATCAACACCTGCTTTATGCCTCTAACAAATTTATACTTGAGCTTTTTCACTGAACAAATACAGTTTCTAAACAATGATATTCTAAAAAAGTTTACTCTGCTTGCTTATCTTATGAGTCATTTAATAGGCTTCTGCCAACACGATCCTCTCTCATTTCTTGGGGCTTGTGTTCTCGCTGGAACTACTGCGATCAGTCACGTTGCCGCATCTGGAGGCTGTTTCCATTCCAAAAGCTGCTTAGCTAGGCCATTTTCTGGTCCTGAACGATGTGCTTCCTTGCAGTAGGTACTACTTCTAGATCCAGTTATTTTTTTGTTTGCCCTCTTTTGTGCTGATTGAGTTGAACAATCTTAAAGTTGATCAAACGTCGCTTTTACGATTCATTTACAGTCTGTCTTCGTGTTATTTTTAGACATTTATGGATATTCTTACGTCCTTTTAGCATCGCCGCAACTTAAAATTTCATAATGTATTTATTTAGTGTGTGCATCCTATTTCTAGAATTAAGGTGTGGCGTAATTCTAAAGTAGATATATTGGAAGATAAACTCATAACATTCCTTGTTATGAGTCCTAAAATATTAGAGTCAAGCCAATTGGTTAGGCTGTTGCGGTCAAGTGGGCTGGGTCGGTAAAATGAGTCAATCGGTTTGAGTTGGTCCTGTCAAGACAATTCGGCAAGGAAATTGGGTGACTAAAATTGGCTGCTGGACCCAACAGACCAGTTGAACATGCTGCGGAGGCCAGTCAAGTCGATCGAACCTAGTAGGTTGAGCGTGATGGTCCTGTCGAATGGCTTCTCTGACCTGATCAGATCGAGTGAGGGAACAAACTATACTTGGTAGGCAGACATGTTGGACCAAGCAGGCCAATGAACTAGGCTGTGCAGGCAAGTTGAATGGAGGTTTGGATTCAAATTTTGATGCTTCTAATGGTTGAATCGTGATAATAGAAGATTGGGGCGGTACAGTGGTGGAGGTATGGGGTGTTGTCACATGAGGTTTTCAAGTCGAAACTCGGCGCGTCCGAGTATGTCTTCCCTCATGCTTTAGTAACTTGTAATAATGACTAATAGTCATTTGTGATTTATTTTCTCTGTGTTACCTTAGGGATGGGTTAACGGAGCGTTGGAGATTGCCTTTTGCCACGTGATAATAGAAGATGAGATGGAATTTAATGCAAATAAAATCCAAGTCATGATGGTTGACCGAACCACAGAGAATTTTGTTGGAGTGGTTGTTGATGGTAAACGGGAGTTTTGTATGACCAACTTTGTGATCAATTTGGCTTGTGAAGTTCCAATTGACAATGCCCACAATTTATAGTTAATTGTAATTGTATATGAGTCAAGAAATACAATTAAATATAACTTAAATCATTACTTTGTTTTTCACATTTATTAATTTCTAGTTTAGATGTTAATCCATACACTTTTAATTTCTAACACGTGTCGCTATGGTTCCGCATGCATGCCTATTTTTCTCAATAACATATTCCAACTTTATTTAGTCAAATTTCTTGCCACAATTTAATCAACCCTATCTCACCATTTTCCCCCTTTTCTACTAAATTCAAATTTTGTTTTTGTTTTTTTTTTCCCATTTCCTTATTTGATTTTAACTCTCAATTCAAACCCTCATAATTCCACCTAATGCTCAAACTTGGATGCTTCCTCCTTGGAATAACTCAAGAGTCAAAATAAAACCCTTCCCGTAGATCCCTATATAATCCCCAACACTTAGTAGTCACTTCGCAATACTAATATTATCGCTTAGATACCGTTTCCATTGTGGCACCTAACCATGGATACGCAAAGCAAGGTCTTGTTCTTCATCTTCCTCTTATTTGCGAGTGAATTTGTCTTCCCAGCGCAAGCTAGGCCCCTTAAAGTTCATGAAGACGTTGATCTTTTGAACACTATAGATCATTCGATCGGTGTCCAATTACTCGAAGGGATCAAAATCGAAGGTCAAAGCGGAAGCCAGGGTTGTACTTTCGTAAAGTACCGTTTGGATGGAGTAAAGAAGTCAGGACCGAGTCCGGGAGATGGTCACTGATTTTGTTAAGCAGAATCGATTTCTTGTTAACATGTATTTTGCTTTTTTGTTTTTATGAATATGAATATTACAAGTATATAATGTAATAGATGGGGAAAAAAAAGAAATAAATATCTTATGAGTAATTTATATTGCCTACTGCTAACTTTGCCATGAGCCTAATCATGTCATGCTTGCACGACTTTGCACGACAAATAATGTCTAACTTAAGCACATCGCAAAGCATCTGGACACGTGATTTCATGTAAGGCGAAAACGACTTAGAACGACATATCAAGCTTTAGTAAACTTATATCAACAAATTCAATTTCGAAATAGGCTTGTTTAATTGTCATTAAGAAATGATATGCAAAGTGAAAACGATTTTACAAATAAAATTTCAAAGGAATTGTTGTCGCAACAAGTATTTAAGATGAAGATTTTAGGGCCATATAGGGTTGTTAAAGGTAAAGTACATGCTAAAAGAGTGTAATTTGTTAGTGCAGATTAAATTATCGGTGTAATTTAGGTTTTGATAAATATTGAATGATAAAAGAGTTAAGTTAGATATTTTGTGATCTAATTACTTTACCGAGTATGTTGCAATTGACAAGTCCGAAAGACCGGACATCATGTTGAAATTTAGCTAGGTCCACGGGATCGGATAGTCAGTGAGAAGTCCAGATAGGTCAACGGGTCGACCGAATATCTGGTAGAAAGACTAGTTGGGTCCGCGGGACCGGATAATCGGTAGAAGTCCAGTTGGGTCTGTGGACCGGACAGTTATTATGAAGACCTGCTGGGTTAAGAGGCTAGTCAACCAACAACAAATTGATAAGTAAAGGTAAGTCACTGGAGGAGAGTGACTAAATGAGAATGCGTCCAGGTTGAGGGATAATAGGTATCGGTCCAAGTTAGGTTCATTTTGGATCCTTAATTTGAAACCTTGACTAGTTTATGGTTATAGGAGGACAGGAGCTAATTACTATTTCTTATTATCATTGTGTTAACTTTGTTTTGCAGGTTAGATGTTTTAGATTTTGACTAACACAACTTGCAGTGCAAAAGGAGCAAAAAACCTTCGGATGAACAGTACCCGAAGGTGCCTTCATGGCTTGAAGGTGTCTTTCAAGGGATAAATTTTGGACCCCGTTGCAGATAAGACATAGCGAAGTAGGGGTCAAATTTACCATATTGAGGCGCCTTCAATGGCTATGAAAGGCGCCTTCCATGCCCTATTTAAGGCAGTCTCGATCAAACTTCATTTAACAACTATTATATGAGCTACTATGCGTTTATTTGATGTTCCGACTGCTCCGACTTCTTGCTGCGAAGCTGTTGCGCTCGACAACTGCTCCGAGGACTTCCGAGGTCGGCAGATCAACACTGACACTCGTGCACTTTCACTTTGATCTCTACGTGTCGGTAACAAGGTAAAAAATTTTTTGTACTTAATTTATACAAACGAAAACGGTAGTCTATTACACTTTTTCAATATCTTTGTACTCGATCTCCTCTTCCGGAGGTACTAGAATAGGTTTGTTAGTGGATTGCCCATTGATAAGTTCGCGGGACATGAGTCTTGGAGTAGGAGTCGTCAAAGGCTTCGAACCAAGTAAACTACTTGTGTTCATATTATTTTTTCGTTTGTCTATTCTCTTATTCCGCTGCGTTCGTATGTTGATTTAAAAATTGAAAAGAACGAGATTTTCAAAACCATGTGATTCACCCCCCCTCTCACGTGCGACTCGATCCAACAAGTGGTATCAGAGCAGGTTCTACTTTGAATTGGTGCAACCACCAATCAAACCAGGGGGAATTGTTTTCGAATTTGGTTTTTTGTATTCAATTTGAATGGGTAGAATTTACCCTTTCAAATAACAATTTCTCATTCACTTTTTAACTCGAAGTTGGTGCAACACCGCTCGAGTTCTTCAAAATTTCTTACTTTTCATATAAAACTCTGCTAATTCAAGACCAAGTATTGATACATTTCTTTAGTTTTCTATCTACAGCTCTAAATGGTTCAAAACGAAGGGTACAACACCGTTCATCCTCCACTTTTCAACGGAGACGATTTCCCATACTGGAATAAACGGATGGAGGTGTACCTGAAAACTAACTTCGATCAATGGTTCAGCGTCACCAAAGGGTACAAGACGCTAATTGACACCGGAATTCCAATAAACCAGGAAAATTAGAATCCGGAAATGAAGAAGAAGGCCCAGATTGACTTCAAGGCCCTCAACACAATCTAGTGCGGGTTAACAAAGGAGGAGCTGAATTGCGTCGACCCATACGAAAACGCCAAAGAGCTATGAGACAAACTCATTAAACTACACGAGGGAACTAACGCTGCAAAGGTAACAAAAAAAGATATATATATATTTAAATAAATTATTTAATATAAAAATGCAAGAATGTGAGACTGCCAATTAGCTACATGTAAGGATGAAGGACATCCTCAACGGACTTCACATGATCTGCCATCAGATGGAGAATCGTGATCTTATAAGGTACGCTCTAAACGCATTTCCTCGAAATGCATTGTGGGCATCCATCATGGATGCCTATAAGATTTCGAGAAACTTATCCAAGTTAAAGTTAGATGAATTTTTTTTATGAATTGGAGCTACACGAATAGACTAACGCCAAACCCGAGAAAGATGTTGCTTTTATTGCAGAAACATTGAAAGAAAAATTCAGAACCAAGCCAGAACTTGAAGTTGAGTTTGACCAAGACTCAGACGATGAAAAATACCTAGTGAGCCTAGTAAGGAAGATGTTTACTAGGAGAAAGAAGAACTTTCTCAAAAAGGACCTGCAGAAGATTAACTCCACTTCTAACTCCAACAACAAGTCAAACATCACATGCTTTGGATGCAACAAGAAGGGACACTACAAGATCGACTACCCGAATCTCAAAAGGAAGAAAGCCCTCAAGGTAACTTGGGATAAATCGTCCGCAGAGGAATCAGACAACGATGAACTAAGACATACCAACTACCTCACACTGATGGCGTACATACCAAAATCGAAAAGCGAATCAGAAAACGGGTCCTAACCCGAATCAAGCCACGAGCCCGCATTCGTTTCGGAAGGTTCCGATGAGGTACAATCTACTTTAAGCAAAAGATTTTTTTTAAACTATTGCGTGCTTTACATAAGAAATTGACTGTATCTGAAGATCAAATAAACGAACTAATCAAAGAAAATAAAATACTTAATAATCAACTAAATTCAGATTCAACAACTGAGTTAATTCAAGCTGAAATCCAAATTCAAGTTGCAAAACTTGAAGAAGACAATTCTAGATTGAAAGACGAAGTAGTTGAATTAAAGGAACTACTAGAGAAATTCACAACTAGATCCAAGTACCTTGACATGATACTTGGATCACAAAGAGCTGTGTACAATAAATCCGGACTTAGATACAAGTCTAGCTCAACTAACAAAACCTTTATATTTCTGGTAAATCAAAATAAAAAATCAAACTAAGGTCCGAGTTCCAAAAGTGTGCCTAACTACGCAAGTAGGAGTCAATCAATACTATGTCCCTACAAACAAAATTTACTATATCAATCAAAATAAATCAAATAACTCACTCTCAACCTCCAAAATTAAACCTTCAATAAATTCAAACCAAAGGAATAAAAAAAAATTAAATCAACCTAAATTAAGTAGAACCAAAATTAACCTAAACTCCAACTATAACTAAGTTTAATATAATTATAAAAATTGACACGAATCTAAAACTTAAATTTAGCTCAATAATTTAGGAGGAGATTCCAAATTAGCTGGCACCTCCAAAATAATAGTTTATCTGGCTGAATAATTAGGACTAAGTTAAATAAAGACAAAAGTTTAACTTGATAAACGGTACTGAAAAAGTTTTAGATGATAATAGGTTAGGGAAGCTTTGTCTATGCATGTCTAGAAAGATATAACTTTGGCCTGGTGCATTTAGTTGAGTGAAACTAATTGAAATTACTCCTTACTAATCCCAACCGGTTAGACCAAAGTTTTGTTATTAAGTTCAGTGGATAGGAGGACTATTTGAAAATTTTCGAAGGCATGATTACTCTAATGATGTCCAGGTGACTCACTATAGCTTAGAAGTTTATCAAAGAATTTCTACTTGTTGAACCCAAGACTAAATTTGAATCTAACACAAAATTAAATCCATTTCTGAAATTAAACTTAACTTATCTCAGAAAATTATAGGATTTCCTGATTGAAAATATAGATCGGGTGAGATGATTAAGAATTTGAAATTAAAATTAAAATAAAATAAAATAAAATAAATTAAAATTAAATTAACTAAAATAAATTAAAGTTAATTAAATTAAATTTAATTAATTAAAATAAATTAAATTAAATTAAATTAATTTAATTTAATTAAAAATTAATTAAATATATTAAATTAATTAAAAATAAATTTAATTAGAATTAATTAAATTAAATTAAAATAAAATTAATTAAAGTAAATTAAATGAATGAAAATAAATTAAGAATTATACTTAAAAGCTTAATCCTTAATGTAGTTAATGACTCCTACCTTTTGTAGAAAGCCAAATGGATATTGGGTAGTGGTTATTCCAGACACATGACTGAGAATCACATCAAGTTAGCTTAACTAGCATACAAAAACTTAGGAACAGTTGCCTTTGGAAACAATGACAAACTCAATGTAATTGGGATAGGTAATATCAAACTCAAAACTAACTTTATTATTAAAAAAGTATTACTTGTTGATAATTTCAAATACAATCTATTTATTATTAGTCAGTTGTGTGATTCTGGATATAAGGTTAGGTTCTTATCATCTGAATGCTTAATTAAATACATAGATAATCCTAATATAAATCTCAAAGGGCTTAGAAGGGACAACATCTATATAATTAACCTGACCATCTTTTCACTTAAGTGTCACTTGACCCAAAAGGAAGAAATCTGGTTATGACATAGAAGAATGTCCCACACCAACTTTAGAAACTTAACAAAATTAAATGGATTAGTTAGAGACTTACCAAAATTACCCAACTTAGATTCAATAATCTGTAATGCTTGTCAACAAGGAAAGCAAACCAAGTCAATACACAAATCAACTAATCAAACTCAAACTAATGCAATACTAGAATTACTACATCTGGACCTATTTGACTCCCATGGAATCAAATCCATAAATGGAAGTTTTTATTGCCTAGTAATAATAGATGATTACTCAAGATTCACCTGGGTAAAATTCTTAAAAAATAAAGATGAAACTTTTGAAATCTTCAGTAATTTTTGCAAACAAACTAAAAATAAAAAAGATAAAAAAAAATTAAACGAATTAGAAGTGATAACGGAGGTAAGTTTAAAAATCACAACTTTAATCAATTTTGCAATGAAAATGGGTATCATTATGAATTTTTCTACCCTAAAACACCCCAACAAAATGGAATAGTGGAAAGAAATAATAGAACCCTACTTGAAGCCTCCAGGACAATGCTAAACGAATATAAACTTCTAAAATATTTTTGAGCAGAAGCTGTTAATATAGCACGCTATGTACAAAACAAAACCACAATAAATAAAATAATAATAAGACTTCATTCGAACTCTATTATAAGAACATACCCAATATCAACTATTTTAAAGTATTCAGATGTATAGTCTATATATTAAATGTAGGAGCGTAGTGTGCTAGGGGGGCGAATAACACTCGTGACTAATTCGTTCATTTTAAAATAATCGAGTAAATCACAGCGGAATAAGAACAATTAAAGAAAAACAATGACACAAGTTGGTTTTACTTGGTTCGGAGTGTCACGCCCCAGAGGAGTCCCTGCCAGACAAAAATTTCGGTAGCATACCCCCTGTACCGGTGACAATCTGAAGCATACATACATACAAAATACATCAACCACATATGACTGAAATATATTGTCAACCACGCAGTTATATATATTCAATCCACTCGGCTGGAAATAAACAAAATAAACAACCACGCAGTTAATAACAACCCACACGGTTGGAAATAAACATAACGGAAATCACAAAGAAATATGAATGTATGACTAACAAAAGTCATTAACCACAAAACCTGTAACCACCGGACTAGACTCCAAACCCACATCAACTTACAAAAAAAAATGCAAAATCAGATCCCCGTGCCAATCTTCGACATTAAGGCTGAGCGTGCGCTCATTAAATGCATCGAATGACCGAACGCCACGTGGCGAACTGTCATCATCGTACGGCGGCGGCGGTGTGGTGCTTTGATGGGATCGAGGCGGTTCGAAATGGACAGCGCGATGTGCACTTTGATTCCCGTGACCTGGATCCAACGGCGGAGGCCGCCCGACCCCCGCTATATAAAATCTTCGCTCTCTCCTATTCCCCTCACTTGTTTTCGCGATTTCTACCCTTGTCTCTGGTGTTTCGGTGCTCCGGCGATTCCATTCCTGCTTTCCGACGCTTTCCGACGCCTCTTCCTTGATCCTTTTTCCTCGCGGTAAGGCTCTATACCTTTTCTTTCTTATTTCTGGTGTTTACTCCGTATTTCTCTCCCCAGTTTCAATCCTTGAAACCTCTTTTCGCTTGCTGTTGTTTTTCTCCTGCCTTTTTGATTTCTTCCGATCGGCCCATGGCTAGCTCTTCCCATCCCGAAGACCAGTCCCTTGGCCCTTGGTACACTACCATGCAGTCACGATTTGATCAGCGTGACTTTGACACTCTAACCGATAATTTTGAAATCCCTGAAGATTTCTTTTATATCTATGGTGAATTTTTAAGTAAGAAAATGTTTTTTTTAAAATTCTCTAAGTAAGACTTCCGCTGTGTTAAGTATGTATGTGTCGCAAGTAACCCCCGTCGCCTTAGCAGGAGGGGCGGAGCGTTACAACTTTGATATCTGCTAACTATGCCCTTGGCAAAACAGATTTATGATCTCGTGCATAGCATACATTAGGCTTCCGACAGCCGAAGCATAAAGAACTGCCTTCATTTCCTCTATCTCCTTTGATGTATACGGAGACATTTCTTTAGATAAAGTTCCTTCATGCCAAAAAGGTAAGAAACCTTTATTGGAGTTTTGCATGCTTAAAACGAGCAAGGATTTTTTCGATATATGAAGCTTAGGATAAGTAAAATATTCTTTTCTTGCGATCCCTTATTACTTTGATCCCAAGAATATATACATTCTCTCAAGTCCTTCATATCGAATTGTTTGGACAACCATACCCTAACTTCTGACAACATTTTGATATTGTTTCCAACTACCAAAAATGTTATCTACGTATAGTACAAGAAATACCACCACGTTTCCATCACACTTTTTGTATACAAGACTTATCCGGTTACTAAATGTCATCCCTGTGAAAAGCTGAGCGGATTAGGTGTGCCTGAAGGCGCCGCCCGGCTAGGCTAACAGTCCAGTCAGTCGGACTAATCGCCTCCTTCGACTAGAGTTGAAGGGGAGGCAAGTGATCCGGTTGTAAGAACAGGGGCCCCCCGTCCGGTGGAGTCAACGCCACGTGGAAGTCAAAGTGGCAGGTGGCCGGTCGGAGAGGGGTGGGTTCGACTGGCCGGGCGGCCGTCCGGTGTCTAGTTGATGGTTAAAGGCGCCCTGTCGAAAGTCAGGATTCCGGCGCTCAGCGGACAAGATCGCAGGGTCGATCGGACTGCACGCTCGACCAAAGCCATCAGGTAGCATACTGCTAATAGTCTCCACAAAACACGTGATTGAGAATCTCCCTAAGTAAACCACCGTATATGTCCGGCCGGATGTCGCGGAAGCTGGCCGGCCGGACGCCCTCCAGGGAGTAAGGGCAAAAGGACAAGTGACATCTTTTTCTGACAGCGGGTATGTTCCACATGTAGGCCATACTCCAAATCTTATGACAGGGGGTTCCGCTGTCCCATCGAGGACATGCTTGGACTGTAGCAGTATGGGTCAGGTAAGCTCGCTGACATGCCCTTACTGGGGTATGGGCCACGGACACGTGTACACCTCGGTATGTGTACACTCGCTTCTCCGCTGCCCTATATAAAGGCCCTCATCCTTCGCCGGAGGTACGCGTTCTAATATTTGGAGAGCCACTTTTTCACTGCTTGCTTGCCTGACTTGAGCGTCGGAGGGTCGTCGCCGGGAACCCCTTCCCGGCCCGACTACAATTTAGGTTAGCGCAGAGGAAATAAACGTAGAAACGAAAATGGAAAAGGGCAAACCTCAAACGCAACGATATAACGAGGTTCGGAGATGATACTCCTACTCCTCAGCGTGTCCGTAAGGTGGACGAATCCTATCAATCTGTCGGTGAATGAGACCCCGAAAAACTGGCTAATAAGAACTCCTTCTGGGTGGAGAAACCTCGCCATAATCTCTTTTGCAACAGCAATAAAGGAGTACAAGAAATAAAGCAAGAAACATGGATAATATAAATGTAAATACACTCTACCAAGTTTGCTTGCCTTCTTCTCGTCGACTGGAGTCCGTTGATGAAGCAGCAACTTCACGGATGATGCCAACAGCAGCTGATCAACCAGTCGAGGGAAGCTCACACGAAGCTTCAGCAAAGAGGAGCTCAACAAAGCTCAAATCGCAGTAAGGAGGAAGAGCAAGAACCGTTCCTATAGAGGCCCTCGACCTCGATATATATCCTGCACCTGCTGCACTTGTGAAGAAGACAAAGAGCAACACAGAAATCTAGCCGTTGTGTCGCAACGGCTAGGCATGGACCGATCAGGCTCCACCTTGATCGGTCTGGGAGCCATCTAATCGGTCTGTGGACCAATCAGGCCCTAGGCTTATCGGTCCCCAGACCGGTCAGCCATCTCTGTGAGGGTTGGCTTTAAAGCCTGATCGGTCTGTGGACCGATCAGGCAACGATCAGTAGCTTCCTGATCGTTTTCTGATCGGTCTGTGGACCGATCAGATAACCTACAGCGAACCACTGTTTGGTTACTGATCGGTCACCAGACCGATCAGATAAACCTGAGTATCACTGGATCGGTCACCAGACCGATCCAATGCCTTAGAGCTTCCCAGCCCTAAATCCTAAAGCCTTCCCGGTCTAGAGAACGAGATACTGAGCCCTCTCTGACCTAGTCTGGAGAAACGAGCTACCGAGCCCTCTCCGACTTCCATGTCCGGTCCAGAGAACGAGCTACCGAGCCCTCTCCGACTTCCACGTCCGGTCCAGAGAACGAGCTACCGAGCCCTCTCTGACCTAGTCTGGAGAACGAGCTACCGAGCCATCTCCGACTTCATCTGCTCCAGAGAACGAGCTACCGAGCCCTCTCTGACTTAGTCCGGAGAACGAGCTACCGAGCCCTCTCCGACTTCATCCGGTCCAGAGAACGAGCTACCGAGCCCTCTCTGACCTAGTCCGGAGAATGAGCTACCGAGCCCTCTCCAACTTCATCCGGTCCAGAGAACGAGCTACCGAGCCCTCTTTGACCTAGTCCGGAGAACGAGCTACCGAGCCCTCTCCAACTCTGTCTGGTCCAGAGAACGAGCTCCCGAGCTCTCTCTGACCTAGTCCGGAGAACGAGCTGCCGAGCCCTCTCCGACTTCGTCTGGTCCAGAGAACGAGCTCCCGAGCCCTCTCCAACTTCCCATGCCAAGCTTCCATACTTGGACTTCTCCCGTGCCAAGCTCCCTGCTTGGACTTTTCCGTGCCAAGTCTCCATACTTGGACTTTTCCCGTGCCAAGCTCCCTGCTTGGACTTTTCCGTGCCAAGTCTCCATACTTGGACTTTTCCCCGTGCCAAGCTCCCTGCTTGGACTTTTCCGTGCCAAGTCTCCATACTTGGACTTTTCCCGTGCCAAGTCTCCATACTTGGACTTTACCCGTGCCAAGTCTCCATACTTGGACTTTATCGAATCAAGTCAACTCAAGTCGGGTCAACCAGATCAACCTTAACTGAAGGTTGCACCCACAATCTCCAAGTTTGTATTCTTGTCAAACATCAAGATACAACTTTTCTATTCTCGTCAAACATCAAAATACAACTCGAGTCAAGTCAACTCGAGTTGGGTCAATCAGGTCAACCTTGACCTAAGGTTGCACCAACAGATTGTGCGTGGAGGTGGCACCCCCACGACCACCAAGAGGTGATGGTTACTTCTAGCGATGGCAATAAGAGGCTTGTGTCGCAATAGAGGTGGCTCAGCACGCCACAACTTGAACAAGGTTGGTGACGTCCGACAATGGCATCCGATGAGAAGGACGGTGGCTATAACAAGCTGTGGTGTGGTCTTTGAGACGTCGCGCGGCAGGCAATGGAAGGCGACGCGGTGGCTCGAGGCTGTGGCAGTCCATCGAGATGTGCAATAGTGGTGTCATCGCATAGCGTTGTCGACGATGGCAGCGTAATCGCACGTCGGCAGATGGGAGGTCATCACCGGGAACAAACGAGACGTGGCATCTGCTTAGGTGTGGGCAGTGTCAGTGTACGGTGCCGCGGTAGCGTCGGATTACACTGCGGAGCAGCGGCAGAGGAGAACGGTGTGACGACGAACCGCCACCGGTGCTTACGGGGGTAGGGCTGCTCTCCATGGCTGGAGGAGGGGTTCTCGGTGGACGGTAGGAAGGATGCGACTGTGGTCGAGCGCACAGCGCCGGTGTGCGCGTGCGAGAGGAGGCGACCACAATTAGATTAGCGAACTTAGGGTTTAATAATGAAAAGCCTAACTTTATCTCAATCAACTCCTTTAAATAGGGTATTTCAAAACAGGCTTTAAATCCTACCCGTTGATCCTTATAAAATCTAAAACGTGTCATTTAAAATCTAAAAAAAATTCATAAAATTCTATAAATTCATAGAATCTTACTTCCTGATATATTATCCACTAAAACCCATTTATTTCTCTTAAAATCATTTAATTACATTAACATTTAATTATTTTAAATCTTTGTTATATTTTGATGTATTACACGGAGCCTGTGATGACTCCTACTTCAAGGCCACACTCGTTGAGTGTTTACTTTGGGCAATTCACTATCAATCCGAAATATTACAAACGAGTACAATAATTAAAGTGTTATCAAATATTATACTGACAACAATGATGTTTAAATTGAGAGCTTCTGGTCGTCGGAGAGTGTTATGACTTCGCAGGATCGTCTTGTTAGCAGCACACGGAAGAAAGATTGCAAGTTTCAGATCTGTGCTATGCATCAATTTGTGACCTACTTATATAGGGTCATTGAAGGCGCCTTCAAGCTCCTTGGAAGGCGCCTTTAACGAACTCTAATCCCCCCAATCTCGGTCGTCGATAAGCTCCGTTGTGGTCGCTGATTATCCACTCAAAGGTGCCTCCAAACATGGAGGGTGCCCTCCATCCAGCATCCAAGGCACCTTCAGCATCCTTAGAAGGCGCCTTCTGCCCTGCTCCCTGCACAGTTGCAGCCATGGCGCCCAAGGTGCCTCCAACAGCCCGGAGGCACCTCGGACACTGTTCATCCGAGTATCCCTTGGGCAACTTCATTCCTGCAAGGTATATTAGTCCATAAACAAAGTATATCATACAAAACCAAGTTAGCACATTAATATAAGATAAATACAAGTATTTGACAGTCACCGGATTGTCTGGTTTTGACTTCGAGTTTCTCGGAACCCCTAGGTCGAACCAAAGTCTATTGTTCCATCTTAGGAGAAATTACTCCTCTCGGGAGAAATTACTTGTTGCCAGATTAATCCTCCAGATCAACTGGACTTTTGCTTAGCGTCCGAAGCTTCCGGTCTTCATGCTGGACGTTCGCTCCATAACCCGTCCAGACTTCCACCTGGTTCATGACATCAGGATTTCAATCTAGAGTCCCCGACTCTAGGATTTTGCCTGAAGCGCTCGACCCGTCAAGACTTTCCACCTAGAGTTACCACCCCCTAGGATTTTTCACCTTCCTAACCGCATCTAGGACTTTTCATCACTTAGGGTTACCACCCCCTAGGACCTAGGGTTACCACTCCTAGGGTTTTCCACCTGCCTAGAATCCACTAGGACTTTTGCCTAAGAACACTTAGGACTTTCCTACAATCTCATTCAAACTTGTCAGACAACAAATAATCTTAATTTTGAACTCTTTGACATAATCAAAACATAGGTTCGATCATTTGGTGCTTTCCGCACCAACATTAAATACAAGAGAACACTTAGGTAAATTTACCTCAAAAGTAGAAAATGATATTTTTGTAGGTTACTCATTAAACAATAGAGAGTACAGAGTCTATAACAAAAATACACTAAGAATTGAAGAAACTATAAATGTAAAGTTTGAGGAATCTACCCTAAACTTAGAACAAACTCAGATTCAACCAATTGATTTTATAAGAGGTAGCACAAGTTAAGGGGGAGTAAGTGAAAACCTAAGTCAAGAATATGAAGAAGAACATCAACCACAAGAAAATGAACCAACTAGAATAATAAGAGTTAACCCAAGTCATCCACTTGAATAAATAATTGGCGACCCAGACTTAAGAGTCCAAACCATATCAACCTTTAGAAATATAAGCCAAATAGTTTTAATCTCTAACACCGAACCCAAAATAATAGAAGAATCATTAAGTGATCCAGATTGGATCTTAGCTGTAACACCCACGAAATTATAAAATAGGTATATGAATATTATTTTCCTTAGAGCATAAAGAAATGATAAGAATAAAAGAAAAAGGAAAACAAAAACAAAAGAAAATTAGAATAAGAAGAGGTGAGGTCAAGGATTGAACCTTGAACCTCCCACAATTTATGGAGATAAATTGATGAATGATAACCATTATGATAAGGAGAAATAATTGGATAGAAAGGAATGAAAAATTTAGTTAAAGGAGAAAAGAAAACTAAGCAAAAAGAACAAGAGAAAACCAAGTTGCTTACCTTCTTTTCCCTCTTGGTTAAGAAAAGGAGCAAGCAAAAGAAGGATTTACTACTTCCCTCCCTCTCTCTATTTTCGTGGGAATTAATGGAGTGGGGGAAAAGAGGAGTTGAGGGAGTGAATGAGGACATGTTTCATGGGCAAGGGAATAAATAGATTGGGAGAAGAAAAATAAGGGATTAAATCATTTCTTCCTCCTTCCTCTTTCTTCTTCATTCCTCACCGAACCAAGAACTCCCTCCCTCTCCTTTGCCCGAGAGCTAAGCTAATCTTCTCTTCAAGAAAAACTAAGTTTAGAGAGGAGACCTTCAAAATCTATCCCTTTCAAGCAAGAGGAACAAAAGGAGGTACAAGAAGAAGAAGCTCTCTCCTTCCTTGGCACCTAGGATACTTTTCTTCTTAAGAAAAACCACAAGCGAAAGGAGGTAAGCTTCCCCTCACATGTGGTACAATAGTTCATATGGTTTTCATGAAGATAGATTGCTTAAAAACCTAGGGTTGCTTCATGGAAATTTCGGCCAAGATAAAAAGAAGAATTTAAGGAACTTTAAAATTCAACTAGATGTGCTCAATATATTTCTTATGATATGTATTTTATGGTAGGAGGTTAACCTAATGTTTTTATGCTAGAATGTTTAGTTAGAACTTAGATTTATGATCTTAGATTCTCGGCCAAGCATGAACAAAAGAACTAAGCGTATGACTCAAACTAAGCATGCTCCCTTGTTCTTATGATATGTGCCCTATGATAATAGTGTTGTCAACATTTTCTTCCACTTGTATGTTGATTTGAACTTCAGCTTCAAGCTCATGAACATTCGGCCATGGTAGAACTAAGGGATTAGAAGAGCTTTAAACCTAAAACTAAGCATGCCATGATTTTTCCCTAAGATAAAAATATGAAGCTAATATGATATGCCCATGAGTTATGTTGATTTGAACTTTATTTCATGTTTATGAAGATTCGGCTATGTTGAGATATGAGGCCTAGGGAAAGTTTAAAACAAGTTTAAGATGCTCATGGCCTTCTTGATGAAAAGATATGAAACTAACTTGATGTCCTTATGCTTGTTTGTTGCATAGAAATTTAGTTACATGCTCTACAACTTTCGGCCACACAAGGTTTTAGGACCTAGGATGTTTAGAACTTAAACTAAGTTTGCTCATGTTATTCCTTGTAATAAATGCCATGAAATTTATGTAGGGTTTACATGCTTTTATGGCACATGAAAACTAGTCTATGCCTTACATGTTTCGGCCACCTTTAGGTTAAAGGCCTAAGGAAACTTAGAACCCAACTTAGATATGCTCATGATGTTCTTGTAATAAATACTATGAAATTACTTATGGTTTTCATACTCTTATGCCACTAAAAACCTAATTCCCATGCTTGATAAGTTTCGGCCACCTTGGATTAAAGGGCTTAGGAAGTTTGGAACTTGAACTAAATGTGCCTATGATGTTCCTCATGATATGTATTATGATATGGATTTAAGGTTCAACACTTTCATGCTACTTGTAACCTAGAATCATACTTGCTAGGATTCGGCCATGTTAAGGTTAAAAGCTTAGAGAACTTAGAACCCAACTAAACATGCTCAAGTTGTTTCTTATGATATATGATATGACATTAGTTAGGGTTTACATGTTTATATGTTGCTTATAACCTAATTTGAGGCTTGATGGGTTTCGGCCATGATATAAGTAAAGACCTAGGAAGCTTGGAACCCAAACCAAATATGCTTAAGGTGTTCCTTATGATATAAGATGTGATAAAGGTTTAGGGTTCACATGCTCTTATGTTGCTTGCTAACCTAGGCTACAACTACCTGTTTCGGCCAACCACATGACCTTTGGGTTAGAGACCTACTTATGTTTTTTCCCATATGCTTCATATGCAATGCTTATGATATGATAGGAATATGATATGCTGCTATACTTATGTATGCTTATGATCTATGTATGATGATGTGTTATGTGCCCAAGTTTATGATGTGCCATGTGCCTAAATTTATGATATGCTATGTGCTTAAATTTATGATATGCTATGTGCCCAAATCTATGATATGCTATGTGCCCAAGTTCATGATGTGCTGTGTGCCCAATTATGCATGTGATCATGATGTGCTGTGTGCCCAAAAATTCATGATGAGCTGTGTGCCAATTATACATGCTTTATGTTATGCCTAAGAGTTGCTTCCCTATCAATTGGGACTAGGAGCACTCTTCATGATATGATTATGACATGAATGATAGGTTAAGAATTAAAGATATGTATGACATGCTACTTTACTTTTAAGGCTTGTACCAAGGGTGAGCTCCATAAGTGCCCCGGGGTCGATGGACTAAGAAACAGGCCTCGTTAGGGATGGGCTCCTAAGTGCCCCTAGGTCGATGGACTAAGAAACGGACCTAGTATGTATGCCTTGTAGGGTTCAAGACTTGCTACCTTGAACCTACATAGGACGCCCGCATTTATGTATGTGGTACAAGCCGGGGCCCCCCTTATGTTGAGATTATGTTTAAGTATGTATATTATAAGTTTTCAAAAGACATGTTGCATATGTTTTCATGATACATGTTTAGAAATTCACCTTGCATATATCTTATGATTATGCCATGATATTTATGATGATGTTATGATATGTCAGGGTGCATTTGATGATTATGTTATGTTATGTTATGTCATGATACCTTACGATTATGTTACGATATGCCATGATATGCTACATGCTATGATGAAATTGTCTCCATGTGTTATGTCTTGTGATTTTGATATGTTATATGATTTTTGTGAGTAGGAAAGGAACTTACTGAGCCATGAGTGCTCACAGCTTACTTTCTTGTACCACAGATAAAGGCAAGGAATGGATGAACTAGGGGAGCAGCAGGAGGGGCTAGAAGGATGTGTGTGGTAGTAGCTTGGCTAAAGGAGAAAGACCTGCGTTTGTTTAATAAGAACTATGCCTAGTTTATGTTACTGCATTATGACTCTTTGACATTTAATTTTGTGTTTGGGTATTATGACCTAAAAATCATATTAAGTATGCTATGTGGTTTTATACGTCCAGTTGATTAGTCATGGTGATTTTAAAGAAAAGAAAAGTTTTAAAACCTATAAGTAAGACTTCCGCTGTACTAAGTAAGTATGTATGAGTAAAGTAACCCCCGCCGCCTTAGCAGGAGGGGCGGGGCGTTACATTAGCTATGCAGAAGAATTGACCCAATTTGAAAGAAATAAAGTATGAGATCTAGTTCTATTACTGGAACCTAAAAAATTAATAGAAACAAAATGAGTTTTTAGAAACAAATTAAATGAATAAGGGGAAGTTGTTAGAAACAAAGCCAGATTAGTAGCAAAAGGCTTTAGTCAGGTTGAGAGACTTGACTATGATGAAACCTATGCCCCGGTCGCTAGACTTGAATTAATTAGAATGTTATTAAGCTATGCGACCTATACGGGTTTCAAATTATACCAAATAGATATTAAATTAGCATTTCTAAATGGGCTGATTAAGGAAGAAGTATATGTAGGTCAACCTCCAGGGTTTGAAAACCTGGAATACCTTAACTATGTGTTTAAACTAAAGAAAGCTCTTTATAGCCTAAAACAAGCTCCTAGAGCGTGTTATGAAAGGTTAACCACATACTTAATCTCAAAAAGCTTCAAACAAGGTCAAGTAGACTCAACCCTATTCGTCAAAACAATTAATCAAGACTTCTTTATAGCTCAAATCTACATAGATGATATAATATTTGGGTAAACTAATTCAAAATTTCCATAAGAATTCATAAAATTGATGGAACAAGAATTCGAAATGAATATAGTTGGACAACTAACATTTTTCCTAGGTCTCCAAATCAAACAAACAAATGAAGGAACTTACGTTTATTAACAAAAATATACACTTGAATTACTTAATAAATTTGGTATGGAAAACTCTAAGGAAATTAAAACTTCAATGACCACCAATATAATCCTAGACAGTGATCCAAATGAAAAATTTATAGACCTCAAATATTACAAAAGTGCCATAGGAAGCCTCCTGTACCTAACTGTCAGTCGACCTGACATTCTATTTGTAGTTAGTAGGTGTGCGAGGTACCAAACATCTGCCAAGGAGTCACACTTGGCCAATGTTAAAAGAATTTTTAGATACCTAAAAGGAACACCCAACGTAGGTATGTGGTACCTTAGAACGATCAATTTTGAACTTATATGATTCTCTGACTCAGATCATGCCGGCTATAAATTAGACAAAAAAGTACAAGTGTTGGGTGTCATCTACATGGACCATCACTTGTTAGCTGGTTTAGTAGAAAGTAACATTATGCCACATTATCTACTATTGAGGTAGAATATATAGTAATAGGAGTTTGAGTTGCACAACTATTATGGATGATATACATCCTAAAAGATTTTACTCTAAACCTTAAAAATACAAAAGTACTAATTGACAATATTAGCTCAATCAACTGAACAAAAAATCCAGTGCATTATTTAAGAACTAAACATATCAAAATTAAACATCACTTTATCAAGGATAATGTAACTAAAGGCGACATTGAACTAGTTACATTGAGTGTAAGTCAAACTTAGCTGACATATTTACCAAACCTCTCTCTGAGAGTGAATTTAGCAATTTGCGACGACAACTATAAATGTGTTTCATAGAATAGGACTACCACTCTTCAAATAATTTCTTAAAATAATTTAAAAATTCTAGGAAAAAATCTTTATTTTCTTAAAATTCTCATTTTCTTAGAATTTTAAAATTGATTTTAGCTTTAGTTTAAATCAAATTCATAGAAAGCATTCTCCTATAGATCTAAGACTTGAGCATCTCATAAACATACTAGGTGTACTTTGATTGTGTATTCATAAACTTAAAACAACGTGAGATGTGTAGACCTTTTGCCTAGACTTAAGAAGCTTATATCAGTGCATCAACACAAGTCTAGGAGTAAAATACCAAATAATACAGTGATCAAATCAAGTAATCCAATTTTAGTCAAACACTAACTGGATACTATTACTTAACTTAATTAACCAAGTGAATACTGCTAGTTAGTTATTAACTACCGTGATCTTGTCGGGAATCTGAGAAGACGAACCTACCGGCGTGACATATCTGGAAGGTTGACCGCATCTCCATGACCTGGATGGTGAGTTGTCCTCTACATTGACCAAGTCGTCCGAAGTCCTCTGGTCAACAATACCTGCAGCCAGCGACCGGGTTACCCCGATCCTTGGTACCTCGATACTCGAGGTGGGTCCCGCGAACATATGAGCAGCTAGATAATAATAGAGAAATAAATGCACGAATAAAGAGTACGAGAACGTACCCTGGCCCCAGGGGGGCACCCTCGGATAGGTGGGTGAGCTGATCGAGTCGTCGTGACCCTGAATAGTAGATAAATGTCCACCAGGCAAGTAGCTGGCTCTAGTGGCTCGAAGCCAGGCACGATACGGGTCCGCAAGGCGACGCACGGTACGACTACAGTCTCGGCTCGCAGGCCGATATGCAACAATGGCACGAAGGTCGAACACTCTATTGGCTCGCAGGCCGGGATACAATAGCAGCACGAAGGCCGAACACACTCTCGGCTCGTAGGTCAGAATATAGGCCCAGTACAATACCTGAGCCCTCGGATGGCGGCTGCTCGGAGGGTGGCGACGGCTGCCAGGAGGTATTGGCGGAGGCGACACCTGCTGGGGGCGATGTCAGCAATGCTAGAAGTGTCAGCGGTTGTCGCCGGAGGCGTCAGCAGCTGCCGGATGCGTCAGCGGCGGCATCGACAGACGCTCTCCCGGTGGCGTCTGCGTCAGCCGGGGGATGAGGTGGCGGCAGCATGACTTGGCCGTGCATTCCTCTTGTGGCGACAGCCAGCACGAAGGGGCAGAGGAGGCGACAACCGATGTGAGGAGCAGATGGTGTCAGCGTGGAGTAGAGGGAATGGAGTAGACGACAATGCTTCTCGACGGTGTTGACGTGAAGAAAGCCGAAGGAAAGGAGGTAATGGAGAAAAGGAGGGGATCTGCCGACCACAGGCCTCGGAGCCGACGAGGGGCGGGAGAGGAAGCAAAGCTTCTCCCTGGCGGCTGCCCTCTGAACCACGAACCCAGCCCCTTTCCACGAAGACGATGAGTGGCTCCTTTAATGTATCAAACCCTCAACATGTGCAATGACGGAAATGCCCCTCTCCTTTCTCCTATTTCCTTTTGAGCCCCTCAACATATCCGCATCATACCGGTTAGACATTTAAAGATAATTTATAGATGTCTACTATTTTTAAATAATATCAGATCTAGGAGAGCATATTTGAATAATAGTTTCATCTATTTGAATAATAATACTATTTTTTTTTAAAAAAAAATTATTTAAAAAATTTTTAAGTTCAAAACTCTTGTTTGAAGTATTTTAAATATTTGAAAATTCTTATCTTAAATAGTCTGAAATTCCTTATATTGAAATTCTTAAAAAAAAATTTACTTTAAAATTTATTTATCTAAAATGTGTTATTTTCCAAAGTACTTTTCAAACTTTCCCTTTAAAAAATAAATACAAATATTTTAAAAATTATTTTAAACATATTTGAAAAATATTTTTGATAACACTTTACTAACAGTTAACATAGTTAAAAACTTACCTTAAAATTATCTTGGACAAGTTGCTTTTGCAAAAGCTCACTTTCAAAATCGAGTATATTCTTTCAAAATTTTTCTTGTAAAAATTTTGAAACTCATTCAAAATAAATATTTTGAGGATTTAAATATTTTTTCAAGTGCTTTGTAAACTACTTTAAACACTTTCATATATGTTTTATAAAAACGTTGAAAAGATTGAGTAAATCTTTTGTTAAAGTTAAAATTTTTTCTAAACTTCCTCTTGCAATAATTTTGAAAATAGTTTTGTACTGTCAAATTTTTTTCCTACATGATTTTTTTTTTACTTTGCATATTTTTTAACTTTATGTCAATTTGAAAATTGAAAAGAGCAAAATTTTTAAAATCATCTAATTCATCTTTTTTTCACATGCGACCGATCTAACATAACTAATATTAAAGATCTAGTTTTAACATTAATCACCAAGGCTATTAATGATTAAATAATTAATCTCAATGACCAAGGCCAACTAGTTCCTGATCAAACTCGAGTTCTAGATAACTTTAGCCTCTCGAATGAGGGAATTCACATGATGAGCCAGCCAATAAAAACCGGCCCATGGCGGTCTGCCCGAACCGGGACGGCTTCCAGTTCAAAAATTTTCGTGGTCCATCTTCGTCCTTTGGGAACCGACAGCGACGCCTCTACCGCTAAGACAGAATACAAAGTTTATACCCACTGCGCTCACGCCACCGGTACGTGTTCCAGCATTTATTTGGGAGAACAAATTTTGGACACGTTCCAATCTTATCGTCCAATTGGAATCGTCTAAGGAGAACGAACCTTGGCATTCCTGGTGGGGCTGACTTGGAGCGACAGGGGGCAGAGCTGTTTGCTGTCTGAGGGAATGCAGTAGGATATTTTAGTCCGAAGCAAACGCCGGGGGCAAAAGCGTAAATAACGCCTCGGCTCCCCATTCCGCGTCATAACAGACAAGGGAAGGAAACGGAAAGAGAAGAGGCGAACGGAAACCCGCAGCAGTCATTTCCGCCATCGCTTCCTCCTCTCCCTTTTGCTAACTTTCCGCCGCCTCTCTCAACTGCCAATCGCCTCCTATGTCCGACGAGGCCCAGGTATGACCTTGCTGTTGCTACATCACGAAAAAAACACCCGACTTTTTGCTCAATCTTTTCTTTGGTTGGTTCCTCTTTGGTTGCCCTCCTTGATGCCGGTTTTCGTGTGGTTTCGTTTGATCGTTTGCCAACGATTTTGAATTTTCTTATTATACTTGTCTTTACCGCGGTATCCGTCAGAGAATGGCGGCGCTTAAGAGCGCTTACGCGGACATTATCTTGAATACAACGAAGGAGTCAGCGACTCGAATTCTGGCCTCGGAGCGGAGGGCACACCAGCTGCAGCAGAACCTGTCGGTAGTCAAGGAAGAGTCGTTGGCGATGCTTCTCCGTTTGAAAGCGATCATGGAGGCAAAGGTGCTGCCTTTATCTCTTTCTGCTTCACACTGCTTTAACTGCTTAGTGCTATCCAGTTACGTTTTTGGGCAAGATCTCTCTTGTTTGAATTTCATTTCTAGATGCTCAATATTTTCGGTTATGCACCTTCCAAGTCAAATTTGGCTTGTTATTTTTTTCTATTAAAGCCTGAGTTTTACTGTTTTCTCTTGTGCCTTCTCTCAAATGCTTGTTATTCTAATTATAAGAAAAGATGATGAGATGATGTTGTTGTTACAAGTCGTGATTTCCACCCTTCTTTTACTTCCAACTACTCGAAGCAACCGAAGAGCCTTATGCCCATAACTATATTTCCTGAGACAAATTATCCTAATGCTAACTTCTTTTTCAAGTTCTCAACAAGTTGAATGGCTTACACTGTTGTTGATTACTTAAGTGAATTAAATATTAAAGAAAGGTTATAATTTATGATACTGAAAGTCTGCAGAATTTAGTTGGAAACTAAACTATTTAGATTTGAGTCAGCCAATGACCCAAACAAACTCTTGTCACTAAATTATTTGATGGATTGATGGTGAACCAATTGGAACTCGTTAAGTACTCAAATATATTTTGTATGGTCTACATAAAAAATCAAAACTTGAAGATAATAAAGGTTGAATCCAGAGAAACTGACTGAATCAACACACTTTTCCCATCAGATCAATGGTCTGGTAGTGTTTTTGTTCATAGCTTGAGGAAGAGAGAAGAAAATAAGGTGAAAGAGAGTAGGAGGAGAAGCATACCATAACAAGGCTAATCTTCTTCTCCATCATTTTCCAACTGTGGATTGTCATCATCTTTAGTCTGTTGCCCTATCAGTAGAATAGTTTAAGGTACAGTGAAGTATTTTGGCATACTGGAAGGTATCTAGCAATTATATTGATGTTATAAAGGACACTTATTACAGAATAATTTTTTGTTGGAGTTTTCAAGAATGTCTCTACTGAATTTTCTGTATATATAGCATTTTATCTTGTTTTTCCATCTTTTGGAGAGGGTCGCACCTTGGCAAGGGTTGAACTTTCGCATTGTAGTGATTGTGGCATATAGGTCAGGCCCTAACAAAGCAGATAAGGGGGGACTGAAGTCCTTGGATAACAGGGCAAAGCTGATTCTGCAATGGATGCCATTGAAGGAGAAACTGGAATCATTCTTCCTTCTGCAACTTAATGGGCTTGAGGTGGACATGTATAGTGTTATTAAGTCCTTGAGATTGCTTTGGCAAGAATATGCCAACTGAACAAGATAGTATACTTTAACAATGGATCAACTAATGGCTTCAATTGAATCGAATTTAGAAGTTCAATGCACCAAAATGCAAAAATTGAAAGTTCAAGCAACATTTATTCAAACTTAAATGTTTAGGTTATCTTTATCCTTTTATCCTTTTATCCTTTTGACAAAACCCAGTCCCTAAAAAATTGGTTCAATGGTTGACAAAGCCTGTTCAAGTACTAAGGATCATTGGTAGTGACAACTACATCCTGTTATGCTGCTTTGTTATAGTTTCTCTTAGAAGTTTCCTAAGTGAAAGTCCGTTGCTTATTACACAATTCTATTCTGGTCCTAAAATGAGGATTAAGTCTAAGCTACTTCCTTAGTTCTTCTAAATATTTCCTAATCGAGTGTAATCTGAATCATGCCATATTAGACTAGCTCTCCTTTTTTTCCATTAATGTAATGGCAAGACGAAGTGTCTTGGAGACTGATATAAATACGAAATAAACAAACCTCTTTTTAATAACCAGAAATTAGATTGTCTGACCAGGGAACAATGGAAACCTCTACTCGTCGATTATTTTCTTCATTTCTTAAGCCGTTGGATATTTCTAGTTTAGAGGTACAGGTTGAAGAAGCTATGATATATGCTCAAGTAGGGCAAAGCCTAATCTGTCCCAAAATGACTAGCCACTTGTGAGGGAATCCCCCCTTATTATAAATACACATGAGATGCCCATACTTGATGCTGTGAGAGTATGTTCATGGAACAACCTTGCTTTAGCACCTAACATATTGCATTTTAATTATTCAATAGCATA
This sequence comes from Zingiber officinale, assembly GCF_018446385.1. Classification (NCBI taxonomy): domain Eukaryota; kingdom Viridiplantae; phylum Streptophyta; class Magnoliopsida; order Zingiberales; family Zingiberaceae; genus Zingiber; species Zingiber officinale. The sequence continues at coordinate 100,680,707 of NC_055992.1, read as the reverse complement.
TTGCACAATAGGCGATGTGACAAGGTATTCCTTGTAATTTAAAATGTACTCGGCGATCATGCACTATATTCCATATAACCTCTCTTGTTTGAATTGCATGAGCATTAACTTTCCCTGCCTAGTCTTTCATTTTTTTCTTTTTCTTTTGAAAACAGATTGAAGTGAAAACATTCCATTGCCTTCTTATTCAACAATAGAACCAAGATAATATAGTTTTTGATATCCTTTTTTTCCAGCTGTTTGCCAACCATTGTCTCACATTCTGAATTAAGTCAACTTTTGTTTTCTTAATGAGCTTCTAAACAGATATATCACCAACGAAATTGGAAATTTAAATACAATAAAATACTTATTGTTACTAATACATATACCAGTTATATGAGCATGGTTGGTCTATAACTTCATCTTGGCTATAACCTAGCAAACCCAGGATCAGTGTCATTTTTTTTTCACTTGAATTTTAAATAGAATCTGCAATTTGGCTAATTTTTAAACCTGAACTGGTAAACAAATAGACCAAGGCATCCAGTTATGGGTTTTATAGTCCAACTAGCCAATCACATTGCTTAAAAAAGTGTTTTTTTAGGAAGAAAAAATAGAGAGCCAGGTTAGTATTTCTGAGTTCTTCAGGTTCAATCTGCTGTGAATCAGTTGATGTGTTTAGATTAACTTTTCTAGGTTTAGGCCTTGGGCCAGACTGGACTTTTCTGGGGTTACTTTGCAATATTGTTTTTGTAATTTTTTTTCATATACAAAAGAAAAAAATCAAATGAGGAAGAGAAAAAAAAAAAAGGGCTTGGTTAGCAATAATAAAACAAGATAAAATTTATTTAAATATAGATGATGATTTAGTGGAGGATAGAGTCCAATGGTCTAGCAATCCATATAGCCGACTCCATCTAGTGGACAAGGCTTAGTAGTTGTTGTTGTATACACACACATATAGAAAAACCTGGTTTATACCTCTTTGCACTTACTACTTATCCTTGTCAATCTAGACAGTTGTATACACCTCAATGATCCTGCAGTAGGCAGAGTAAGCCACCTTAACTTCTATTAATTGTTGACATACTGTTTCTTAGATATATTTTCCCCTAAAGTATGTTTTATCATAATTGTGGGTTGTTGAAATTCAAATAAAACATCTTAGCACTACTAATGGCTCCATCCCATTCTTTGTTGTCTAGGTATCACACAATAGCTCCATTCATCTTCAGTCAGAAATTGTAGCTTGCAGGGAAATGCAAGGAAGGGATCTGAATTAATACCAATTAGTGAATGTTTGTGTAGAGTAGTTACGATACTCATTTCAGTTCCAAGTTAATTTATTTTTTTGGTATCTTTTAGTTCTTTTGCTAGTGCCATTTGCTAAATACCTATTTCCTTTACTGAAGTACATGCTGAATCATTTCACTGACAGAGTGTTGGTTCCACAGATCACTGAATCAGAAAAGGAAAATTTGTCCCAGTCAAGAAAGATTGAAGAACTTGAAGTTCAACTCAGAGAAGCAAATGTCATGATACATCATCTTAAATCTGAAATAATGAGACTGAATTCTGAATTGGGCAATAAGAGGGATACTGAAGCCAAATTTTTAGATGGGAATAAACCTCGTAGCAACATAAGTTGCATGAAATATAATATTCAGGAGGACATAGACAAGTCTGATTCATACCCGCACTTTCCCAATGAGCATGAAATTATAAAGAATTCTAGCCGCTGCTTCACCAAAGATGTGATGAGACATGAACCCATGAGAAATTTGGCCAGGTCAAATCATTTTGGTGGTAATCTGGACTTGGCATCCATGACACCAAACAACAAAAAGCCAGAGTTTTATCAAAATGGTTGCATTCATAGGGCACAAGCATTTAAGCAAGTCCATGATCAGAAATCAAATCCCACAACCACATGTGTGAATAAGAAGGCTGAAAGGGCCTTTCCTCAGAAGTTTGGTACCACCATAAAAAGGATAAGAAGAAGACATAGGAGACGACGAAAATTCATTGCATGGCCCAGAAATTCTGATACCCTACATGACATGCATCATTGCGGATTATTAGAGTCTAGTTATTCCAGGGTTAGAGAAAGTGATATTGATGAAGATAGGAACAGGAATGGCAGTATGGCTTCTCCAAAGTGCTCAGCTCAAGTGTCTGGAGAGAACCAGGAATCAATACAAAATCAGAAGTCTAATTTGAACACGCCTTTAGGGGAGAATAACTTGGGGCTTTTGGATGGTAATGGAGTAATGAAAAGTGGAACCATTCTAAAGGCATGCAACTCTACTCCTGAGAATCATATTGCTAGAAGCTATACTTCGAGCAGAATCACTTGCCAAGAAAATGGTCGTAAGGAACCACTCATAATGAGTACAAGTGTGGTGATTGATGATGATGGTAAAACTGGCATAACAACAGAACTAGAAATGTCAGAGAAATCATATTGTAAAGTAGCAGAGGATCTTGGTACTCCTGTGACAAAAGAAATTAAAAAAACAACTAATGCACCACTGGATGATCATAAAGATGAACCTTGCATATTAACTGAACCAGATGCAGTAGTTGGAGGTGCCAAATTACTCAAATACACTTTTCAGAGGAAGCGGAAGAGGGGATCCATGGATACTAAAGCTGAATTCAAATCTATGGAGGAGCATGTGCCTAAGAAAAAGACAAACAAAGGTAATGAAGAGAACATGTCTCCGAGAAATGTGGTTAAAGATAATGAGGAAAATGTTTCTACAAGAATGATGGAAAATGATGATAATGTTTTGGTGGAGAACCAGAAATCTAGCATGGTCGTTGAATCATCGAGAGACAGCAGGAGGATGGCACAGGTTGCTCGGCAGGTTAGTGAAATCTTCTTATCAGTCTCTAGTTTACTGCTTGGAAATCTGCAAACTGGGATTTTATCGATTGACGTTCTATTGAAATGCTTTACTACTTGGATTTGTGTGCTTAATCATTTCTAGCAAATCTGAAGAATAGAAACAACAGGTTAAATGTTCAATTGAAACCTAGTTTGGTTCTAGTACCTACTCCCTAGATATCATAACAAGGTTTGTATAAAAGTAGATTTTTTTTTTGTTGATATTTTTAAATCATCTTAGATTTTACCATTGATCCAGTACTGTTAGAGATTTCATAACTACAAGTTTGATATAGTGGATTTGAAGATACTAGACTTTTTTGTATAGGCTGCTGGATTTCACCATATATTGAAACTGTTAGGATTTAATCTCTTTTTCATTCATTTTTAGCTCATTTCCTTGTCTGAGAGGAGACGGTGGTAGAGCTACTGTTATATCCAAAATGAAGTTCATTTTTTGAAGACCGAGTTCAGGTATTTATCCTCCAAGCATGCATTTTTGCTGCAAGATAAACAAAGAACACAAGTAGCACAACTGAATGAGCAAAACGATGAGGCAAAAACAATGCTATACATTCAAGTGCAACATTTGCATTTCTTTTCCCCTCCTGTTGGCTATTTATAATTTTAGTGATCTCGACTGGTTCTACTTGGCCAAGCCCCTCACCATATGAAGACAGTTTAGTATCTTCCTTTCCTTTCTTTTCTGTTTTAGTTTCTAACTCATGCTCAAACTTTGGCTGTCAAAGCTCTACAAAAATGAAATGCAATTAGCAGATCTCTACTGAACTGAGGCACTTTTGTTTTAATTGATTCAATACCATACAGAGTTGTAATTATCATCCCTAATGGCATATCACTGCACTGACCTGGAGGAAACAAACAGACAAAGAAAAGAACAGAGTTGTCATTTCATTTATTTAGGACTTTTTGGTTCATATTCTCATATGTACATTTCTGATCACTGAAACATGTTCTCATCAGAAGCAACACTAACCACATCTCTTTCCTACGACCTACGTGCCATGTCTTCCACCATGCTCTGATCTGATCATCTCAAGTCTCAGCTGCCTCGCAAAGCAAAAAAATATCTTCTCCAACGAAACCCCCCAAAAGGAAAGAGTTCATTTCATTTTGCCCCTTGGAGTTTGCTAACCTTTTCATTTCGCCCCTTTAGCTTTTACAAAATCATACCCTTATAGTTATTTTTTTTTTTTGTATATTCTTAAGGCAGAAATAAGATAATAAAGTCAATACAAGAGAATTCCTAATTAAATTACAAAATTGATTATGATTTATACTAAAGACTTTTTTTTTTTTTGGTGATTTTAGAATTATGAGAGATATTTTAGTAAAAGAGGAGATAGATAATAGGGTGAAAGCAACATTGTAAAGAATTTAGGGAATGGAATTTATTGTAAAGCAATATTATCAACTTCCCTATTTCTTCTCGCTCCTCTATAATATTTAGGGAATAGAATTTATTTCTTAAATTTAGAGAAATACTATTCATAAATGTATAATTTAGAAAATTGATAGATGTGGATGCTTTTATAGGTTTGCAAAGGCTAGAAAGCAAAATGTATTTTATAAAATTTGAGGGGTGAAATAAAATAAATAGGCAAAGCCAATTGTTTCTCAAATGAAATGAAATGAAATGAAATGAAATGAACAGAAACAATAGCTGACATGGTTGTCAACAAAAATCTATTAGGCGACTGAAAGAAATCATTTTAATACTCGTCTCAAACAAACCACTTTTCCACATTTACCCCTTCCAAAATCTTCATCCAAACCCACCTGGTCCGCTATAGAAAAAGGTTGGACTCAAAGTCAGAAAATCCATTTCCCATAGTACAATAGGCATACATCTTATTTCATGATTTATTTTTTTTTATATAATTTGAGAACGGATTGTGAAGTGGGTCTACAATGAATATAATTATCTTTGTTACTACAATAGGGATAAATTTGAATTTGATCTAACAATGCTAACTCCGTGTTGGTTTATCGTAATAGATCTAATAACATAGCTGGGTATTTTAAATATCATAAAAGTGCTAAAAGAATTGATAGACATATCAACCTTGAACCACCGTGATAGATCTAATAACATAGCCGGGTACTTTAAATATCATAAAAGTGCTAAAAGAGTTGATAGACATATCAACCTTGAACAATGATGATATAGGTGTCCCCTCGGATGAGTCTAGTGGCTAGCATATGAGGTGTTACCACAATGAGGTCTGGGGTTTAAATCTCGGCAAAGTTAAGATAAATACCTCTCTTATGTGCTAATCATTATTCCAAAGGTTAGTAATTGTCCGTGATTTATCTCTTTCGTATTGACCTTGGGACGGATTGACGGGGGCGTTAGGGGCGAACGTATTCATCTTTTGACACAATTAAACAATGATGATATAGATATTATCTAGGTGTGTATGAGCACAAGTGAGTGTGAATAGGCATAACCAATGTCACACGTATATGTGACCGGTATATGTGACCGATAAGGGTTAGCCGCGAGAGATTGACAGAGTGTGTGAGGGTAAATTCGTCCTTTAATCTTCCCCTCTCTAAAATTGTAAACCACGGAAGCTAGATTTTCTCCTTTCTCCTATCTCCTTTGATCCTTTCACCTATCTCCTTTCTAGTAAACATGGCCTTAAGGGTATTTTGGTAACTGACTCTCTTTGACGAACCTACGGGTTGAAGATAAAATGGAACGAAAGCGAAAACCGCAAGTGTGTCCTGTTATCCTTTTCGCTTCGGTCTCGTCTTCTCTGCCGCTTCCTCCTCGTACTCTGCTTGCTCCGTCTCCGTCTCCGGAAGAAGGCTATTCTCTACGTGATTTCCACAGGATATGGGCTCCGAGTTCGTGTCTGAAGGCGCCGTTGCCATCGCCAAGAAAAAGAAGGTAAGAATTCGATTTCCTTTTTTCTTATCCTTCTTCGTTAATTCATGCAATTCGATCGCAATTTGCGTGCCTGACGCTGTTCTATTCTCGGATTAGACCCACCGGTCGGCGAAATTGAAGCAGTGCAAACTCGACGCTCGGCGCGAGCAGTGGCTCTCTCAAGGTACTTGCTCGATTTTGGGTGGGATTCTGTTTGTTTGATTTTTCCGATCTCTCGGTCTCTCTTTTCTAGGGTTTTCTCGATTCGTTGTGCAGTCTTAAAAATTTGATTTTGTCACAGGTCTCTGTTCCCGATCTGCAGTGAAGAACAAGGATTGCTTGGTGTCTGCAAGTAGATCGCCTGCGTCGTCGCCGCCCCCTCATCCGGCGCTGTCTAAGAAGATGAATATCGGGCTGAAGGAAGAGGAGGAGGAAATTCGGGTTTCGACGGAGCGTGATGGATCCAGTTCACACGACAGCGAGGGAGGCTCTCCGACTCATGGGGGCAATGCAAATGGATGTCCTGCTAATAGTGTTAGTAGCGGTAGCAGTTTTGCATCGTCATCGAGAAGCCTCAGCGACGCCGAAGTGGAAGCGGATGACCACGAGGAGAGAGGAGATGAGGGAGTTGACGATTGGGAGACCTTAGCGGATGAGTTAGCAGATGACCACAGTCAGCCTGATCAGAACCCTATAGCCACTCTGCCTGATTCTACTGCAGAATTGGGTCGCACTAACAAGGGTAACCAGGAGAGTTTGGAAAAACCTGAGGCTAAGCAGGCAGTCAATAGGGCTTGGAGGCCAGATGACACTCTCCGACCCCAGAGTCTGCCCAACCTCTCAAAGCAGCGGAGTTTCCCTGTTAGCATGGCACGTCGCTTCGCAGCATCTGGGTGGGCACAGCGTGACATCCTCTCTACTCCGTGCCCCATCTGCTGTGAGGATCTGGATCTAACGGACTCAAGCTTCTTACCCTGCAATTGTGGCTTCCGCCTCTGCCTGTTCTGCCACAAGCGAATTCTTGAGGCAGATGGGCGCTGGCCGGGATGCAGGAAGCATTATGCTCCTGTGGCAGGTGGCGAGGTTGGCATTATGAGTGAAATACCAACCTTGGCTCTTCGCCTCTCTCGATCTTGTAGCATGAGTTCAAGAACCTAGGAAGAGTGATCTACTTGCTATCTTCTTTCATTTTTCATCCAGTGACTGTTTCTTAACTGAGGATAACTGTGTCTTTTGCATTTCATTAATATAGAGCTTATATTATTTTGTCACAAGAAAAACATTGTGTGTATATGTGTAGGTATCAACTGTATAAGAACTGTTTTTGGTAATTTAATTTTGGGGGAATGTGTTCTTCATATGTATGGATGAGTGCATTCTCAGGCAGACATACAATGAATGAAAGTTAGCACTATGTTAATGCAAATTTGTTACATAGGACAAAGTTCAAGTGTTATTGTAAATTTGTTTTGCTTTTACTGGTGTCATTAATTGTAAGTTGGGTTCTTGTCTTACCATTAGCATATAAGGTAGTATTTGTTGCATTTGTTATGGCAAAGGAATTTTCTTTATTCAATACTGTAGATACATATATATTGGTTTATGTAATGATCTTTTGAATCCACTATGATTTTACATACAGGGTATTTGAAGAGTTCATAAAGAAATTTCTTACACACATCTTTGATTTTGGATATGTTTAACATTTTTGTTCTTTCTTCAATGGCTGTTGTCTTTCTTTTCAAGTGCTATTCATCATGTTCCATATAATTTTGTTATCACATGCAAGTTCTTTTTGTCAAAAGAGATTTATTCATCAGATTTATGGTATATGCAATGGTTACACATTTGGCTTCAGAGTGTATTATCCTTTACATGCTCAAATGAACTTATGTAGCTTGACTTTTGAAGATCTTACACTGGAAGGGGACATAATTAGTTTAAGTGCTAGTCTATGAAAATTGTCTGTATTTTTCTTTCTACCTCTGACCATAAAATCTGAATGTTGAACTGATCTGTAATCTAATGCGAAGTTAACTGAAGTTTGTGCCATAGGGAGGATCTCAATCCATGGGGCAATTCTGGGAGAAATCTCTCCAAATACAATGTGGTGTTTCAGTTATAGTTGGAGCTCAACTATGCCATTTTGCTTCTGATTGGCGAATTGAGTGAGCTTCTGTCATCCATTTTCTGATATTTCTCGACAAGATAATAGACTAACTGAGAGCATCCTCAACGACATCGTAGACTAGCCAAGAGCATCTATCTTTACAAGAAAATCTTTTATGTTTGTTTGGCATCGTATATTGCTGCATCTGATGAGACTTCTCGAGATATTTGCAGATAGAATTGCAAGTGGGTGATATAACATTCATCTTCGCTATGGACCATTGTTTCGTTATCCTGCAGATTGCATGTCTGCGAGAAGTTTTGAGCTGTCTGTGCTGATGGATTAGCAAAACATAAGGTATTTTCTATATTTGGATTATTGTCTCAAAAGTTCCTGAGCTGCTACTGGTCCTCTCCATCATCTGGTATTTAAGAACATCTTGATTTCTCAAGTGTTGGCAGTATTATTCAATTTCTTGCCATCCTTATGCCTTACCTTATAAAAAGAGTAGTTGACGTCAACTTGGTTTGACGATAAGAGTTAACGAGAAACCACAGGCGGCTCTTCCCTTGGTTATTGAGGTTTGGTCAGTTGGTCATCACAAGGTTCTTTGAGTATTCAACATTTCCAGTTATAGGATCAACATGAATGGTGCTGAAGTGTTTTGACAACCATGTCATGATGAACTACATTTGTATAGAAATTTGGAATAATTTTTGTACAACAGAGTAGTCGAATGTTATGTACACGAAGAGAAAATTATAGACTAAAGAGGCATTGTTCGCAAGAGGAATTCTGGCGATGAAGCAATCTGCTTTATTTTGGGAAGTACAACCTTGCATCTGGTGAGCATATATGGTCACCATTTGATGATGAACTACATTTGTATGGAAAGTCTGGAGCAAATTTCATGAAACAGATTGGCCGAATGTAAAGTACCGGAAGAGAAGAGACTTAAGAGGCGTCATTTGAAAGTTGAATTCTGGTGATGAATCAAGCTGCTTTATTTTGGGATGATATATTACAAACTTCATTCTAACGAGGTACACTACATGGCTGGTCTTGATGTCAGCGAAGGTGTTCTCCTCAGGTAAGTGCTATGAAACTTGTTTTTAATATTTTTCTTGTTGTGGATTCACCACAGTAGCTATTTTGAAATACCCATTTAACTATCAAATTGGGTAAGCGATTTTGTTGCTTCTGTAAGTTTAAACTGAACAACCATGATTTCGGCCCAGATGATTTACTTCATTGTCTGGTGCTGTGAGATTAAGAATTTATCCACAGAAGTTGGCATTCACTATTATACAATTTGCAAACATGTTATTACGTTAGAGTTAATTGCTAAATATGCCGTTCACATTTAAGATTTTAGTCATCTATCAGATACTTTTACTTTTAACAAAAATTATGTTTCAATTTGTTCAATTTCTGTATAGTATGTCTCGTTCAATTTGTTAAAGTGGAAATGTAATTCCGTTACCGAAGTTATGAATATGATAGATAACAGTTATTTTCATATTAAATCCTTGTCGCTATACTAAAAGAATAGAAGGTGATAAACAAATAAATCATGTACCTGTGTGATCTTTTGATGCCTAAGTACATTTTGGCATATAATTCCTTTCCAAAATTGGAAGGAGATGCAATTGTTCCAACACTATTTTGAACTTCAACTCAAGGTTGGCCTGATTATGTCCATTTCTGACTCCTAATCTGTCTCAAGTTGCAGTTAGACACCAGGAAATGGATCGTCGGGTTGGACCGATCTCTCCGTGAAGTCACCGGCGCTACTGCTACCTACATCTGGTAATATTCTCTCACCATTGGTCACGCTTTACCATATGTGCACATCACGCCTTGGATCGTCAAGTTCTTTTCAACGTAAGTGTTTATTTTCTTCCTAAGCAGCTTAATGACTTTTATTATTAAGGAAGCAGGCCTTGCTAATTCAGCTGCCATTTAGAAGGTATGATTTGATGCATAGTGTAATCTCTTGGAAGTTTTCATTCCAGTGGACAATTGTTATTCATGTTGATGATTATCTTTGCAACTTTTAATAGCTTTTAGAATTTCTTAGAGCCAAAGATCTTACTTGTCATGCCCATGCAGACCTGTTTGAGTCTGTTCTATCTTAAGAAATCACTCTATGTGATTAGAGTATTTGAACACTTCATTTTGCTGATCAATCAATGGGCAAGCTTCTGTCTTTTCATATGCTACTTCATAATTCGTTAATTCTCAAGTTGCTCGACTTCCAAGAACTTTTGAAATAGATTTAAGGCAATAAAAATACATTCTTTCCATTTTGTATTTGCTACTTTCGTGTGTGTGTCGTCTTTTAATTTTACATGTTTTCTTAAAAAGAAAAAAAAAGAAAAAAAAACAATAATTTACATTTCCAGTTTCCACGAGAATCCCAAAAATGAACAGCAAAAATCGAAACTCTTCTGTTGCATTCATGTCTTGTCCCTTTGATCTCCTTCGAGGCGACTCAGCCTGGCGAAGACTCCGACCAACGGCGCTGTGTTGTAAGTGCACGCCTCCGTCTGCATGTAGTTTTCCCTCCCGTCGGCGAACGCGTCCCTCTCGTCGGGGCCGCCCACCACCGCCCCGACGAGAATGTGTGGGTTGGCACCGCGGCGTGCGTACCACTCGTCATACCCCTGCGCGCACCCGACGAAGGCTTTCGCCTCCCGCTGCGACGCGCTCGACGCCGCCCGGTGGTGCACCATCGCCGGGAAACTCTGCCCGTGCCCCACCAGGTAGCTCATCCCCGCCGGGTTTTCGCCGAGGGCGTAGTCCACCTGTGCCCGCGCGAGGGCCGCCAGCTCCGGGGGCCCCACCGGGCCCCGGGCGCAGCGGAGACCTGATCCTCCCGCTGACGACAGGTAGTCGGCGAACACGGTGAGCAGCCACGCGGCGCTGGCGACGTACTGCATGTTGTTCCAGGGGCGGACGAAGAGGAGCCCGGCGGGGGTGCGGCGGACGTTGTCGGCGTCGTCAAGGTTCATGCTCAAGCAGGCACACAAGTAGTGCTCCGCTTTGGACCTGTACTCCTCTAACGTCTTCACCTGCTCCTCTTCCAATTGCCTTCCTTTCTCCATCAATATCTGAAAAAAAAAAGATCTTAGTCAACGTTTTTTATTCCAAAATATTCTCCGCATTAAATTACGCAATTCCAAAACCAAGGCAAAATTTGGTGATCGTATCTTAAAGTTCAAACACGTTGACTTCGCCGTGAGCATTAGCATTTTACTACGCATGACAACAAACCTGAAGTCAATCCTTGCCTACCTAAAGCTCGTCATTTCCGCAACCGATCGACACGGCCAATCGAAAAGACTTTTCGATCAAACGCGAGACTCTAAACTTGGATCGATCAGTAGAAAAATGGTTGTAGCTAGCGAACCTTGGAAGCAAGAATCTGAACGCCGGCGTGCTTGATGTCCCAGCTGAACTCGGCCACGGCCCACGCAGCGCCGTTAAGGGCGTGCGCGTTGTCGACGGCGTAGTCCAAGTACTCCGCTTTCCCCGTCGCCCGGTGCAGCCAAAGCGCCGCCCACAGCAGCTCGTCCCCGTACCCGCTCTCCGACGGGTAGTACTCCGCCGCCGACTCCACGCTCTCGTCGTACCTCCCCCTGTACTTGTCCCCGAACTCAAATAACTGAAAGAAATTAAAAGCAGCGATCGAACTAAGATTTAAAAACCAAAGAAAAAAAAAGCAAATTGATTGGTTGGTTGGTTGGTTGGTTGATTTACCTGTTGAGCGTGGTGCCGGAGGACGTGGGAGTAGTGAGGGTCGGTTTGTTTGAAGACCAGCGAGGCCGCGGCCATCGCCGCCGCCGTCTCCGCCGCGACCTCCGACCCCGGGTGCTCCGCGTCCACCTTGTACGCCTTCCTCGACGTCGTCATGTCCTCCGGCCGCTGCCAGCAGCCGTGGTCGGTGTCGCCGTCCCCCACCTGAGCCCACAGCACGTGGGGCTGCGTGTGGGCCTTCACGAAATAGTCGGTGCCCCACTTGATGGCCTCCATCGCGTGCCGCAGCTCGCCGGCCGCCGCCATGTCCCCGCCGTACTCCGCCACCCCCCACGACAGCATCGTCACCGTGAACGCCATCGGCAGGCCGAACTTGACGTTGTCGCCGGCGTCGTAGTATCCTCCCACCAAATCCACCTGCAGCAATCGTCGACCCCAATTGTAAATATCAATCCATATCAAAACTCCAATAAGAAAAATCAAACGCACTCCTTGCTCGAGCCCGTCGGTGAGGCCGGAGTGGCCGCGCCACTGAACGCGCTGGTGGTACGGGAGGCGGCCGGAGCGCTGCGCTTCAAAGTACAGAAGGCTCTCGGCAAGCGCCTCCCTGTACTCCGACGAAGCAAAGGCACTACTCGGAAACAGAGTATCGTTCATCAACAAAACCACAAAAATCACACATTTCACAACAAGCTTACAACTAAACTTTAAGCCCTTCTTTTCCATCATCATGCACACACAATCTATCTAACAAACCTAAATGAAAATTTTAGTTCAAGAACGGATCCTAAAGCCTACTTATACATCTTGTCACACATTGACTCATGGACTTCTGACCAAGGAAATGAAGAACTCATGCTCAACGTGCAGTTTCGATCATTAGTTGGTATGAAGAATTAGTTATATAATTGAAGATATCAGCTACATGAATGATGCATGGGATAAATGGAAAAATGCCAAGTGGCAAAAGGTTACAAAAAACATACAAAGTCAGGGTGTGCCAAATAGGAAGCTTCAGTTTTCCAAGCCATGCCTAACATTGTAAGAATTTAAAGGAGACGTTTATATATATATATATAAATAAAGTCAGCTGAAACCAAACCTTTGTCTTCATGATGCATGAATATGTTTCAAATTTGATAACTAACTAAGAAGTACCTTTGTTGAGTCAAGAGATCTACGATGGCGTGTAGAATATAATTTAGGAGTTTGGGAAGAAGTATGATGCCTGAGGAATCAAGCTTCCTTGTGAAAGAACTAGCAGTCCAAGTTGGGTTCTTGGGTTGGTCGTCTTAGAGAAACTGATGTTTGACTCTGCATTTCTTGCAGCGGGGAAGAAAAGGTTGACTTCGGTCTTGTGATTCTCATCTGCTGGTTTCTTATTTACAACAGTGTCTATGAAATCAGACTGGAACAGACTGCGTTTGATGGATTGATTTAGAAAGGCAAATCGAAATGGCTACCTCTGGATTTGAACATTATGAGTGATATTATCTTTGAAAGGGATGAAATGAAAACATGGATGTCGGGTACGATGTTGACTGCGGTGGCTATGGGAAGCTTCAGTTCTTCAAACTCTGCCTGATAATTGGAAGAAGGATGCAGTATCCATCTGCTAACCTAACCTGCAAAAGGATTCAGAACAAATAATAATTGACACAGAAATCTGTATGCTGTTCTACGAGATGGATGCATTTGATGGAGATCAAGCTAGCGGGGCCAACGACTGATATCCAACATCATCAATACATTGCGATTCACAGACAGAGACAGATAAAGAGAATAAAATGGAGGTAACCTTCTTTTGCATGTTTGATCATTGTAAGTGAAATGGCTAACATGTATATCAGAATTGTTGAAGACCACTCTGTAGAACTTGAAATTCAGAATTTGCACTGGCCTTATCATGAAACTCGTGAACTTATCCCCATAAGGCCTTTTAACCTTGAAATTTTTTTGAAGTAGTTCAAGGTTAGAGAGTATGCATACAACAGAGAGAATGAGCTAAATCTCTCATAGGGAACTGCACAGCTATTATGCATGTATGATGAATACACTCATCATTCTTTATGAATGAACAATTATGCATACAAGTTCAAGGCCCTTGAACAACACTCTTTATGCATGTATGAATAGGTAACTGAGAGAGCCTGGATGTCATAGAACGTATGCTGGTAATTTTACTCGTATATATACAGACAAATTACTAGACCAGGGGAAGCATTTTCAAGAATCTGTATTAAACATAGATATATTTATCAACAAAAGCAGCGAGTAATAGTTAATATTTAAACTGAGCTAAATCTCTAAGAGCTTACAAATGATTTGTCATCATCTTGAAGTAAAGAGTTAATGGAGATGGTTTTTATGTACCATGGGAAAATAAAATAAAAGCACCTTCACAAAAAAAAACTATCAAAGACCAAACTAAGGAACTGAATTACTTGTCCTTATTTCTAAGCTCAAGGAAAATTGACATCATCTACAATAACAATACTGGCCTAAAACATCTATGATGAAATTTGATCAACAAATCAGTGTACAAGTTTTAACCAAGTGAGGTGTTTGATTTTCTTTAGAGCCTTCACCTAATAAACAGTGGTGTTTCTCATTTCAATCGAGCATTGTAAACTCAAGGATCAAATTATCTTTAAACACTTCTATGGATTTTTTTTTAAAAAAAAAAAATAATAATTATAAGTTTGACTGCTAAAATGGAACTGGGACAGTAATAAGGGTAACATAGAATTGGAATACTTTTAAAATTAGAGTACATGATTTAAATATTTTTTAAACTTTTCTAATTCAGCTGAATTTTGTTTCTAATTTTTTATATTTTATTTCTTTTCTAACATATATAGTTTCAAAATAACAATATGAAATCAACAAAATCATCAAACTCTTGAAGTAGCTTGGGGTAAGGAAAAAAAAAGTGATCAAATGACATTAACTTGAAAAATTAATTAAAACTTTTACAAATTTTTGAAAATGAATTTACACAGTAAAAATAAAAATGAAAAAACTAACCTCACATGTTCTTCGCTGCTGACTGTTCTTCAAGTTCTCAACAGATTAGCTTGTCCAGTTCTTACCAAACCACACAACGCTTCTTGCCCTTTTCGATAAGCCTTGCAACCACTCACCAAACCTTCCACGGGCCTCCGAACTCATGGTCCTATAAATACCTACACGTACGCTCTCCGTTCATCTTCAAAGTAGTTACTTCCACTGAGAGCAACAGCAACGTAGTCATGGCGAGATCCACCATCTTCCTCATTGCGCTCTTCGTGCTCCACCTTTCTTATGGCTCTCAGGCTCAGCTTGGCTTCGGCCAGCAGTCCATGGGCCAGCCGTTCAGTAGCATGCGTCGCCTTGGCTACCGGAGTCAATGCCAACTCGAGAGGCTCACTGCCCTCGAGCCCAACCGGCGCGTTCCCTCCGAGGCCGGCTTCACTGAGTACTTCGACCAGAACAATGAGCAGTTACAGTGTGCTGCCGTGACCGCGCACCGGCGGACCATCATGCCAAGAGGCCTGCTCCTGCCATCCTTCTCTAGCGCCCCCAGCCTCGTCTACATCCTCCAAGGTTCATCGATCACTTCACCCGCATTGCTTATATTTATGATTAATGGAACAATATACAGGAAAGGGCATGATGGGAATGGTGATGCCTGGTTGCCCTGAGACGTACCAATCGTTCCGACAAACGGAGCAACAAATGGGAGAGGAGGCAAGCCAAAGCCAGAGGTTCAGGGACGAACACCAAAGGATCCACTATTTCCGTGAGGGAGATGTCATCGCCATGCCCGCCGGAGTGGCTCATTGGTGTTATAATTACGGCGAAGTCCCCGTCGTAGCAGTCACCGTCACCGACATCGGCAGCAACGCCAACCAGCTAGATCGCACACACAGAGTTAGTCAACTCAATTAACTACAAAACTTAGATGTGGAAATAATCCTGACTTCGGTGCAGGAGTTCCTACTGGCCGGAAAAGAACGACAAGCCCAGCAGCCATTCGAGCCAGAACAGAGAGAACAGCAGAGGATGGGGAAGAATCTCCTCATGGGCTTCGACCGCGAGCTGCTCGCCCAGGCTTTAGGCGTCGACCCGGAGATGGTCAAGAGGATGCAGAATCTCGACGACAACAGGGGAGAAATCGTTCGAGTGGAGAGGGGCCTGCAGGTGCTGCATCCATCCCAAACGAGAGAAGAGCAAACGCAGCAGCAGGAAAGCTTCGAGGAGAGACAAGAAAGTCAACGCTGTGAACGTAATGGACTAGACGAGACCTTCTGCACCATGAAAGCTAGGCAAAACATGGCAGTCACCGCACTGGCAGACTACTACAACCCTCGAGCCGGAACGATGACCACCATCAACAGCCAAAAGCTTCCCATTCTCAGATTCATCCAGATGAGCGCCGAGCGAGGAGTTCTCCGTCGGGTACGTAGAATCACTGCAAAACATGTTAGTTATCAAACTATTTTTCAACAGAAATCATAATATAATTGCAGGATGCTTTAACTGCGCCTTACTGGAACATAAACGCACACAGCATAAAGTACGTCGTGCGCGGAAGCTGTCGGATGCAGGTGGTCGGACCTCGTGGTAGAACCGTCTTCGACGGCGAGCTTCGGCAGGGCCAGTTGATTGTGATTCCACAGCATTACATGGCAATGAAGAAGGCGCAGAGTGAGAGCTTCGAGTGGGTGGCCTTCAAGACGAACGACAACGCCATGGTCAGCCATGTCGTGGGGAAGACATCGGCTCTGCGCGGCATGCCTGTGGAGGTGCTGATGAACTCCTACCGCGTCTCTAGAGAAGAGGCGATGAGGTTGAAGTTCAATAGGGGCAATGAGATTGGCCTTTTTGCACCAAGATTCACTAGGGAAGCAGCTGTTGCTTCCCAGTGAGAGTAGAGAGTACTTAAATAAGGCTTGTGTTTTACAGATAAAACCTGAGAGCCATCTTAGCCTTGAGGAATAAAGCTTGCAGTCAAAGAGATCCATCAGTTGTACTACTGTGTGCTGCTAAATAAATTGAACCTTGTTCAGCTTCGTTTAACCGATAAACTTAACATCATGATTTAAAGTATCATGCTGAAATGATCGAAACGGACCAAACGTCTCATTCCACTCGGCAATCAGCACCGGCACAACCCCGGCACCAGACCTACGACATGTGCGACATATTGCGCGACCTCGTGGTCACAGTAGAGGGGTCGTTCAACCCTGCAACAGTAGCGAAGAGGTCGCATAATCCTTCTGCTGTTGTCGTGGAGGCATCGTGCTATCCTGCGATCGCTGCAGAGGGGTCGCACAACCAACGTGGTGACACCAAAGGAGTCATGCAATCCCCGCGACCATAGCTGATCGTGCAACCTGCGACAACACTGAAGTCGTGCAGGTTCATGAGTGGTGTCAGATTTTAGATTTTTTTAATTAAATTTAGTTTAATTTTTTTAATCAACTTCTAGTTATGATGGAGATAATCTAAAGAGACTTTATTAAACCATAATAAAATTATCTAATTAATTTTATATTTCATTTATTTTAATTTAAAAAATTATAATAAATTATTTATTTATTTATTTATCTATTTTCATATCTTTTCCTTTTTTAAAAGATTATTTTTTTATCTTGTTTATTTTTTAAATATTTATGTTAAATATTTTAATTTTTAATTAATATATTTTATATTAAAAAAATATCGAAACTATATCGGCACAATACGATATGATACCGAAACCGTATCGTTCTAGTGCAAGACCGAAACCTCGACACGAGTCGAAATTTTAAACCTTGCTTAACATTCTTGGTACCAGATTCATGGCAAAGATATGAAGAGGTAATTTTGATACAACACCAACAAATTCAGAGAATATGGAGTCTAACAATGCTAACAGACTTTCTGAGTGTT
This sequence comes from Zingiber officinale, assembly GCF_018446385.1. Lineage (NCBI taxonomy): Eukaryota > Viridiplantae > Streptophyta > Magnoliopsida > Zingiberales > Zingiberaceae > Zingiber > Zingiber officinale. The sequence continues at coordinate 100,663,154 of NC_055992.1, read as the reverse complement.
CCTTGAAGCAGTATCTACTCTTTCAGCAACTATGCAAGCAAAATCATTCAGTGATAGGCCAAATTAACTCTTGTAATTTATTTATTTTATATAAATACATACATTGTAAGAGATCATGGTAATAAAATATCAATTTAGTGTTTTTCTTTTATAATCATATAACACAAGGAAATTTATGGAACAAGCCAGATGGAATGCCTACTTTTGAGTCCTGGGATAATAAGAAGGGAATGAACTCATGAATCGACTCCTTTGGGCAGATTTTATGCCAAACACACCTTTAAAGATGGTGGGAAAAAGAATCGCACTAATGTCGAGCCAGCCGATGAACTTCATGATGTTCCAAATACTCCTTGCTATTCATCTCCGTCAATCTGACAGAAGCACCATAGTCAAAGAGGACCACAGTAAAAGTAATAACACTAGAATCATAAGTTTGAATTAGGAGAAAGAAGTCTGAAGAATGAAACTACACAGGTTGTCAAGGTCCTAATAAAGTTTATCAATCACTTAACAATAGATTCAATATATATACATTCAATTACTTTCTCAGTCATACCTGCTAATGGTTCGCTCTTTGGCAAATCCTAGCTCATTATCAACACAAAGATCGATATCATCATATCTCTGTGACCGTGAAGAAGATCGAGGAGAAATTTTCTGGGCATCAGTGACTGTCACAATTTTTTCAAATAACTCCACAGGTGATGTCTCTGCAGTGCATAATAATACAGCTTTATTCTCATACATTACCTGTTACAAAAGGTATTGCAATTACAATCTTAGAATCTTCTATTTTTACCGGGGGAATATAGCTGCAAAATGGATGCAGGAATGTCCTTTTAGCAAACCTATTATTCTTACGAAGATTCGGATAATGATTACAAAGACAGCAGTCCAGAAATTGGTTTCAATTAAGATGACTTACCATGTTTGGATTGCAATCGCAACCATATTTATTAGTATTTCTAAATTTATTATTACCAAATTCATCATAATATATTATCATGCTTATCATTATATTTTCCATATATTTTGGCAATATGTATAAATACATTTGTTAGTCTATGACAACCATCAATAATAAAGCAATTGTCTTTTCTTTAGTTGTCTCTTGCTTCTTTCTTTTCTGTGTTTATGTGTTCATGTTTTGTATTTTAACATGGTATCAAAGCCAATCCTTCACACCTTCCTCTTTCCTCTCTTTCCCCTTTTCTCTTCCACCCACGCAGCAGCAGCCCCACCGCCATATGCACACCGATCTCCACTTCTAGCAATAGCAAGTTCAGCATCTTCCCTGTAGCCTTCACTCTCTTTTCAGCAAACAACAACAACAGGCCTTCCCCTTCCCCATCTCCATCCCAATAGTCCTCCTCCTTTTCCATCGCGCCTTGCTCTTCTATCTTCTTTCCTATTCTTATAATGTTATTCTCTCATTTTTTTTGTTTCTTTCGCATTGCACTTTGTCGTTTTTTTCCCCTAAGGAGGATTTAAGATTTCTCTCCCCTATTTTCCCTTCCTTATCTGCTTTTTTTTTTCCTAAAATAAAAACAAAAAACAATTGGCCGCTACCTCCTACTTCCTCATCTAGGTACCACCATCTCCCCCTCTTCCACCACCAGCAATCAAAAGCACTTTCCCTCAATTTCAATTGCTTCCCAACCTTAATTTCTTTCTCTCTTTTTCTTTAATTTTTTTTCCCAACGTGCAGTTCAGCTTTACTCTCTTTTGAGCCAAAAAAAAAAAAAAACTATTCTCCTTTTTCTGCCTTGCTCTCTAGTACCATGGATAAGTACATGCCAAGGTTCAATGGTCTTAGATTCATCAAGATGCTGCTAACTAGGTATCAAAATTTGCTCCTTCATCAATGAAAGCATGCTTCTATCCCTCCTCTTTATTTCTTCTCTTCACAACAACAATCTTCTCCTTTCTATGTTGCTCTACTTTTTTCTTTCCTCTATTTAGTTTCTCTTTCTTCTTTTTCATCCTGCCACCACAACTACGTGTCCTTTTTTTTCCCTTTACTTTCACCTCCTTACCATCAATAAAACTCTCAAGAGAGATCAGTCTCATGCTTTTTCTTTTTCTCCAGCAGTACTTTTTCTCTTTGCTTTATAGTTGTAATAGCAGCACCTTGCTGCTCTTTTCTGGCCGTCGACCGCTTCCTTATTACTCCTCTGTATTTTCTTTTCAACCACCAACGACAGGCACACGTCAAAGCTTCTCCTCGCAACGACCTTCTTTCTTTCTCTTCTCAATAGCAGCAACACATTCCACCTCTTCTACTTCTTCCTCTTTCAAGAACCATGATTCCATTAATCACAACTGCATTTTCTTCCTCTTACTCTTCCACTTCCTGTCTTTCCCATAGCCAGAGCAACATCACTTTCCTTATCTTTAATTTCAAGGACAACAAACTACTTCCCTCTCGTTGTCTTCCTCTCCCTTTCTTCTTCTTATACCTCTTCTGCTTTGCAGCAATCTTTCCTCCATTGAGTGTTGTCTCTTTTTAGCCATCTCCTAACCGGCCAAATAGCAAGCTTTTCCAAGTTTTGCTTAGCGCACAACAACAGATTTTCTTCCTTTCCTCTGCTCCAGCAAATTCCAACCATCAGAATTGCAGTCGTGACTCTTCTTCTTCTTCCAAAGTCACTAAGTTCGCTGCCTCTTCCAGAAATTCAGCAGTAGCAAAACTATAGCTTTTAACTCTTTCTTTACTAGTGGCCATTGTTTTAGATGATTTGATTGGTCGTCTAGTTGAAGATGTTCCAATAAATTGGTAACAAAACTCAATGTTCAACATCTCCCACAAAAATATCTGTCCAACAATTGGTTTCAATTACTATGAATTTCAATCTCAATCATATTTATTAATATTTCTATATTTATCATGCTTATCATTATATTTTACATATATTATTTTGGCAATATGTATAAATAGGCTTGTTAGTCTATGACAATCATCAATAATAACGAAGCAATTGTCTTTTCTTTAGTTGTCTCTCTATTCTTTCTTTTATATGTCATGTATTGTATTTCAACAGAAAGCTACCTAAGTAATTCATCTCTTTCTATTTCTCTACTTTCTCCCATCTAACAGTTGTATTTATATCATGTCACTTGTGGTAAATTTTCAGAATCTTGTCTAATTGCTCAAGAAAACTTGATAGACATTAATTTCTTAAACATACACAGACAAAGATTCGAAGGTTATGTATGCCAACTACGAGAGCTGTTAAAGCTCAGCATTCAGAAAGCAATAGACAATAATCGGCATCCTCAATAAGTTATCCTCTGAGAAAGTGTTTTCATCATAGAAATTCTTCATCGGCAACAATGATTAAGAAACGATACAAATAAGACTTCTTGTGGCCTCAAACAAAATGCGTTCAAACATAATATTCATCATATAATCAATTTCCAGCACCAACATCAAGGTTTAAGACAAGTGGTCACTGGTCAATTTAAGGCTTTTGTCCACCTAGCAAGGCTAGAATGGATATAGTGATAAACATTTTGACTGAAATTTGAATAGCTAATTAACACCATATATTTGCAATGTTACTATGAGAATACGGACTAAAGTCCCAGTACTGGTAACATAAATTTTCTACGCAACATATCATTGCTTTGTTAACACTAAATTAGATACTGCTCTAGTTATCCGCAGAGCTTAAGTTGGACAAAAAAATAGACGGGGCAAAAAGAAGTCCTGCCTGCCATCTCCCTGTCTCAGTAGTTCTCCCCTCATCAAGTCTCATTTAGAGATGCATCATTCAAGTGGAAAGGTGTGCAAAAACTAAGAGGAAATCTAACAGAGATGCAAAGCGTAATATTTAAACAACTTAATAGTTTATATAATGGCCAACACTACAAAAAAGAAGGATGAACAACTTTAAAACCTAACTTAATGCAAGAACTGAACCCTTACAAAAAAAAAAATTCATGCATTATCATCAGGAGCATCAGATATTAGCCATACTCATGTCCTGTTCTCTAGGACTCTAACCAACCAAGAACCAACCTTTACACGAGAAACATAATATACATGAAATTGCTTGCTTCTGTTCTTAAAAAAAACATCAATAACAAAATACCATCATTTCCAAATTTTTGGTGTCAGCTATATTATTCAATTAATAAACTAAAAAAATATTTAGCCTTGAACTTAATTGCAAATCTATCACAAACCAGCTGAAATTAGCACTACTGGCTAACTTAATTGCAATGTAAATGCATATTTATATTCTTGTATAATTGATCATCTACCTCATCCATGCTTCATATGATTGAAATTATTTTTTCAGATAGCTCTAATTAAGGCAGAATGAATAAGGCATCAAAAGATACAACCTAAATAACTATTCTTTAGAACAGTCTATGACTATATAATTTGTGATGACAAGAATTCAGGGAAGTTTGAGACGCACATCAACCAATGTGACGAACCGATATGCAGCAGTTCTGTTGTGGATCCCAAACTTGGGAACTCCTTCAAGTGCAAGTGTATGAAATTTCTCTGCATAAAAATAGCGGAAATCATAAAAACAAGATATAGGAAAACATGTATAGCTTTTCATAAGGAATTTATTGGATAACTTTCATTTGATAGATCAAAATCATTACATCGATCCAAAAGATATGAGAGAAGAATTCCTTGCACTCCCATTTGACATGGAATGGCGTAGAAATACATATTGGATGTAGTTGATGCAGAAGAGTACAAATAACTTACTAAACAATCCAAGGTAATCTGCTGCCCCCAAAGGTCTTTCACAGAGATCCTCAAAAGTGAAATACGCATATCCATTAGCTCCAAGTGGGACCTAAATGAGAACAGAAATGCTGGACTTATTTCCAACAAGAGTATGAATTTTGAAGAATCCAATTAATTGAAATGGGACCTGCAATTTCCGACCCATTACAACTTCAACAACTTGAGGACAAGGTTTCTCAGGCCCTATTAACTGATTAAACATCTCTGTAAGAAGTCCAGTGGGTTTCTTCTCAATGAAATAGTAGCCCTTCTCCGCCTGCAAGAAGTGCAATTTATCGTTTAAGGAAATTGTGCAAGTATGAATGGATTGATTGATGAATAAAGCACAAAACTTACAGAACGCAGCTTCCGGTAGTCGGTTGATGAGCTAATTTCATGAATTACACATCTTTCCTTTCTCAAAGTGACACAAGGTAAGTTAGAAGTTAATATATACTAAGATACGCTACAGGTTCAAGTAAACCATTCATTACCTTCAAGATATCAATAAAAGGTAAAAATAGGTCCCTTTGCAAACCACCTTCATAAAGCTGGTCAGGAGCACGATTTGAAGTAGAGACAAGAACCTGAAGAAGAATGGGCAGCACCAGGAAAGGAATAAAAAGGTGAACAAAGTTTCCAAAGAATAAATCACACATTATAATCTGCTTTATATATAAAGAGCAACCTGTGCACGAAGCTCCCGCCAATGCGGGGTCCTGAGGAAGAGTCTATTATACGCAACCTTATCCTACTTTACAAGAGGTTATTTCCGATACTCGAACTTGTGACCTCCAGGTCATACGGCAACAACTTTACCGTTGTGCCAAGACTTCACTTCAATAATCAGCTTTATATATATTTAAAAAAAATTGAAGTACAAAAAGCATCAAATAACACAGACCATGCCATTGCTGAAAAGATGTTGGAAAAGACGGTTTAGTATCAATGCATCTGCTACATCAGTTACCTACAAGCATTTGTTTTGACAGTTATTTAATCGTCAAATACAATAATCCCAAAAGTAGAAAGAATAACAACTAATCTGAAAATCAAAGCATACCATGAATTCATCAAGACATAACAGAATGGACTCATCTGATATCTCAGCAGCAACAATTTCAAGTGGATCTGCTACACCTTTATGCACCTACGGTTATATTTTTTAAGACAGAATTTGTACATATATGAAGTCAAAATGAGCATACAGCAATACCATGGGACTAGTTCAAGAAAACAAAAATTTAGAATGATCATTAACCTAATAAAAATATATCAATGATAAATTTCAACCCAACTTCACCTGCAGCCTTCTATGCACATTCAACATAAAATCATGAAAGTGCATCCTTTTCTTCCTCCAATATGATGGCCTATACAAATAAAGATGGAATTAGATACAGAAGTGAAAGAAAGTGGACAGCTTAAGCAAAGACAAAAGGGTTTGAAAAGCAAAAAAGTTTCCATTTGTTAAAAGGTAGTCTGGTGCACGAAGCTCCCGTCATGCGGGGTCTCAGGGAAGGATTCATTGTATGCAGTCTTACCTTGCTTTTTGCAAGAGGCTATTTCTAGGATTCGAACTTATGACCTTTTGGTCACAAAGTAACAACTTTATCGTTGCGCCAAGGCTGTTTCCATTTGCTATCCAAAATAAATAAAATACAATGGCTACTAGCATTTGGATGATAAGATCACCAACACACTATTGGGCATTTATAAGGAAATTAATGGGTAAAATGTTTGCCAAGGATGGCACTTAAGGAAAAGGATTGGCCAATGGCTGAAGGTGTAAATATGTTGTTCTTTGCTAGATTCTGGCCGTATCTTTTCATGGTCTTGGAGGGAATAGCAGCAAAACTTGCTGTTGATGACTCCATTCTAATTTTGGAATGTGCTGTGACTGTATCAGTTCCTAACAAATCCTCACCGAGTGAACAGCTGTTCATTTTTTTTCACTTTTCAAAAAAAAATATATATATATAATGGCAAGGGTTTAAAAATAATAACTGAAACAAATACTAGCTTCTCAAATGGTAAATCACTCTACATCATGGTTCCTCATAAGTGAAAATCAACCTACTAAAAAAATGACAACTATATATATATATATATATATATAGGAAGTTTTTAGCCCGCACACCCTTATTCTGCACATCATGGGCGACTCTCATAGGTCCGAGTGCCCGAAGGCACTCTTGGGTGCTCCGATTCACTTTTGAGAATTCGGGCGCCCTGTGAGGGTTGCCCATGAATGTGCCGGATAAGGGTGTGGAAGCTATCATTTCTCTCTCTATATATATACAAGTAGATTCCTATAATCAACTAATAGTTTATATACTAAAAAAGATTGTTACAAGCAATGAATTCTCCGAATCATAACAACAAAGAACTTAGAGGAGACAAACAGCTGATTGTAGAACAAATCCATAAGCATTGTCTTTCCAGTGCCTACTCCTCCATAAAGGTACAGTCCTTTGATTGGTGAATAATTAGACCGAGGCATAAGACGAGACCACAACCACCTACTCCTGCACACTCACACATTAAAAAACAATTAAACAATATATAAATATAGATTGGAGTAGAAGCTCAACGAGATGTCCCACTAATAGATTGTGCATTTCACTTACCTCCCAGATTTTTTTGATGACAGATACCTATCCAATTGGCAATCATCTTCATGCTCCACGAGCTCTTCATAAAGCCTTTGTAGTGCTCGAAGTGATTCTATCTGTGGTCACAATCAAAGAGATCTCAGATCACCCAATGATACTGTCAGCCCAGAGGCACCATTGATACAAGAGAGCAGTAACCCAAACCTGGAAGCTGTCTCCACCAACAAGCTCTCCCACGGCAATTCTCTTTTCATACTCCAACAAAGGACCAACTCCTCCAACATTAGAAGAATCTATTTCAAGTAGACAGTATAACAAAATAAAAAATATAAATAAAATCCATACTTCGTATATTCATATAGCATTAATTAGTATACAATTATGATTGCTGAGGTAAAGGCAAAACAGAATTTCAGCTATGACTATAACAATAAGGCTCTTCTGCATGGTAATAAACAATGACGATAAAAGTAAACCTCTGATAGAGAACTTTTCTGAGGTAGAGCATAAAGCCCTGGAAAACAGCATACTGTAAGTCAGGTCTTTATTGATTTCTCTACCATAAATGGCCCCATTTGGATGACAAGCAATAGGGTTAACAAAAATAGAAACTTGATCAATTTTCCCTGCTTTGTTTAATGAAATGTCTGTTCGGTAAAAACAGAAAAGATATCGGATTTGTTGAAGAGGCCGAGCTGAATTCCTCATTGACCTAAAATATTTCAGCTACAAAAACACCAAGTAAAATATGAGTTAGAACATTAAAATAAGAAAGCAAAGAAAATCCAGATTTTCCAAAGAAAAACAATAACCTGGAAAAGAAAGCAATAACAAAGCCACTGGGAAATAAACCAGAAGGCAAAAGCAGAATCGAACTCTTCAGTGATCTAAATCATGAACTTATCCGCCCAATTTCAGAATATTGAAACCCCCAAAAGACTGATTATGGGTTCTCCTGTGCAATCGAGCAAACACAAGATGAATCAGAAGGGATCGAGTTTTGCTGAGAGTATAAAAAATCCAAACTTTTAAAAACAAATAAGCACTTCCCATAAAGTAGGGAACGCAACAATATCACTGAAATTTGACATATGTTATGAAAATACTTGCAAAAATTAATCATCACCAATCAAAATACTACCAACCAAATGTCTAAACTTCCGAATCCCAACAGCAACGAGAGAAAAGATCAAGATTACTCTTACGTTGAGGTCGGCCGTGTCAACTTGCACAGGAACCGGGCCGAAGCCACAAGAACTCGACGTCGCTTCCAGATTCGAGCTTCTCCATTTTATCGGCGAATACTCGCGTACCGTGTCTGTTGTACGACAGGATATCGTACGACGAGGAGGGACGTCTGATCACACGGATACGGTATCATGCGGAGCCACTAACTGTGTTTAGCTGAACGGCTAAAATTTGATCCTGATGCAGTGGTCTTAATGTATACGGGGTGTTTACAGGATCCAGTGTTTCGTGTAGATTACGCGACATTATGATTTCAACTAATCAAGTAACTAGGAGAGCTTTGCGTAGGTCCCCTCTCCTCCTCGGAGAGATTCGTCATAAGAGCCTGTGGGCCTGCGTGCATTGGGCCTATGGTCCGTACTTAGCCCAGCACAGCGGCCGTTGCAGCTTCGTGTGAATCGTGTTCTTCAAGTCACCTGTGACCTGTGTGTATAAAAGAAGAGGACCGAGGAAGCTTACTCTGTTTTTACCTACCGTTCTACTACGAAGGCACGAAGCAGGGACTCTCATTTCCCCGACATTGTTGTACTCGGTCTCTTCGCCTGTTCCAAATTTTAGGATCCATGGGGCAGGGTACTCCTGGCGGCATGGGGTGGCAGGAGCTCCCCGGCGACCGCAAGCAGGACGGCGACAACAAGGGGAAGAAGTTCGAGCGGGCGGCTCCGCCGTCACGGGTCGGCCGGAAGAAGCGCAAGCAGAAGGGACCTGAGGCTTCCGGCCGCATTCCCGCCGTCACCCCGCTTTCCAAGTGCCGCCTTCGCCTCCTCAAGCTGGAGCGCATCAAGGACTACCTCCTCATGGACGAGGAGTTCGTCGCTAACCAGGAGCGCCTGCGCCCCCATGAGGAGAAGAATGAGGAGGACCGATCCAAGGTCGACGACCTCCGTGGTTCGCCGATGAGCGTCGGGAACATTAAGGAGCTCATGGACGAGAACCATGCCATCGTGTCTTCCTCGGTTGGTCCGGAGTACTATGTTGGTATACTGACGCTTGTTGACAAAGATCAGTTGGAACCGGGCTGCGCAATCCTCATGCACAACAAGGTGATCGTTTTTTTCCCCCTTATTTCTTATGTGTTTTGTGTTGCTCTAATTACTATATTGCTATGGGCGGTTGAACGACCAGAAACGGAGAAGCCTTATGGCTCCTCAGATCGTAATCTTGGTTGTGGTCATCTATAATTCTATGTATTCCTTGTTGCTCCTGGTATCGTTGTCCGCGTGTCCAAATGTTTTCATTCATGCGTTTTGCTTATGTTACCTTCAGCCCTATATTTTGTTCGAGGATACCAATGATTTATTTGTCTGTTTGCTGGAGAAAATGATACAACAGATAGAGGTCTCTCATGTAGCTTGTTGGCACTTGTTTGCCTGCTTTTGCCTCATCTTTTTTCTATTCCTAGCTTTCAAAGCATTTGTCTATCTTAGACTTGTCTGTTTGACAGAATCAATATGCAATGTAGTCTGTCCATGAATGTGGCAGAAGAAAGCTGTTAGAACACATCTGCCTCACTATTTTTCAAAGAAGAAAAAATTTTGCTTTAGAATTTTTACCTTCTATTCTCAAGCAACATATTTGACTCCATTCTAGAATTTGTTGCTGCCTTTCTTCTTGTTTTCGCATCTGCTTTTCTGTATCTAATTCTTCCTTCTGTTATCTTCATGTCTATGTTATTTCTAATCCTTTTTTATTTGTCTTATTTTTGCGTTGGACTTCTTGTTTTATCTTATTGTAATGAAAATTTCCAAAGTTTGTATAACGTGGTTTACAATTTACACTGCTGATTATGCTAAATCTTTTGCAGGTTCTATCTGTTGTTGGAATACTTCAGGATGAAGTGAATCCTATGGTTTCTGTTATGAAAGTTGAAAAGGCTCCTTTGGAGTCTTATGTTGATATTGGTGGCTTAGATGCTCAAATCCAAGAAATTAAAGAAGCTGTTGAACTTCCACTTACTCATCCTGAGTTATATGAGGATATTGGAATTAGGCCTCCCAAGGGAGTAATATTATACGGTGAACCTGGAACTGGTAAAACTTTACTTGCCAAGGTGAGAGCATTTTTATTTCACCATTGTTGATTTTGATAAATGTAAATGTGATGTTAGCATATGAATTTTTGTAACATGAACTTTTCTACATTTTTTTTTTTTGCCTCTTGTTCTTTTTGTGGATATTTGCCAATTTGATTATATTCTGAGTCATATAAACTTCTTTAAACAACATACATCTGGAAATCAAAAAAAATTATCACCGTGCATATGTTCATAAGCATATACCTATAAATATCTGTAACTTTTCAGATATTTGTGATTATTGGTTTGGTTATCAGTTTTGAGCACTGTGCTTTAAGAAGTCAGGTTTGTAACTTCAAGTGTGAAATTAGTAAAAAGTGGAGCACTTACTTATATAGTATTAGCGTGTAAATATACCTATGTGCATGCCATTTAACGTATAAAGTCACAAGTATCATCAGGTTGTGTCAGTCCTAGCTATTTGAGGTTGGATCTTATCCTTCCATTGAACTCCATGTAGGATTCTACACCAGTATTAAATTAAATCACCTTTCATGATATTTATTAGAGCTATCTTTTATTTCTTCCGTCCTTTTCAACTTCAATTCTAATTGATTCAACTCGTCGATTGCCTGTAAACATGTCCATAGCATCTCAATCTATTTTCTCATTTTGTCATTTATTTAAGCTATCAGCCTACTCCTAGATAGTAATGCTTGTTATTTTATTTTTCTAGTAATCCAACACATTTAAATTAGCATTTTGTGTTTTCTCCCCTAAACTTCTGCACACTGATCTATAAAGAATGGCTGATTGGACCACAATGTTATATAATTTTCTTTCTAGGCTAAAGGTCACAAGTAGAAGCTTCCATCCATTTTAATCATTCACCTTTATCCTATTAATAATAGCTTCATCAATACCTCCTTGTTTAATATATGAATGATATTTAACAAAGTCCTACTTTCAAGAATTTCATGTTCATCCATCTTCATGAAACAAAGTCACAAGTGATATAGATATGACACTCAATTATCTCTTAGTAACAAGGATAGAAAATGTTACCTCACATAGTAGATCTCTAAAGTTGTTAGGCATATAGAAACAATATTTTATTTTAGATAGATATCAAGCTCAACAAAGTATATTCAGTGTTTACACCAATTCATGTTTTTTAATAGCTGTGTTAGATGAGCGCTTTGGCTAAGTGATCATTGACTGCATTTAGTAGTAGTAGAATTATCTTTCTTGTAGTTTTGAGATTATACCTTCTTTCCTTTATTATTTTGTTCACTAGATTGCTGACTGCTGCACTAATATGTACAACACTTTTTTTTTTCTGATTACTTTTCTATTATCAGGCTGTAGCTAATTCAACTTCTGCAACGTTCTTGCGTGTTGTTGGAAGTGAGTTGATCCAGAAATACTTGGGTGATGGACCTAAGCTGCTGAGAGAATTGTTTAGAGTGGCAGATGAACTTTCTCCTTCAATTGTATTTATTGATGAGATAGATGCAGTTGGCACCAAAAGGTATTAAACAATGAGAAATGATATTCACCTTATTCCATGTTGTAAATCATGACTAATCCTATCGAAGAAAATATCATGGTTCTTTCCAGATATGATGCTCATTCAGGTGGTGAACGTGAAATACAGAGAACCATGTTGGAGTTGCTGAACCAGTTAGATGGTTTCGATTCAAGGGGAGATGTTAAAGTTATTCTTGCAACCAACAAAATTGAAAGCCTTGATCCAGCCTTGCTTCGGCCTGGCCGTATTGACAGAAAGATTGAATTCCCTCTGCCTGACATTAAGACAAAAAGACGGATTTTTCAGGTATGTTATTTTTCATGAATAGATTCAGGACTGTATTTAGTAGATCGTAATTTTATTAGCCTCAGTAGATTCTCACTAAATCTTTTCTCTTGTTTTAAATATTCTGGTAAGATTCATACATCCAGAATGACTCTGGCTGATGATGTCAACCTAGAAGAGTTTGTCATGACCAAGGATGAGTTTTCTGGAGCTGATATCAAGGCAATCTGTACTGAAGCTGGCCTGCTTGCTTTGAGAGAGCGTAGGATGAAGGTAACTAAAACTTTTTTTTTGTCAAATTGCTAAATGTATATTTCTTTCCCTTAGGGATCCGCACACTATACATCCCAAAGAAAAGGGAAAAGGCAATAGAATAAATTGTTAATCATACTCTTCTCAAGGATGCCAAGCCTTTCTCAATGGCATGTTTTTTGTAATAGATTTCAGTTTTTAAAGGATACTAATTTTGATTACTGTGACATATTAAAGGACCTATACTTGCTGAATGCTGAACAGCTAAGATCTATTGCTGGTGACATTTTTTTGTTGGTCACTTATCTATGTAAATTTTTGTTTATCTCGTGGGCAGTAGCTCTATTTACTCCATTCTGTTGATTGCTTCTGTTGTTCATAACACCTATTACTGCAGTTCTGTAACTAGATAGTCTGCTGATTCCAATTTTTGCCTTCAATATTTCCCATTAAACGTCTAATGGGGACTGTGATCCAGTGTTCTTGTTCCTTTGAGTGCAGACAGAAGCATTATTTTATTTTAGAACCTATTTTGCATCAAGAAACGTATCCAATATATCATGTCTTCCTTTTTTTAATTTGAAACTGAAGTTTAGGAAATAGACATTCAATAGCTTAGGTGCTATGTGGTTATTTGTGTCCTTTAGTCATTGAGTTCATCAAAGAAGAGTGGAAATTTGTTCCATTGAATTTGTTTCTCCTTGTGATCAAATCTTATTCTTCTTGTCCTACATCTTTGTCACGACACTTCTGAAACCTTGAGTGGATTGAGAACTTTAATCTGTTTCAAAAATCTGAAGTTTTTTCTCTTTTTTTTTTTTCATTTCCTTGTGACTTTGTTTCAATTGGCATATAATTGAACACATTTTTCTCTGTACAGGTAACTCATGTAGACTTTAAAAAGGCCAAAGAAAAAATTATGTATAAGAAGAAGCAAGGAGTGCCTGAGGGACTCTACATGTGACTTTCACCTTCAATCTTTTGACTTGAAGGTTAACTTTATTTATTAATTTTAATGTCATGATTATGTCATTTCCTCTTTAAACATTTTTTTGTATCTCTCTATTAGCATATGACAATAATAAACATTAGCTAAATGATACAAGAATGAAAGTTAAAAAAAAATACTGATAAATAGTATAAATGGCAATGTTAGGCAAATTGATCTGGTATTTTGTCTATTATAAAGTTAAGAGTATGGGTGACTTGGTTTTAGTTTCTTGGAATCTCTAATCCAAAGACACTCCTTTCTTCCTATAATAGATAGTTTCATAAACAGTTTGCAAGCTACATTACCTACCACTCCATCGTTAGAATGCCTAATTTTAAGTGTATCTGGGAGCATGCTAGTTACTTTTGTTGTCTCTTAATCATTTTGGGGGACTGTCCCTGATTAGCAATGTTCATTTATTATCATTGACTCGATTTCTTATGGTGTCAGGTGAAATTTCGCTCGCTTCAAATCTCCGAAAGGAAAATTCTTCCCTATAGAAGTATTGTCTATCGATTCACGATACACGCTAAGAGCTGCCTTTTCATTGGACCTCCGAGCTCGATGGTTTTCTTTGTTTGTTCTCAACTTTGACACTTGCACAACTTTATGAATGTTGGAAATTTTGTTTCTGAATCAATTAAGCTGTGCTACCGACAACTACTGCTGTTGGCTGTTGATTTTTGATTCAATCAGATTCTATAGTTTTCCTTGTTTTTAGATAATATTGTAGAATTCAGGGATAGATTTTATATGATAAATAAACATCTGCCTCAATAAATAAATGAATTAATCCACAAAATTTCTTCTATTTTTAATTTGTGCCATTAATTGTAAGTTCTTTTGTTGTTTTGCTGTTTTCTGTTGCTGTATTGTTTACTTTGCCAGTAAATCAATATTATAATAGCTAACTAGCTAAAGAATTAACTAAAGGGCCCAAAAATATATTAATAAAATAATCGTGTAAAGTTTTTAGGAAAATATATTTAAACATGCACCAACTTCATAACAAAATTATATATAAAAAATATCATTATGTGGTAACTAATTAATAGAACTATACAAAATTTATTAATACTCATGATCTCGATTAATTCAACCTTTCAATAACTTATATAATATAATAATTTTAAAATTATTAATTTGAATTTATCTATTTGTAACCTTGATCACATACTTAGTAAATATAATACATTGAATTGATCACACCGTTAAAGTTTCATCCACAACAATATTATTAGGGCACATAATACATTTAAGTCGATTAACCTCTACTAATTAATATAATTAGCAACATGCGCGTAGTTAATTAACTAACCATCTGCCGCTTAATTATGCATACAACTAATTAGTAATTAATTAGCCACTGTGTCACAGTCTGAGAGACAAGTCGATATCCTGCTCCGCCGGCTGCCGCCTCTTCCTATCCTCACCAACCTCCTCCCTCCTCTCGAACGCCGGCGGCATCTGCGGCGGGGGCCTCATCCGCGCGCTCCTCACGGCAGCGAAGGCGGCGGCCAGCTCACGGCTCCGCCGGGCGATGCTGCGCTCCAGCTTGTGGGCGTTCTGGTGGCCGCCCAGCGCCTGCGAGCTGAAGAACCTCCGGCGGCAGTACGTGCAGGTGAACCCCGGCACCGGCGTTGGCGCTGACGACGGCAGCAGCCCCAGCTCCAGGTTCAAGCACTCCTCCCCTCCTCCCTCCAAGATATACCTATCCATTCGTACAGCTAGCGATATGTATATCTCGATCAAGATGAAGACTGCTTTAGAAGCTCAGATCAAAGCTGAAGTGCATATTGCAAGAGTATATATAGAGCAGGAACTGCAATGGTGGCGGTGGCTTTCAATGTTTATGGATGGTAGATAACTTCATAATTTCAACTGTGTCCGAAACATCACTTATATATAATTGTTCAGACTTTGGGTTTGACATTGTTAAGACGGTTGATGCGGTGATAAAATTAAAGGGTATATATATATCTATTGATAAACCCCCTTTTATCACCGCATCAACCTATAATTGTTCAGATTTTGAGTTTGACATTGTTAAGATGGTTGATGCGGTGATAAAAGGGGGTTTATCAATATATATATATATATATATATATAAAATTGTTCAGACTTTGAGTTTAACATTGTTAAGACTATTGATGCAGTAATAAAAGGGGGTATATATATATATATATATAATTGTTCAGATTTTAAGTTTGACATTGTTAAGATTGTTAATTGATGCGGTGATAAAAGGGGGTCTATCAAAATATATATATATATCAAATTGTTCAGACTTTGTGTTTGCTGTTGATGCGGTGATAAAAAGGGGTCTATCAGGTGTGGGTCAAAAGGACGGAGACAATAGTTAATGTGGAGATCAAAATCAAGACGTCAACGCTAGATAACCAACGAACCCATCAAAGAAGGCCGAGCGGGGTTCTATTGCAGTGGTCGATCGGGCATGAACCGCCCAACCGGCAAAGAGCTAGGCCAAGCAGAATGCCCGTATAGCCAAGATCATCAGACGCTCATCACAAAGCAGAGGAACGTTGAGACAACTAGAGCGTTAGTCTGGTCGTGCAGAAATAATCTATCGAATTGAGTCATCGCAAGGAAGCAGCAGAGGCCCATCGGGCGGGGATCCCCTACCGAGTGGTTCCCTCGCTCGGTCAAACAGTGGGACCCCTTTATATATCTCTTGATATCCCTTTGGGAGATAACGCCGCTGACAACCAAGCATGGTCAACAGGCGAATCGTACGGCGGAAGCTTCTACTGTTTCGTTAGGGATTTGCATGCCCTGTTAAGGTATGGTGTCAAAACATTTTCTTGACATGTCCTTTCATAGAACAAATTGGAGAATAATGTGCCACTTCTTGAGGAGTGTACACGTGCCCGTTGGGGCGCTAAATAAAAATGGGTCCATGCATCGGTACATATTATTCACTATTTATGCTTGCGCTTACTGTTGTTCCGCTTTCTTCTACTATTCTGATGACTAATTTGAGCGTTGGAGGGCCAACGCCGAGACCCCTTTCCTGTCCCGACACTGACATTTCTTGTATTACAGGAGTAGAGCAGAGTCTACATCCAGCCAATATAGAAGTCACATCCTCAGCTAGTCTTTTCCAAGATTTTCGAACAAGATGAACTTTAATTGTGAATTTGTTTCTTTGTTAATGAAAATTAGCTAGTTACTCTTGTATTTAATTTATTGTGTTAAGGAAATCAATGTATAAGTTATCAAAAAAAAAATAAAAAAAAATCAAATCGAGTCCTTTTGAAATTTTATTGTAACAAAAGTATGCTCATGTATAGTCCGACTCTAGATTATGTGAAGGAAAATAAATTATAGGATTAATTTATAGTTAACTATTCCTGATAGCATGCGGTCCTTTTGAAATCTTAGAAGTTTGATAATATTGTTAGGCTCTGTTTGGTATGCATGGTATGCATGATAGGATAGGATTATATTTTCAAAAAGTTTTTAATCAAGCGTTTGGTAGAGTTGATTAGAGATAGGATTGTGAATGATTAGGAGTAGGATTCATAATACCTTGGTCTCAAGAGGGATTATTTATCCTACCTTTAATCCTATCCTAATCAATCCAATCATATCCTATCATGCATACCAAACGGAGCCTTAGTAATTAGTTAGTCCTTGTGTAATTGGATGTTTATGATTGAGATGATGTGGAGGCATCTAAACACAATGGATAAATAGATTGATTAATTAGACTAATAGTTACAAATATTAGATCCTTTATAGAGTAGAGAAATGTAAACATATTACACAAATTTAATTGGCTTAAATTGAGTTAGTAACTTAGTTTTTAGTAGAGCTAATTCTAGAATATAATAATGCAATATCCATGGTTTGATAATGTACACAAATTTAAATTTATTGGAAATTATGATGTGTATAATAATCCCCTTCTATTGCAATACACTGTCGAACGATCTTACTCCAGATCAAAATTGGGTGTGACTCATACACGATTCGTAACCCTAAGATAGATCTAATAACTCATTAGGGTTAATGGACAACAATTCTCTATAAATGTTGAGTCCATGGCATGAGCAATTTTTATATGGCATGAATCCTTGTCTTAGTTTTTTTTTTCTTTTATATTTTTTAATACTATTCTATTTTTCATTATCCTAGATGACTTAAACATTAGAGGAGCCTTACTAAGGATAACTTCGAATATGTGTTGATTCATGTAGATCTGATCATATCGCAGGACAAGTTTCGTTATTGATATTGATCCGGTGCAATGGTAAATTTCCATTGTATAAATACATATTTTATCATCCAAGGCATGTGTGTATATATATATGAGTAAATCTTGCTGGCCAGAATCTGGCCAGCTAGAAATCTCTATCTCCCAATTAAAATGCATGCATGGACATGCATATAATTAATGTGGCCATATGAAGTTACTAAAATACCTATGCATATGCATGCATGTATATATTCTAGCTGGTCAGATTCTGACCGTTTAGTAATACCTTATATATATATCACGGATATTAAAATATAGAGAGAGGATGCAATTGATTATATGATACCCAAATGGATGCTTTAATAAGGTGTGGATGGATTCATGCACAGAAATATGCAATGCACAGAGATGTCGATCATTAAAAGTTGTAGGCAAAGAGCCGGACAAGATCTGTGTCATGTGCCCTTTGGCATTTTGGACTAAACAAAAAGATGCATGTGCAAGGCATATCCCAACATGCCCCTCTGTCCCTCAAATTAAATTTTTGCCTACAAGAAATATCACGAGGATCAGAAATTTTAATTTCAAATATATATATATATATATAATATTTTTAAATTTATTATATTTATTATTACACTTATAATTATTATATTTCATATTTAATCTTTTGATTATTATTTAAACAACTTGTATAAACAAATCTAATAATTTTATATATTATAGATCAAATAATTATTTTCTATTTTAAGGGGAACCTTAACATAACGATAAAATTATTACCATATGACTAAAAGATCATGAGTTCGAATTTTAAAAATAACTTCTTATAAAAAGTAGATAAGACTGGGAGCTTCATTTTATTCTTATCAAAGAATTATTCTCTATTTTATTTCTTTTCTCTATCTCTTAGTTTTATCATGATATCAGAGTCATTTCTTTTCTTTCTAATTTTCCTTTTTAGAATTTTTATTATAATAACTATAAGAGTTTCTACGTGCTAATTTGATATCATTATCTATAGTATGGCAACCTCGACAATTTCAACGACGGCAACAACAACTTCGATAGTAATAACTTTTCTTCTCCTTTTATTAATAACCCTTTTCCGTCGACAACAATAATTTTAGCAACGTTAATTATGATAAGACATAGCTACTATTTATTTGCTTTATTCATCTCTTCGTTTTTTCCTTTTTCGTTTTTGTTTTTTTCCCCTTCTCCATCTTCGCTCTGTAAAAAAAACACAGGAAAAAAATCAGTAAAAAAAAAAGACAAAAAAACAGAGTGCCAAAAAAAAAAAAACGTCTTCTTTTAATTCTACGGATATCCTTGCACCATTAAAAAAAGAAAAATCTCTTTCCCTTTCCATATAATTTTTTTTATTAAATTTGATACTGATAATTATTTATTATGAAAATTACAATTTCTTCCGCTACTTTATATTCATGACGTATTTAGTCATATTGATAGTACTTCATCTCCACCTCAAAAAGATGATTCATTCTATTATTGAGTTTAAGAAGAATCAATTAATCTTGACTTGATTAATCTCATCAATTATTGAGTCTATACTTCCTATGGTTATTGACCTCAACACCTCTTGTCAAGTTTGGAAAGCTCTTGATCATCCTTTTACATCCCACTCTCAAGCACGGATTCTCGAACTTCGTCTACAATTATAATATGTGCAATGAGCATATGTCTTTATCAATGACTATATGTAATTAGTCAAGACTATTACCAACAAACTAGTTGCAACTGGGCATCCGGTCTCTGATCCAGAACTATTAATGCATGTTCCTATAGGTTTGGGTCCTCAATATGATAATTTTGTTCTTAATGTGATGGATCAAGTATCACTCGAAACTCTTCATGGTATGTGATGTGGCGATAGAGTGGGGCTCACCTAGCACAGGTCAACAGTCAAGGTGGTCAACGCGAAGGTGTTAAAAGGCTCGCCTACGGTGGCTGAGAGGAGGCCGGCTACAGCGGTCGGTCGGGGTAATCAGGGTTTAATCGGCAAGAGGGTACAAAAGCCGGTCAAGCAATAAGTGTCAGGGCGGGCCAACTGTCTAGCTCGGATAATACGGTAAGACAGCCAGACGCTTAGTGTGGAGCAACAGGACGTTAAGGAGACCTGAGAGCTTGTTCGAACGGGGAGGGCATGCTACTACACTCAATCACTGCAAGGAAGAGCAACTGAGGTCGACAGAGCAGAGGGATCTCGACCGAGCGGCTACCTCACTCAGCTAAGAAGCGAGACCCTTATCATCTCTCTGAAGCCGACAGAGCGGAGGAGTTCCGGCCGAGCGGCCACCTCGCTCAGCCAAGTAGCGGGACCATTGTCGTATCTCTCGATATCCTTATGAGAGATAGTACCGTTGACACGAGGCATGGTCGATAGACAGATCGTACGATGAAAGCTTTTACTGTCTTGTTAGGGATATGCATGCCCTGTTGAGGTATGGTGTTAGAGGTACTTTCCTGACGGGTCCCTTCATAGGACATATTAGAGAACGTATGCATGCCTTGAGGAGCGTGCATGTCACCCACCAGGGCTCTATATAAAGGGGGGTCCATTACCGTTGGAGGTACGTGTGATTACTATTTACGCTTGTGTTACCGTTGCTCCGCTTCCTTCTACACTTCCGGTGACTGACTTGAACGTCGAAGGGCCAATGCTAGAGATCCATTCCCTGGCTCGAGCACTGACATTACTTGTTTTCTAGAGCGGAGCATGTTCTACAGTAGTTAGCGTAGCAGGCACATCCCCAACTTTCCATCTTCTCATTTTCGGACAGGATCAGTATGCTATCTTCTCATGAAAGACTTTTACAAATACAATCTCAAAGGATGTCAGATTCTGTCTGTATCAGTACACATGATTAGCAAAGCTCCACAACTTGATCAATATAATCAGTCTCCTCTCCAATATGGTCATCAAAATCAGATTTGAGGTTTCAGAGGCCGAAGTCGAGGTCGACAACGTTTATGGTCATTATGCTCAAAATTGTTATAAAAGATATGATTCAAAATTTTGAGGAGGACTTGTATTATCAAATCGACCCCTCCCTTATCTTGGCAATCTCGTACTTGATCATCTCATTCTGGAGCATTCTCACTCTTCATCCCTCCTAATGTAACGTCATCGATTTCTGAAACCTCAAGATGACATCTAGATCTGGAGTGACTCATTATGTTACACCGGAGTATTATAGAAGTTTCGCCTTGTCATGGATCCAACATTGGAAATACATTCCTTCATTCATGTGGTCATACTTTTCACATGTGCATCACTCTTCATGTTTCTTTTATCACTAAAAATTTATTTTCCGTACATCAATTTGTTCTTGATAATAATATATTTTTTGAATTTCATCTTCATCATTGTCTTGTGAAGGATCCTACGATAGGAACTATTCAACTCTATGGAGACTCAAAAAATAATTTTTATCATTTTCAACCCACCTCTCTCAAAACCTTTGTTGGAGAACACACAGACAAATTTTCTTATCATGCACGTCTAAACTATTTTTATAGAGCAACCACCTAGATTCATTCATCTATAACTTCCAACACATGTGTGTCAATTTCAGAAATCTATATATGATCTTGGGCAAACACCTCGTGCATGGTTTCATCATTTATCTATCTGGCTTCATACTTAGAGATTTTCTAGCTCAAAAACTGACTCTTCCCTATGTTATAAATGTAATGAGGAATTTTAATATTTATTCTGATTTATGTGGATTATATCTTAATAACTGGTAGTGATCAAAATGACATTACTACTTTACTCAATCTTCTGTGTCAAGAGTTTCCTATTCGAGATCTTGGCAATGCTCATTTTTTCCTTGACATAGAGTTTCTCTTACATTCTGAAGGTTGTCTTCTCTCTTAGAGTAAATATATTACTAGATTTCTACAACGAGCTAAAATGGATGGTGCATGTCCTATCTCCTCACCAATCATTGAAGGTGGTTTCATTGCACCTTCATCATCCTCTTCAATGACTGACCCCTAGATTTACCGAAGCATTATTGGTGTCCTACAATATGTCACAATTACAAGACCCAATATTGCTTTCGCTGCAATCGTGCCTGTCAATTTATGCATACTTTTACTGAACACCATTGGGAAGGTGTTAAGAGAATTCTTCGATATCTCAAAGGTATTATTTTAGATGGTCTTCTTTTATATTGTCAGTCCTCACAAGATTGATTTCCTACAGTGATACAGATTAGGCTGGATCTCCCGAAGATAGACGTTCTACTAGTGAATATGCCATATTTCTTGGGTGAAATCTTGTTTCCTGGCTTTTAAAGAAGTAACCTACAGTCTCTCACTCAAGTACTGAAGTTAAATTTAAAATTATAACTAATGCAACGTCAGAAATTATTTGGCTACAATATCTTCTTTTGGAATTACACTTTTCCCCAACTGCTACACCCAAAATTTGGTGTGATAATATTGGAGCTACTTATCTTGTAGCAAATCCTATTTTTCATGCTCGTACTAAGCATGTCGAGACTGATTTTCATTTTGTTCATGAGCATATGGCAACTCGACAACTTTCAATTTCTTACATCTCTATTAAAGATCAAATTGCTGATATATTTACTAAACCATTATCCAAATAATGTTTTACAAAGTTAGCACTCAAACTCAACGTTAAGACACTCCCGTTGAGTTTGTTGGGGGGGGGGGTAATGATAATAATGAAAAATAATCTCGAATTTATTTTAATCAATTGAAATTTATTATATTTGACATTACAATCAATATCGACATGAATCAAATAACAAAAATAATACTTCCAAATCTATTATATTTATTGCATGCTTATAATTGTATGTCATATTTAATTTTTTTCATTTTTATTTGGATAACTTGGATAAATAAGTCTATTGGTTTTTGTAAATTACAGATCAAAGAATTATTTTCTGCACTATTTCTTTCCTCTATCTATTAGTTTCAGCATAGATCTCCAAAAAGCAGGTCAAGGTAGGAAAGACAGACTGATGTAGTAGTCAAAGTCAAGAAATGGTCAATGCCACAAACAAGAGTAGGGGTGTGCCTGAAAGCCCACGTGGTTGATCGAGTCTTGAACTGCTTGTTGAATGCGTGGCTGATCGGGCCTTGAATTGCTAATCGGGCACGCGTGGCCGATCGGGCTTTAAAGCTTGAGCACAGATCATCTTACGTGTAGGTAGAGTGCACAGAGTAGCGAGAACCTGGTCGACCGGACCTTCAGATCGGTCTGATTTTGTGCCTCAACCTGGGACAATCGGGTAAACCTCATTGCTAAGTATTAAGTAACTTGACCAACTGCTCTGCCGATCGGGGTTGTGGCCGATCGAACATAGCGTTCCTTTGAAGCCATTGGATAGGTCGAATGCAAATCGGGTCAATGCCCATATTATTCAAGGTCGAGCTATTAACACTCTTGAATGGTGGCCAGTCGGCCCAGTATGAGCCCCAAACCCAAGTCTTCATACTCTATTTTAGAAGTTTGTGCCATGAAAGACAGAAAATATCCTGCAGACAAATCGTATTTCCAAAGTTTCCATCCTATTAAATCACAAAGATTTACAGGCTTATTTAAAGTAAGTGTCAGAGTCACTTTATGACTTATCCTTTTTCAGTAGTGCTTTGGAAAGTGTGTAAATATTTTGAGATGCGTGTATAGAAATAATAATGACACTATAAAAAGAGATCTTTATTTACAGGCGGAAGTATCTACTTGACTCAATCACTGACACTGACTTGAGCGTTGGAGAGCTAACGTGGGAGATCCCTTTCTTGGCCTAACACTAATGCTCTCTGTGTTATGCTAGATAGCTCAGAGTCGCATTCCTAACTAGCCACCTTCATTACTTTCAAATATTGTGGCAAAAGACGAATATGCTCGCCCCCAACGCCCCCGCCAATCCGTCCCAGGGCCAACACGAAGGAGATAAATCACTGACGGCTACTAGCCTTTGGAATAGTGACTAGCACATAAAGGAGGTATTTACCTCGGCTTTGCTGAGATTCGAACTCCAGACCTCATTATGACAACACCTCATGCACTAGTCACTAGACCCATCCGAGGGGACTTCAATATTTTCAGATATGATCATATGCTAAGGGAAGACTATCTACTTTCAAATTAATTTGGTGAAATTCTAACACTCAGTTTATAAAAAAAATTAAAATTTGTTAAATTTACTTGAAGGAATGTGGATGGATCATATGAGTTTGGATCGGATGGAACGAATATTGTAAAAAAAAAATCTTAATTCGAATCTGATCTGAAGTTTAATTCAATCCGAAAATTTTAAATCCTAAATTTAGATTTCAATCCCAATCCAATCCAAACCTAAATCAATCTAAAAAAAAACCTCCAATCCTAACTCAATTCAAAATAAAAAACCCCTAATTCTAATCCTATATGTTTTTGGATTAATTCAGAATGAGTTGATGGATAGATCCATTTTACATCCCCATTCAGTAGTATTTCTTAAATCATATTGGAATCGATTATTTTAACTTCGCTTTGTAGCATCGATTATTTTAACTTCGCTTTGTAGCAGATCTAAGGACATTCTGATAATATTAAAAACTGTGCAAGAACTTTCTACAAAACTTTGACAGTTAATTAAATTCAGATGCTGGTGGATATGTACACGTACAGCTGCACCATCCTCAACTGTCCATTGCTTGCAAGGCAAAAGAATTATAATTTTATCCCTAAAATGGTTGCAAAAATAAAGATGTCCCAATCATAATGGACAGCACGCAACACAGAGTGTTATGTTGCCCAACCCTCCGTTCATGATACTTATCGAGAATTGAGAGGTCAGTATGTTCAAAAGTCATATAGCCCATCCGAGTGAATGAAAAGAAAAAAAATATTAATTAAGTTGGATAATGTTGATCGTTTAGGATGATCAATTTAATCTCATAAAAATTTTTTATCTATCATCAAAATAAATCAGGAAGCACTCGTAATGAACAGTTCAGGAGCCCAACATCCTTTAGTTGCGTGCTTTATTTGGAAGAAAAATTCCTATAAATTCATCATAACTGTGACTCAAACTGTGAATATCTAGGTAACAACCTAGATATCCTACTATTATACCATAGCTTCGGGGATGAGTGAGTGAAAAAAAAAGAAGCTTAGGAGTTTTATTTGTACTTTTCATAACATCTCCGAACTATGAGACAACTGAATGGATTGATAGAGTTTTAGATGATGGAAATAAATTAAATAATTCAATGGCTATGGATATTATAGGATTGTGCTTGGTTCAAATTATTATATATGATATTAGTTATATAATTAACAGATAATCATATAATCAAAATTATAAAACATAAAATATAATATGATATTATTTGGTCCAGAGAGTAAGGAATACAATAAAAATTTATTTATTTGAATATTTTAATATATAACTTAATTTAATATTTTACTTTATTATTCTCAATTACAAAAACTAATACTTTTTTATAATTTAAAATAAAATTTTAGTTATAAAAATTTTAGGAATATTTTTATCTCGAAATATAAAAATGAGAAGATATTTTTGACTAAAATTTTTTATTAACTCGTAATTAAAAAAAATCTCATTTTTTCAAAATTTTCAGATTATATACCCCTTTTATTAATATGTTGGATAGATTATTATTCAAAAACTATCGATTCATTAAATTAAATAAAATTTTTATTGACAACAATCTAATAACCTTAATTATCTAGAACAACTCAACGCACGCATAAAGTCTTTTAAACGGTTAATTCGATCCTGCTTGTATAGGCAGTGCCCCAACCTCTCACATTAGGATGGTGGAATCCATACTTAAGTAATAGGTCTCACCCTCTCATTGTGAAAGGTTGAGGCACTATCTGTACAAGCAAGGTGAAATTTACCCTTTTAAACAAGGTTGTGAGACTGGAAGAAGTCCATCCACTTCTCTGTTTTCGATACTTTTATTCCTTCTTTGTGAAGGATTAGAGTTAGAGTTACCACCATTACACATAATCGTAATAAAAATTGACTTACAAAATAATCAAACATACAAATTAGTTGACACCCATTGAAGGGTATGCATTGTATAATTTTTATCTTATAAAGTGTATTATAATTTTTCTTTTCTATGAATTGCATTCAGGAATGAATAGTGCAAAATTATAATTGAATTTTTTCTGACACATTTCGTTTGCTTTTATTTATTTAATTAACCACATTTAATTTATTGATGTATCATTTAATCAACCACCCTCTCCGCCGCTGCCAGAGACCCTCTGCCGCCGCCCTCATCTGATTCGGGCAAAGGAACCTTTAAGATAGAGATCCCGCCTTACTACCTGGAAAAAGGATGGCAAGGAGGATGGAGAGCTTTTGGAGTTTGTCAGCATCATAGTGTCGAGGATGATGTGGAGGGAAAAAGAATTTTCTTGAGCTCAGCAGGGGAACAGAGGAGAAGACGGCGCCGTAGTCAGACGACAACGATGATCAAGACAATCCACTAATTTTTATGACTGCCTCTGAGTCTGATAAACATTCATCTTCCATGTAAGGGAGAGTCTTCCAAACTTTTAGTTTGAGTAAATCATGCTCTTTACCTACAGAAAAAAAAAGCTTTCTAGTGAAAAAAAAAAAAATCTAGTTTATGAAGTTGTTCGAGTGTTTCGTTTACCTGTGTCGTTTTCATCAATTCCCATACAAATTGCAGCGAAGTGTGACCCGGTGATTTCAGCCAACGCAAACTGCCAGTTTGCAGTCAGGGTTTCATGATCAGAAACTGGTTCCACAGCTATTCTGAATTCCTGAAACAATATCAGAGATCTTCCCGTTAGATCGTTAGATGATATGAAACTAGATTAAATAAAAGTTAGTTAGTAATAATAAAATAAGATAAAATTTATTTAAATATTAATAATAATACAGTAGAGAATAGGCTTTGTTGTTGTGTTTCTCACGTAGTTTACACTTTTAAATGCATAAGAAACCGAAGAGCAGTTTGCAGATAGAATAATTGGCACATACTCCAGTTTTCAGCTTCTCAGAAACAAGGTCTCCTCTTGTTTCAAACCGGATAGTAAATTTCCGAAAGGGTGCACCAGAAAATCCCCTCCCGAGGGCTTTAACATAGGCTTCCTGCAAGTAAGATAACCAATTCCATCAGTTATATGCCCGGCACTTTTTCCTACTGTATGCTTATCTTCGATATTTCTATCAGTTTGTAGGTTTGACATGAAACATAAACAAGAGCAGTAACCATTCAAATATTTCATAATAATAGATGAAGCATACAACCTGTAGTCCGGAGGGCAAAATGACAGTTATTACATGCACTAAACAAACACGTCATTCAGAATTGTACAAAGATCTGAACTTTTGAGAACAAATTAATTGTGCTGTCTTAAACATATTACTTTTTTTCCTTTTGGTTGCCATTTAGAATAGAACAAAGACCACAAATTTTCTAACTTGACTGAGAGAACATGTTGACAAAAGTTATCCACTAATGTCAATACGTTAAGATTCTACGATAGCTGTGTTGGGCATAAAAGCAATTCATTTGAATCATAAAGGGAAACACTAAGCAACTAAGCTTTTGTGAGAATATTATCATGCAAGCCCTAGAAGAAAATTATAACTTCACATTTGTAAAAGAAAGAAAATTTACAAATTGGGAGTCTTTCAAGATCTAGCATTTTGTTTTAGTTAATGTAATAGAGAGAAAATACGCCAATGGGTGATGGCCCCTATGATCCGAAACTCATATATTATAAAAGATCAAGCTGATTTCTAACAAGCTTTGGATATGAACATCCAATCAAATTTAATAGGATCATCTTGCCCTAAAAACTTCTGCAGGATCCAAGACAAGTTGTTAAAATTGACCCTAAAAGCAACGCATGCAAACTGGAAGGAAAAAAAAATCAGTCATAATGTTTAAGATGAAAAGTCAACTAAGAGAAGTCTTACTTTAAGGGTCCAGAGTTTAATAAATTCAATTTTCTGACTATCAGAGTCCACCAGAGATTTCAAATATTGAACTTCAGGAGGAGAAAAATAACGGCTAGCTAGAGATAGAACATCGGCATTTGGTCTCCGTTGTTTTTCTTCAACATCAATTCCAATCTGTAATGCAGAAGCAACCATCAATTTGTCTTTACAAGACCAGAAACACAAAACCCAAAGCTTCGAGATAAAGAAACAAGGTAGGAGAATTTGATCAGAATTTTACAGGATCATTTACTGTAATGCCACATGCAATCAAGGAGGATGTATGTGAAACATTGAATTGCAATGATGGCAGAAAACTGACATCATTATGTTGCCATTCTACCTGTTTGGAAATTCACAATTGCAATTAGTTAATTACACGTGGATTTGAATGAAAAAAAGTTTAGCAATGACAGCCAGGAGTCAACTCATCCATTACCTCAGGCTTTCCAAATCTATTCTTCTTGAACTTGAATGATCTTGGATTGATTCGATAATCAGTATCTAGTCTAGCATGGAAGAGACAACCCTGTTTAGTATTGCAGAGAATACAAACTTAAAGCCAATCAACATATCCATTCTAACATGAAAGAAACAACCTGTTTAGAATTCTAGTGAACGTAAATTTTCATATTTATGTTTTGAAATCTGCATATACCAGAGAAGCAATGATGATGCACTATGCATAAAAGATACACAATTTATATTGTGAGTGAGAGAGAACAGTATTTACAAAAAGAAAAGAAGGTACTTTTTAGAATTTATGAAAACTATGTGTAAACAAGAAGAAAATAAAAAAACAAACAATACGAAAAGAGAAAAACAAGGAATACGTAACAAGAAATGAACATATTTCAATTTGGTTTTGCAATGGTGAGTCTGTAAGTTATAGTTAGTTCAGTTGCCTAGAGTATTGGCAAGTAAAACATTGTGCTAATAAATGTCTACAATGATACCGAAGATAACCCTTCAATCCATAAACCTGGAAACCACAGGATTACCAAACTAGAATAGGAGCTATGTTGGAATTAAAAACCTAGTAAATGGTCATAGATAATAACATTATGCTTCAGAGTGATTCCATGTTAAGCTTAGTATAAACGATTGAAACTAAACCATTCATGATGAGACACATAACAGCCTCGAGCAAAGTCGACAATCCCTAAGCTGTATGTGACACATGAATAATTGAGAGCCATTTAAAAAAATTGTTGAAAGTAAAAAATAAATGCACTTTGTACCTATTTTCAACAAAAAAAGCTATAATATTGATAATTGACATTGAAGGGAGAGGGGAAAATTAAAAGAAGAAAAACTGAAAAGTTCTAGGTAAGCCAGCAAGCTACAAACAGTAGTGACTAGTCAGTGAGTGCATGTATTATACAAAATCATATAGCATATTTGAGTTAAAAAAAAAACCATAATATTTTGTCTCACAAAATAAAATGAAGAGACACTTTTGCTCGGGGACCATATTAGAACTACTATTAAAACTAGTGATTGAGAGATTTCTTTTGATGTTAGGCAGGTATCGTAAGTGTTATTACTTGTAAAGGAAAAAATGATGTTAACTTTGGCTTAATGATTTGCCATGGCACTTGCATTTATAAGATTAATCTAACAAAAAAGTAATTGTGAGCAATTGTCTTCTATAATTGAGTTCTGCTCAACTACAAAATTTTATGCCAAAACAAAATTTGTGGAAGCGCAACACCAGGTTTCCACGATTACTTCAGTACAGCTATTACTACCTGTTCAGAGGTACTTACAAGTAACAACTTATTAGATAACATCTAGACCTCAATTACAGAAATCTTGGAAAATAAAGAAGTGATACCACATTATCTAGCTTTTTTACCATGGCATTTTTGTTAAAATCTCCCCATAAGAAGCTTGTGCATGGAGATTTTTACACCTTTAAATAAATAAATAACATGAAGAAAATCAAGCATACATCTTGCAAGTGTAGTTCTGACAAGTACACGAGAAAGCAGAGCACATTTTTGCAGCACTTCTCCTTTTACAGATAAAACATTTTCCTTTTCACATGGAGAGAGAATTTTCATATACTCTTGCAATAAGGAAGCATCCTTCAGCTCATCAGGTTTTACACACCAAAGATGTGCCTCCCTGCAAGTAATGAACAAAATACCTATAATAAAACCAGCATACTACTTTTCTATCATTTTTTGGCGTTATCAAAAGAACTAATCAATAAAAGAAGGGAGAAAGATTAAATTGCCAAAAGTGAAATGTGATAAAAGATCAAAATATACTGCATGCAGGTTGAGAAAGTTGTTGAAAATAAGCTCATCCACTGTATCTTTTTTCTCCAACCAGGAAAAATGTAGGAATTCTGATTTGGTATTCTTAACAACTGACATTCATCCATCCTGTTCCACACAATCCAGGTAAAGCCTTATCTAAGTTTCTCAAACCATTGTCTTATTGATAAAATTAACAAGTTCACAAGTTCACAAAGCAAAGCTATATGTGAGAGTATGATCAAAACATAGACCTTCAGAAAGTGAGGCATCCAAAAACTAGGCAAATTGGTAGATTTTCACATTAGCAGAGTGAATTCCTTCAAATAATAGACCAAAGTTAAAATTGTTGTCCTGAATGTAAGATTTTACTTTGCAATATGAGAATCGCTATAAAAATTGACCACAGCAGATTCAACTGAAGGCTAAAAAAGTGAAAGTCGTGAAGATAACCTCGGAGAAGGAAGCGGTGCTGATGGCAAAGACGGAAGAGCGAAAGGTACGAGACGTCGAGCGACCAAATTGGATGGCAACATAGTCGGCAGAGCGAAAAGAATGCGCCTACTCGATCCTGATCCCCAATTGGTCTTCCAGCCACCGACTGGTAGCTTCCTCTCAAACCTCAAGCACTTGAATCGGGGCAGGAGACAGATCGAGAAAATAAATCTGGAAAAGCCCCATTAGGTTTACGTATGCTCGGCCACGTTCGGCCCAATTTCCTATGGGCCGGCTGCAACACCAACCGTCGGATGCGCGTTCCCCCTTCTCACCTTCAAAATCCTAACCCTACCCTCAACGAGCCACAACAGAGGCATCATTCTATTTTCAGCTTTTGGTAAAAAAGGCATAGATAGAATTACATATTTATCAAAAAGATATATTATGATTTTATAATTATCAAAAGATGTATTAATAAATATGAAAGTCCTTGTATACTCCTCCCGTTAACATCATTTTTTATTATCCCATTTTTCAAGGTGTCCGAAGTACATTTGAATTATTTAGATTTAAAAATTTCATTGATGGTTCAGATGTTGATCACGTCAATATTTTCTCCCTCCCTCTCTCAACACGTGCAAGCCTCGGACTTTTCTAACTCTCCGATTACGAAAAATATTCACACATTTTTAGTTGCGAGATCGCACCCCCAACGAAAGAGTACGTAGGCGTCTTCGTGTGTCTGTCAAGCGACATCAAGAGTTTTCGACGAAAATCAACATTGGCCCCATCTCTACAGTGAAGTTTAGGGTTTTTGCCAATACCCTCCTTTCATAATGGCGGAACGAAGTGGGCTGGGTATTTCATCCTCTGCTGTTAAATTATCCACAAAGGTATCACCTTCGAAACCATCGGATTTGCAAAGCCTGAATCAATTTGGACAGAAACTATATTAAAACAACGTGTCAAGTCACTTTAACATTTTTTTTTTTGAAAAATCTACAAAGAAAGGAAGACATCATTGATGTATTATTTTACATGATCGACATGTAGTTATGATCAAACAGTCCCCCTTTATTATTTTCTTAGACATACAAGATATGCAGTATATCTGTGGTATATTGGTCAATATATTTCAAAATTGGGATTCAACTTCTCAAACCTTTAGATTCTCAAGTACAGCTTATAGTTGTGAATTTTAAGCACGAAGTAGTAGTTTATTAAAATAAAATAGTTTGAAAATCTTAATATTTATTTATGTTGGTCCACTAATAACCCTGGTTATTGGTAAATCATGGCAACTAAGGGCTTGAAATGATCTCATATCAAACCCAATATGATTTTGATATGATTGAATATTAGGCCCAATGTGGGGCCTGATATAGTATCATTTCAAAGTCTTATTTGCCATAATATTATCATATATAATATATTATCATATATAATGTTGGGCCTGATATTAATCTTTTAGGTGTACCAGTTGCATTCACAAAAAGAAATATTTTATTATTGCTTGGTATTGCAAACCGTGGTGCCTCGGTTTCGATAAATTCAACTAAAGCATCGGGTGACCTCTTTCTAACTTACTCCTTAAATAAAAAAGAAGCTACCAGATCAAGAATTAAGGAGTTGCTTAAATTTTATGCCAATCGTGTTGAAGAAGAAGAAGATATTTTATTATTTTACATATTCTACATCTTGTATATATTTGTTTGTGTCTTATTTTCTTCTAGTACATATAAGGTCTCTTTATGTCTTATAGATATAATAGATGATTTTAAGAATCTTGCTAGATTTAACTGGGTTGAAGTCATCCATGAATTTATAGCTCCATAATTAGCTAAGATTGGGGACATATTTTCATCAACTCAGACAATGCATGCCAATACCAACCTCTCTTACCTAAAGGGCTTTGCTGGTCTTTTGGCAGTGAGTATATTTTTGATATTAAATGTAACAAATTTTTGTGGGCGTGTATGAATATCTAACACTTGTGATGATGAATCAGGCATGACTTTTGGAGTATGTTCTAATCCAAAAACCATACAAAATTGAAGGATCACGAATAAATAAGTGAAGGAATATTCCTTCACATATTAGTACGGTGAGGGATTTGGTGGATCGAGTCTCATTTGAAGAGGTAAAGTTTGAAAATTGTCACTTAAGTTAGGTTAATATGCTTTTTATCATTTTTTTAATAATATGACAAGTTATGATTGACCTAATCCCTACCCAATATGAAAAATCATTGGTTGAGAACCTTGATTTCATTGATGACATTCCACATCTAATGGAGACATTATAATTTGAAGACAACGAAGCAAGAAGTGAAAATAATAAGGGATGTTATAACTATATTATTCAAGCAAACCGAATTAAGGAACTAACAATGAAGAACATACATTTGAATGAAAGGGTGAAAGAATTACTGAAAATAATAGAAAATAAAGGCATGCAACCTTAATCATGCAATCCTGTAGTCAATCCTCAATGTGAACCAGTAGCTTTGGGAACAAGAAGTAGGAGAGGACGTGACAGAAGTCGCTATGATTATAAGGATACTCCAATTGATAGTCCATTGTGGCTCCAAATTTTACTAAAAGAAAGTGAAGAAATATACAAATATGCGAGCCTATGGAGAACATTTTACCAGAAGTAGAGGATAACAAATTTATAAAAGAACCTAATGTTGTGGACAAGGGGAAAGGAAAAATTGATGTGGATGATATAAAAGAAGAAATAGACATTGTCACAATAATGGAAGGCAATTCTGAAGAAGAGGCAATAATAGGATGCTGTTAGGATTGACCAATGTAATAAAATGAGGAAACAAGTCATTGCTGTAAGTCTATATTTTCATATAAAATAGTAATTTGTTTGTTTTAATTCATTAATTAAATGGATTTTATGTTTATGGGCATAGTTTGTGAAGAAGCAATTTAAGACTTGGAAGAAGAAAAAACAAGATGAAGATGTGGCCTACTTGTAAAAATAATTGGAGAACATAAAGTATGTTAAATACATAGTTAATTTAATTAAGTGATAAGTCAAGATAATTATATAGTTCTCTAATATAGATAATTATATGGTTTTTTGATTTTATTATGTGATTTATAGTCATTGATTTACTTTGCAGGTTTACAAGTGAATTAGTTTGGGAGGATCCACCCTTTGGTTTAAATATGCATTCCTTCTTATCTGGTGTGAATGGAGAGATTTTGACAAAAGGGGAGTTAATTGACATGTAATGTAAAATACTATTTAGGGGAGCATGCTCGTCTGGTAGGTCATACAACATATCTATATATTGTTCAACTTTCTTCACAGTAAGGAATCTAAATGATTTGAGAATATATAATATTTGAATACATTTTATTATTTGATTAAGTATGTATGACTTTGTATATTTGTAGTCATCAATAAAATCATCAAGCAAGTTTGGCTTGCAACAAGTGATAAAGACAAATAAAGAAGATGAAGAGTTTAGGTATATTTGTGTACCTTTGTGCAGTGATAATGTACACTTCCTCTTATTGATGGTGGATACCAAATTAATGATGTTCAATCATTACAATTCTCTAGCAAGTGGAAGTAAATCCAAATATGATTTTGAAGCAGCGGTACTGAGCATCTAATATTCATGTGTATGTTAGAAATATAGTATAATTGCTAGTTGATGTAAAATTTTAATTTCCTGTTCAATCTTATAGGTATTAGATTTAACACAATATAGTTGTGAGCACCTTGCTGTTATTGATCCAAAGTTTGAAAGGCATCATCTCTTCGACCAATGGGTGTTTCTCACAATAGAATGCCCACAACAAGAAGCCAGGTAAGTCGAGATCAAACAGTGTGAATAGAAAATATTGATATAAAATATTGAATATTAAATTGCTGATGTTATTTACAACGTTGATTGTGGCTTCTTTGTGATGCAATACATTTGATGTCTTCTATATGATCTGAAGATGGACTTCAAACAAGGAGACATGAAAAAAATTAGAATTGATGTAATTATATCAATTTGGAGGGACATGTTCTGTAAAACATTGGATTAATTATCTATAGTATTGTAAGCTAAAAAGTTGGGCAGGGAATGTAAAGGTACAATTATGTAGCATTATTAGTTTTATATCTTTGTATGTAGTATTTGCTGTTGAATAGCATGACATGTATGATATAAGATGTTTAAACTAAATTGTCACAAGAATAACAATACTTTTGCTTAGTGAAATAAAATTCACAATATCCAAATTGCCATGATGGTGTAGATTAGTGACAAGAGACATAACTTTACACCATATCTCTCTTATGAAAGCTAAAAACTTGGTAACCATTGGAATTTTTCATAAATCCAAATAGGCTAGGTCTAACACTGGTTTCAAGTCTACAAGGTTTGTTTGGAAATATAAAGTAGGCATGTAATTTGGGAACTCCAAAGCAACTAAGTTATGAGTTAAAATAAATGGTTATTATTATCCTCGTAACTTGAAATTTGACAAGGTGTGTGTTGTTCATTGAATGGAAATCCATAAGATTCACATGTTCCATGCCAACTGGCACAGAGCAAGAACTTCATTTGTGGTGGTTGGAACTAAGATTTAGCACCATATATAGCTTCTCCCCTCTCAAACCTTCCTTGGGAACATGAAATTAAAGAAATCCAAGTGTCGTAGGTCCATTAATGGGTTTCGGTCAAAATCTACTGATGGACCTAGACTTCTCCGATTGAACCAATTTCAAGTGTTCTGAGTTTCTAGTCTAGCAAGGACTCCAACGGTACTATGCATTACTTATTTAAAGCTCTCTATTGGTGATCGAGCGTTACGAAAATTTTCAACTTGATTGTAGGCTTGATATGAGATAATATCATGCGCAATGTGGGTCTGATATTATCTTATATCAGGCCCACGTTGGGCTTGATATGGTATCATATCAAGCCCAATGTAGGCCTGATTGGTTGGCACCTCACCCG
Source organism: Zingiber officinale (assembly GCF_018446385.1). Lineage (NCBI taxonomy): Eukaryota > Viridiplantae > Streptophyta > Magnoliopsida > Zingiberales > Zingiberaceae > Zingiber > Zingiber officinale. Next base: position 100,627,562 of record NC_055992.1, on the reverse strand, counting down.
CTTTGTTCAACCAAAAACAATCCAATTTTTTAATCAAGACATCTAAAACCTGAGACTATATCTTTGTTATATAAACTAAAAACTTGCTATGGATTGTGATTTGTGAATTAGTTTAGAATTTCAAATAGGCTAGGTTGAACACTTGATTTGAAGTCTATAACAAGTTATTAGAAATTTCTAATTGTATTGTAATTTAGCTTAAATATCTAAGTAATTTTTGACTTAAAAATAAATTGGTGGTAGGTGTTATCCCCAGATATTAAAATTCGGCAGGGTTTGTGTTATTCATTGAATATAATTCATAAGATTCACATGTTCCGTGCCAACTGGCACGGAGCAAGAACTTCATTTGTGGCGGTTAGAACCAATATTTGACACCATATCTAGCTTCTCTCCTTTCAAACCTTCTTAGGGAACATGAAATTAAAGAAATCCAAGTGTCATAGACTTATCAGTGGGTTTCAGTCAAAATCCACTGATGGACATAAAATTCTCCTATTGAACCCATTTCAAGCGTTCTGAGTTTCTAGTCTTGCAAGGACTCCAACGGTGCTATGCATTACTTATTTAAAGCTCTCTATAGGTGATCGAGCAGACAAAAATTTTTAACTTGATTGTGAGTATGATATGGGATAGTATCAGGTCTAACGTGGGCCTGATATTATCTTTTATCAGGCCCACGTTGGGCCTGATATGATATCATATCAGGCCCAACGTGGGCTTGATTGGTTGGCACCTCGCCCATTTTGTTCAACCGATCATAATCCAATTTTTTGATCCCGATATCTAAAACCTGAGACTATATCTCTATTCTATAAACTAAAAACTTGCTACAGATTCTAATTTATGAATTAGTTTAGAATTTCAAATAGGTTAGGTTGAACACTTGATTTGAAGTCTACAACAAGCTATTGGAAATTTCTAATTGTATTGTAATTTAGCTTAAATATCTAAGTAATTTTTTACTTAAAAAAATTGGTGGTAGGTGTTATCCCCGGATATTAAAATTTGATAGGGTTTGTGTTGTTCATTGAATGGAAATTCATAAAATTCAAATGTTCCATGCCAACTGGCACAGGGCATGAACTTTATTTGTGGTGGTTAGAACCAATATTTGACACTATATCTAGCTTCTTTCCTCTCAAACCTTCTTAGGGAACATGAAATTAAATAAATCCAAGTGTCATAGGCTTATCAGTGGATTTCGGTCAAAATCCACTGATGGACCTATAATTCTCCGATTGAACCCATTTCAAGCGTTATGAGTTTCTAGTCTTGCAAGGACTCTAACGGTGCTATGCATTACTTATTTAAAGCTCTCTATAGATGATCAAGCGTTACAAAATTTTTTAGTCTAATTGTGGGCCTGATTGGTTGGCACCTCGCCTACTTTATTCAACCGATCATAATCCAATTTTTTGATCCTAATATCTAAAACCTGAGACTATATCTCCGTTCTATAAACTAAAAACTTGCTACGGATTCTAATTTGTGAATGAGTTTATAATTTCAAATAGGCTAGGTCGAACAATAGATATGGGATAATTTAAATTGGTGGTTGTTATTTTTATAAATTAAAATGTGACAGGGTGTCAGTCATTACAAGAATAGAATATTATACTTATTTGAAATTACAAATATACAATTTACAATTTAAGGTTTTTGTTAGTCATTATTTTATGGCCAAGTCTAAATCTATAAGCTCTCATTTCAGCTTGTATAAAGTACGTTGATCGCTGAAACATCAAACTCTCTACATAGTGCATCATAAAAACAACACAATCTAACCTACAAGAAAATAATATTAAACTTATAAGAGTCTATTTTGAGGTAAAGATGATGGAACATAAACAAATACTTACGATTTGTGATGACAATGATCATCTTCATTATTTAGTGGATAGAAAATATATCTAATAGACTTGTCGTCATCAGTTTTAGCACTCTATTTTAATGCGTCCACATGCATCATTCCAAACATTTCCTATGTAAACAAGATAAATTTTTAGTTTACTACATCTGTTATATATAAAAATAAGATCAGATGCTCAAATACTTACTTGAAATCCAACCCCATAAAATATGGATGGGTAGTATGGTGAGTTAGAGGTTTTGGCTTCATTAGCTAAAATAGTCCAATAAGCATTTATACAATCCTCATTGGTGTATTGAGTCCAATCAAATATTGTTTTAAAAGATTGCATATCTAAAGAGAAAGTATCATTGGACCATATTGGAAGCATCGTAATCCTACATAATCAGTCAAAAAACAAAATAAATAAGTTAGCACTATTAATTATTATTCAACTCCAATCCTCATAACTGGTTTACATGAGTATGCAATTAAACTACCAACTAACTGACTTTAATTGACTTAGCTTCAATATTGCATCTACTATCACACCATCTTTATTCTTCTTAAAAAATGTCTTCGCTTGTTGGAAAAAAAATCAAATTCTAATATATCAATAAGGATTACAAAGTAACGAATTACCTACAATCAACCATACCTTCAATATTTTGGTCTTGAGCTTTTTAAGTTCATCACATTTTATTTCTATATTTAATGAACATGTGTCTTCAATCTTTAATGGGGCAGTAGCTTCTGGTTCTACATCCTTAACAATTTGTTTGCCTTTTTTTACACCCAGCTATTTGTTTTCTTTGAGTTTTTTTTGGGGGCATAGTCTAAAATTAGTTGGTAGTCTTGGCGGATTAGGTTCTATGCCCTCTTTATCTGTGGTAGGAGATGTTCATGACTCTTCTGAGACCTTGCTTTGCAGGATTTTTTTTAAAGATCTTTGATTTTATTTTCAGCATCGGCTATGATTTTGTCTTTTACAATTAAAATTTTGTTGTCCACAAGAACATTGCTAGTGTCAGCAATTTTGCCACTCCTATCCTGTATGTCACGAAGGTGACTTATTTGAAGATCTTTTTCTTTAAGCATACTCCATTTCAGCAATTAAAATATCCTTTACTGTTAAGAGACTATTCTTTTCATCTATGACCGTTGCTATGTTGCTATTAGCATCCTCCAAACTTTTAACAGCTCTATGTAATTATTGCTTTAAAATTTTAATTTGTTCTCCCTTTTCCTTGCATTGACTACAGTTTACCATCTCTGGCCACTGTAGTATACCTTCTTGCCTTTGTTGTGAAGATCCTTAGCCAACCAACTCAAGGGCTTGAGTTGGAGGATCCCAGTTTGGTAGTAAATCCAACTCTGTCTCTTTCGGAATTAAACCTACAATAATTTTATCTGTAGTCACACGGTCTATCAACTTTTTGACTGTGTCAATATGATAGTTAAGCCAACTCCACCGTAGGATTCTAGGAAATTGTTCATGATGGTCTGGATCAATGATACTGATGTACTCACACACCCATACCTATAATATGTTTATAAAAATAAGTAATATTCATAACAAATATCATGAGATAATTATAATCTAACATATAGCCAAAATATTTAGAAATCCCTTGAGCAAGGGGGCCAATGGCTTCTAACTGAGGAGCCATGAAACTGTATACCACATTGCACCAGTTAAACCTAGCTAAGTTGGCAAAATCATCTACACAGTCAATTAGGGATAGCATAGGTATTCTAAGAATGCTGCTACTACCACAAAATAGAACAGTTGTAAAAAAATACAGGATATACAGCTGACAGTACAACTTGTCATTTGATCTTAACTTCCATATAAGTTTCGCCAAATGTTTGGCAGAACAATCTGACTCTTGGAAAAACTCTACGTACAGTTGGCTGGAGGCCACATTTAAATCAAGCTGAACTATCTCTCCATTATCGAGTAGACCTAGAATCAGTGCAACATCTATCTTGGTAAATTTTAGTTTTTTTTTTCCATGGAAGATGAAGTTGTGTTCCTCCTGATCCCAATTATCAAACATATTTTGGACCTGAGCTCATACAAAGGAACTAATAGGGAGGTCGAGGATCCACGAAAAGGGTGCCCCTCGAATCATCTGTTCTTGTTCTACAGATGGTTGAATAGAAGAAATAAATTTTTTGAAATGACAAATGGTACTTTTCCAGTTCATTCTTTTAGTTCTTCCTCTGTTGATATAACTTGGATAACTGGGTCAAGCATCACCTCCACTTATCGACGCTCCTTTTGTAGCCATTCTGAACTTAGCAACCATAAATCAACAATCACACATAGGAAAAAAACTCTTAGATTCTATAATAACGACTGTGCTCTTTTTTAACAATACCCCTTAACAATAACACAAACCCTAGGTGAAACCATTGTAGATATTACCACTGAATACGCAACAGAACTACATACAAAACCAATGGTCGGATGCTGGTGATGCTAGAGGCACGCCTCGAATGGAGCTACGTACGTTGCCTTCGAAAAGATGATTGGGCTGAGGCAGAAGAGTGGGAGATTGCGCTGTGATTCAAATGTTGGCCTGATATCTCCCAAAATCAGGCCTAACGTTGAAAATTCATTTATTTTAATTTGTTAACTTTTTAGTTATTTATTTTCTATTTAATCTCTATAATTTATTATATATATTAATCTTTTTTATAGTATTTTATGTTTTATTTATTTATACTATATATTACTTTATATATATATATTATTAAAATGTATTTTATATTTTATAGATATATTTAATTTCATTATATTATTTATTTTAATCTGTATACTATATTTTGTTTAAGCCATAACTTCATTTTAGTTCAAATAAAATTATAAGACAGTTTTATATTTCCAAGCGCATCCTATAGACTTGAATCCAACTATTGATGCTTGGCTATTTGAATTTCAAAAAAATATCTCAACTCCTAGTAATTTTGTTTAGATACATAAGATATGGTATGAAATTTTAGATCACAGGATCAAAATCTTGGTTGTGATCAATGAACAATGCGGCTAAGGACGGATCCTACAAGGGCCACGTTGGGCCTGATATGACCCCATATCAGGCCCATCGTGGGTCTGATATCATTCATATCAGGCCCAACATCATGATGAAATCTATCGTCACGTTGAAGTAACTATGGAGATATTTAAATCAGTAATATATAACACTGTTAGAGTCCTCACAACACCACAAACTCACAAGACTTGAAATGGGTGCAATAAGAGATGTATAGGTTCATCAATGGATTTTGGTCAAAATCCACTAATGGCCCTATTGTACTTGGATTTTTCTAAAATCACCTTCCCTATGAAGGTTTGAACTTGTAGAAGCTATATATGGTGTCAAAACTTAGTTTTAACCAATACAAATGAAGCTCTTGTTCCGTGTCAGTTAGCACAGAACATATGCACCTATTGGATTTCTTTAAATGAACATCATTACATTTACAACAACACTAAGCACTACCATTTTATTTTTGAGTGACAACTTAGTTAGAGGTTAAAGTTATATTACACTACTATTAGTAATTTCCAATCACACGCCATAGCCTTAAAACCCATTGTTGGACCTAACCTACTAGAATTTCTATACTTTTTCATAATCTGTAGTGAGTTTATAGTTTATAGAAGGGAGAGATGGTGTCAAGTTTTAGATTTGGGGAGCAAAAACTTGGAAGTGATCAGCTGAACAATGCGGCCAAGGTCCTAACCTATTAGCCCAATATGGGTCTGAGATGTTTCGGTATGTTCGATCACTTCTAGGAATCTTTAAATTAGTAATGTATAGCACCATTGGAGTCCTTGGAATACTAGAAACTCATAAGACTTGAAATGACCGCAATCAGAGATGTGTAGGTCCATCAGTGGGTTTTGGTCAAAACCCACTTATGGCCCTATGGTACTTGGATTTCTATAAAATTATCTTCCCTATGAAGGTTTGAGCTTGTAGAAGCTCTATATGGTGTCAACACTTAGTTTTAACCAATACAAATGAAGCTCTTGCTCCGTGCTAGTTGGCACGGAGCATGTGCACCTATTATATTTCTTTAAATGAACATCATTAATTTACAGCAACACCAAGCACCACCATTTTATTTTTGAGTGACAACTTAGAGGTTAAAGCTATATTACACTACTATTAGCAATTTCCAATCACACGCCGTAGCCTTAAAACCCACTGATTGACCTAGCCTACTAGAATTTCTATACTTTTTTCGCAATCCGTAGTGAGTTTATAGTTTATAGAAGGGAGAAATGGTGTCAAGTTTTAGATTTAGGGAGCAAAAACTTGGAAGTGATCGACTGAACAATGTAGCTAAGATCCCAACCTATCCGCCTAACGTTGGGCCTGATATTCTAGTATATCAGGCCCACAATAAGGCTGAGATGTTTCGTAATGTTTGATCACCTCTAGGTATCTTTAAATCAGTAATGGATAGCACTATTAGAGTCCTTGGAATACTAGGAACTCACAAGACTTGCAATGGTCACAATAAGAGATGTGTAGGTCCATCAGTGGGTTTTGGTCAAAACCCACTGATGGCCCTACGATACTTGGATTTATCTAAAATCACCTTCCCTATGAAGGTTTGAGCTTGTAGAAGCTATATATAGTGTTAAAACTTAGTTTTAACCAATACAAATGAAACTCTTGTTCTGTTCCAGTTGGCACGGAACATGTGCACCTAAATTGTATTCTATGAACAACAACTGTTGTCCTATTATATTTTTCAAGCACAACAACCCTCATTTTGTTTAACACATAACTTAGTTAGAGTTGAAAATAAATTTATAAGACTTTGAAATTTTCAACCCCAACCTATTGAGTTTAAATGCATAGTTGAATTGAACCCATTATATTTCTGAATATTCACAAATGCTAGCGAGTTTTTATTTTACAAAATGGAGATATAGTGTGAAGTACTAATTCTGCCTTCTTGGGATTGGTTTACACTTCTCATATCATAGATATCACTGTATTAAAAAATGAATACTATAAACAACGATATAACAGGATCATTTTTTGCACAACTGTTTTTCTTACAACACTATGGATGCACTGCATACAAAATATAAGGATCTACACTTCATACTTACAAAATATTTAAATCAAGCATAATACTTCTATATACATATACAGGTAAGTAAAGAACCAGGGGCTGGCGGCATTCTACAAGTCCTTCGATTATGGCCTAGTGGTTTGCACTGGCTGCATTTGATTTTTACCTTCCCATTATGTTTTGACTTGATCCGTGCCTTCTTTCACCTACCCGTCTACACAAAGCTATGAGGACATAGAACTATAATGTTGTTTACGCCCCTAGGCCAAAATTTCTTGCTTTGACATGGTAAATACGATTGATCCTGCCTGAGAAGCTTGACAAAATGGAAAGCTGGGGAGAGAACTTACTTCGGATGAAGAAGACTACCTGAGGACTTCCGATCCGAGAAAACCAAAGCGGATTCGGAAGAATAAAGTCACAAAACACGTCCTTGTGCAAAGATCCAAAGATAGAAGGAAGGGTCCTGTGGAAAATACCAAGATCTGGAGCTCCGACGACTTCCTGCGCACAAGAGATCAGCCAACACTATCGTCAGTGACCTAAGATCGGGGTGGGAATCCCTGGCTAGGCCCTCCGATGCTCAAGTCAGTGATCTCTCTTAGTGTGGAAGGAAGAAAGAAGATGAACAATGATGGAAATTAGGGTTTGTAGTGGATAGTTGTGAGTGTGGTGAGTGTAAGCATACCCGCCCAACGGAGAGGATTCCCCTTTTTATATCACTTCATATAACCTCCCTCGTCATGAAGTAGACCCCAGTTTGTTAGAGTTTGTTATGAGATGATGTAAGCCATGTACTTGCAAAAAATAACTTTTAAGGAATCTTTTTTTACCCCAGATGTACCTTCTTTGTCGCGTAGCGCCTGTAGAAGAGTCTAGAAACATTCTTCCCATCAAATTAGCAAACCTGTTATACAATCACATACTACAAATATCTTCATTAAGCTATTTATGAATATTCTTGAAATATTTGTTCTCACCCTGTCTTACAAGCTATATGGAGATATATTTATCGTCCCTATCTGCTTACCCTGTTTTTATTATGTATAGACAACTCGATATTATACTATGATTTGTATTGGACAGGATTGAACCTAAGTCATGTCCGAGCTGGTTATCACTATTGTTCAACATAGGTCCTAATCATTCAGTAATATACTATAAATTCTGTAAAGCCTTACATCTTTTATCTGGCCGATCATATACACTCAACTAATACTACTCTATGTCCAGATGTGCTAACTCAAACAATCCTGGTTTATCTATCTTAAACGTGTAAACCTGGCCGACATTGACCAATCTTTCTTAAGGTATTATCCCGACCGATATTGGTCTATCATTCTTAAGGTGTAACCCGACCGATATTGGCCTATCATTCTTAAGGTGTAACCCGACTGGTATTGTCCTATCATTCTTAAGGTGTAACCTGACCAATATTGGCCTATCATTCTTAAGGTGTACCCCGACCGATATTGGCCTATCATTCTTAAGGTGTTATCCTGACTGATATTGGCCTATCATTCTTAAGGTGTAACTCGACCGATATTGGCCTATTATTCTTAAGGTGTACCCCGACTGATATTGGCCTACCATTCTTAAGGTGTTATCCCGACCGATATTGGCCTATCATTCTTAAGGTGTAACTCGACCGATATTGGCCTATCTTTCTTGAGATATTATTCCGACTAATATTCATGCTTGCTTAACTCTACTATCTCCTTTTTACCAGGGACCCATTAAACCTAACTCATATAACTAGCCTTCCCTCCAAGTCTAGTCGAAGGAGGTGTAGCCGACTGACTAGAACCAAGTCTATTTTTATTTCTTTGACTATCTTTAGTCATGACTCTGCCATGGCCACTGCAGTAGACTCGTGATCTTCTCTATAGTAGTCCTCGTGACTCCTGGTACAACAATCTCGTGAACCCAAGTATAGTGATCCTGTGAGTCTTTTGACTCTTTAAATAGGGCTGTGATCCTCCCTTCCTTCTTCACTTGTCTCAGTTCTTTTCCACCTTGTTCGCCTCCCCTTACCGAGAGTATGGCTTTAGACCCCCCTTTCTGGGGATAATTCTTGTTGGACAAGGTGAAATCTATAGATGAAACTGCCCAAGCTTTGGATCTAGTTAACTCTCTGGCACGAGAGCTGGAGGTATTTCTGTCGGTCACCCAGTTTCAAGGGCGATCGGAAACAGCCTTGAGGAACAAAGTTCATCGAGATCTAGAACTTCAAGCCAAAGAAATGACTGCTTTGCAGACTCAATAGACATCAGAGGTGTTCACGTTAACTAGGGAGGTTCACGTAACTAGCCCGTTGGCGTCACGATGGTAGCAAGGCCCAGGTCGTCTGCAGGCTAAGGTGGACACTCTGGAAGCAGAGCTCAAAATGTTCAAGCAGGAAGTGGATTGTTCCGTGATATGTCTGAGGGGGCTTGAACAAGTTTGCACCTCCTTTGTCTATGAGACCACTCTTTTTCCTACTTTCTCCAGGGCGTAAAAGAACGCACTGGCTCTTCAAAATGGGGAGGGGGGAGGGTAATTCCGTTGGATGATAGATTTTTCATCCTACCCTCCTACCAGGCAAAATATTTCCACTTCTCCGACTTGGTCAGGTTTACCTTTAGCTAGGTTGAAGTTTCCTAAGAAGTTTGAGAGCTCATGTTTATAACTTCTATTGGGCTCATGTTTTAGCGGGCTTCCCTTCAAGTCTAGTCAAAGGAGGTGTCAGCCGACTGACTAGACATGAGTTTATATTCAGTTGAGTTACATAGCTTGGGCAATATTACGTGCTCGACCAGGCTTTGCCTATTGAGTATATGCAACACTCATTTATTTTTTATTTAACTGATGATATACTTCGAGCTATACAAGGCTAAATGCCTCAAATGCAATCAATATGTTATACTCAATCAAACCCTTTTGACCTTGGCTGATACTAACCTATCTTTTATAAACATACTAACTCAGCCGACATTGGCTTATCTCTTGTAACGTGTGGACCTAGTTGATACTAACCTGTCTATGGTAGACATGTTATCCCGACTGATATTAGCCTATCTATTATAGTTATATTAATTCAAACATTGCTTCACACATGACTGACTCTTATTATTTTTTTATTTTCTGTCTACGACCCAGGATCTATCAAACTCAATCCATCCTTCTTTGTTACATGCTCGATCGGGCTTTGCCCATTAATATCACATCATGGACCACACAGGACTAGATGTTTCTATGATTGCTCGATCTGTAATGCTCGATCAATATTTCCCTTTCTTGGACAAGCCAAAAGACTTTTAAACCTAAATTATGTCACTACTAACCTCCTCTTTAAGTGTAGTCTAAAGACATGTCAGCCTCCTTCCCAGACTCTATATTATTTTATTATTCCTCTCCTATTCTTCTTTATGGCACTTAGTAAACTGTGCACCTTTTCCAGAATTTCCTTGATTATGATTGACTTTTCAATGGTAAAAGAATGTTGGAGGCACACGATAAGGAGTCACCAACCTCTACATGATTTGATTTGTCGCGTCCATCATAAATGCCCATTTATCGTTATATGACGCGTGTCTTTTCTCTTTTTTGTAACACCAGCGTTTGCACTTTTCTATAATCAATGGTGTATATTGATAAAAGGTATCCTGATCTAACGGTGACCATATGTTCGCTCAACCCTAAACCCTTCATCTTCTTGTCGACTTTGTCCCCTTTTTCCTTACCTTGGCGTTTCTTCTCCTTATCCTTATCATATTTACCAATCTATTACTATGTACACAAGGACCTAATTTTTACCAGTATATTATAACATCATCAATCTTGACCGATTTACTATAGCATCATCAATCTCGATCGATCTACTATAGCATCATCAATCTCGATCGATCTACTATAGCATCATCAATCCCGATCGATTTATTATAATATTCTCAATCTCTACCGGTCTATTATAACCGATCGATTTACTATAGCATCACCAATCTCGACTGATTTACTATAGCATCATCAATCTCGATTGATCTACTATAGCATCATCAATCTAAATCGGTTTATTATAACCGGTCGATTTACCCTTATGTTTACAAATACCGTTCGGTATTTTATATTTAACCAGATTTCGTCCGATCTGGTATACTTGTACGGGATTATTGTTTAGTCAAACAAATAGTCTTGAGCTACTTGATCGTCGTTATACCCGACCGATTTTCTTCGTACCTCTTTGATTTTTTAAGAATCAAATGGAGAGAGAGAGAAAAACTTGTCGTGTTTTTCGAGGATGATTGCTAAGCTTACCTTCCTTTCCTTGGGATTCAACCTTCTTTTTTGAATTTGATCCCCTTTTTTTTGTACCTAAGTTTTTCACAAATTATTATTGATCTTCGGGTTTCTTCTCTTTCCAAGTTTCCCCTATCTTTTTAAGGGGTTTTGGTATAGGGCACAGAAGAAAAGCAAAGGTTTAAGACGCTCTCTTCTGCTCCTCGACTATTCCTTCTTCTTCCTTTGTTCGCCTTCCTTCTGCTATTCAGCCATGACCACTCCTTCCCCAGCGTGGTTTCTTTCATGTACTTCTAACCTTATTGATTCAGAAGAAGTGGAATTACAAGCGAACTATGGTTTTCCTTCCTATATGGTTCGCCCTACTTCTCAGAATGGTCCGCATCTTCCTCCTTTAGGAAGTATATCGATCTTCTAGGCTCAAGTTTTACAAGGTTTTCGATTCACCCTTCATCCCTTTTTCGCTGATGTTAATGTCTATTTTGATATTCCCCTTAATCAGCTCATTCCTCGATCTGTTTCTATCTTTGTGGGTTTTGTTGGGGTATCCAAACTACTAGATTTCTCTTTATCCCCTCGCCTTTTCCATTACTTCTTCATTCCTCAACAAGTAGACATTGGTGTTATTTTAAGTTTCGGTTTTGCCCTAAAGCTATTTTGTTTAGTGGGATTCCTCCTCAAGAGAAATGACGTCACAAATTTTTCTTTATGCGTCTCCCTTCTCCTCCCCCTTTTCCTATTGCCTGGATACACAATCTCCCCCCGGCTCCCAACACTGACAACCTCCTCACTGATCCCTCTGTCTCTTTCACCTTATCCAAGCTAAAGGGGGCTAAATTTTGCTTACCGACCTTGATAGTGGAGGGTCTAATGTTTCCCTTTGGAATAAGCCCTATCGAAACCCCCTTGGAGGTCTCCTTTGGTATGTTTAGACATTCTCGACTATGTTTATTAGCCATTTGTTAATTATTTTCTATAAAAACGCTTAATTTTTATATTTCAGCCGATGCTCTTCTACCTGCTTTTATGTACAAGAATACCACTGTGACCAAGCCTTTTTTGAATAAACTTGGAGAAAAATAGCTACAGGCTCATCGAGCTAATCCTACTACCTCTACTCTGGGTTTGTTATCTAAGGAAGAACAAGCAGCGGAAGCTATTGCTTCCCTAGAAGAGGAAGAGGAACAACCTTTTGTTGCCATACTCAAGAAGCCCAGACTTACTTCAGAGGTTCCCTTTCGTGATACCTTCGGTACTTTCGTGCAGATCCCCATTGTTCCTTCAGTTATTTCTTATAAGAGAGGTAAAGCACCAATGCTTCCTACCCACCTTATCTCCAACCTTTCTCTTAATATGATAAGACCGGGTCTACTTATTCCTTCCTCTTCTGTTATTGTTTCAGTTGCTTCTACCTCCCAGGTGGCTACCACTGCTTCTGCATCCTCTCAACCTCTTCCTTTGTCCTTATCTTCCCTGGCCTCTGGACCACGAGCTAAAAGAACACCCTGCAGAAGATCTTCTTCGAGTCTAGGGCCATCAGTTATCCGTGCCTCATCAACTAACTCAACTTTCCTTGCTTTGCCCTCTTCCATCCCATCTGGCTCCTCCCCTGTTGTTCCCAGTTCTACTACTTCCTTCCTTTCTCTTCCTTCCTCTTCTACCCGGCCTCCTTCACCTTTTGCCCCTACTTCTCTTTTTAGGCAAGCTTTTGGTCTGCCCTCTCAATTGGGACAAACCTAGGATCCTCCTATTTTCGTCTCTATACAGCTTCAGGGCCCATTAGCCGAATCTTGGCTACATAACCAAGAGCTATTAAAGGGCACGAGTATTTCAAATTGCGTTGACAGTCACAACCGTCAAGCTACTGTTGTAAGCATTTTTAACTATATGTTATTAACTTTTTATTATTCCCTCTAATTACGTTATTATTTTGTTTAGTTCTTTGCCTCAAGTTTTCATCTAGAGCAGTTGCTTATTACTTTGGAAAGGGATAATAACAAATTAAGGGCTCAAGTAGAGGCACTGAAAACCACTCTTCCTCCTTCTCATATTGATCTTACTCAATCACGAGAGAGGATAGTTTTACAGACTCAACAATTGGAGGCTATAAAGAAGGAACTGCAGCATAAGCAGCAGTTATTGGAAAACAAAGAGCTTGAAAGGAAAACCTGGAGTTACAAGTGGATCGGTTAAACTCCCGTCTCCAGGTGGAAACTACTTTGAAAGACAAAGTTATTTCGGATGTTTCTCATAAGAACACTGTTTTAGAGAAAGTGGAGAGGCTTCACAATATCTTTCTTTTTGAGTAGGCTCAAGATTCAACCTCAAGTGAGTTTGCTCTTCTGCAAGAGCAAGAACATAGAAAGGCTTAAGATGCAGAGATATCCTTACTCCGAAAGGAACTAGAGCATATTAAATTAGAAAGAAACACTTTCAAAGACCAAGCTGCTAAACTACAAATTGAATTTCAAAGTTATAAGGAGCATGATGAAGACCGATGGGAAGATAGGCGCTTAACTTATCTGAGGTCCCCGGAATTTACTAACGAATATGTCCGCCGTATCATTGGAACTTTAAATCATTGCGTGACCGGGGTTATTCAACAATTAAGGGAAGGTGGTTATCTATCTCGCGAACCTCCTTTTCTATTCATAAACCGTCGCAAACTTAACAAAGAATTGTCCAAAAATTTGACAAGCAACTTTAAGTGAGCATGATGGTGTATTTATAAAAGACTTGCAATTAAGTATTTGCAATTTTTGTAAAAATTTGTACTTACCTGTATTTCCGACCTTTATTATCTGGCTGCTGCTTCCTGAGAATAAGTGTTATCTTGCTTAAAAGCTTTTCCAATTGTGATATCTTAATTGATCATATGACTATGAACAATAAGACTTTTCATAAACTCCTTGATTTTTATTCAGGCATGACTGTATATAAAGAATTCCAAAGACCTCCGTGCTTCTGAGGGATGTGTAATCCCGAGCAACTTTATATGAAAACTCCATAGGATTTATGTATTCTTGGTCGGGCGTACAATCCCGAGCGATTTTAAATAGAGCACTTCATATGATTGTGACTTCTGATGGGGAATGTAATTTTGAAGAATTATATATATATATATATAAAGAATTCCCTTTGAACTTTGAATCCTTGTCAGGAGTGTAATACCGAGTGATCTTTATAAAGAAATCCAGATGACTTTGCGTCTAGGCTAGGCATATAATCCTAAACGATTTAATATGAAGAATTTCATCAACCTTTGAGTTTTCGATCGGACGTGTAATCCCGATCGATTTAATATGAAGAATTTCATCAACTTTTGAGTTTTCGGTCGGGCGTGTAATCCCGATTAATTTGAGTCAATAGAGTCCTGTGCTCTATCATATTTTGATCAGGTACTTAATCCTGCATGTCTTTGCTAATGATAGTTTAAAGTCTTCGGTTCCTTCCAGGAAGGCCCGTCCGGGTTACTTCAAGAGATTTCTCGATCGACTGTGTTTATGCTAGTTTAAAGTCTTCGATTCCTCTCAAGAAGACCCGTCTGGGCTACTTCAAGAGATTCCCTGATCGACTATGTTTATGCTAGTTTAAAGTCTCCGGTTCTTCTCAAGAAGACCCGTCCGGGTTACTTCAAGAGATTTCCCGATCGACTATGTTCATGCTAGTTTAAAGTCTCTGGTTCCTCTCAAGAAGACCCGTCCGAGTTTATTCAAGAGATTTCCCGATCGACTATGTTTATGCTGGTTTAAAGTCTCCGGTTCCTCTCAAGAAGACCCGTCCGGGTTACTTCAGGAGATTTCCCGATCGACTATGTTTGTGCTGGTTTAAAGTCTCCGGTTCCTCTCAAGAAGACCCATCTGGGGTACTTCAGGAGATTTCCCGATCGACAATGTTTATGATAGTTTAAAGTCTCCGGTTCCTCTCAAGAAGACCCGTCCGGGTTACTTCAAGAGATTTCTCGATCGACTATGTTCATGCTAGTTTAAAGTCTCCGGTTCTTCTCAAGAAGACCCGTTCGGGTTTATTCAAGAGATTTCCCGATCGACTATGTTCATGCTAGTTTAAAGTCTCCGGTTCCTCTCAAGAAGATCTGTCCGGGTTTATTCAAGAGATTTCCTGATCGACTATGTTTATGCTGGTTTAAAGTCTCCGGTTCCTCTCAAGAAGACCCGTCCGGGTTACTTCAGGAGATTTCCCGATCGACTATGTTTGTCCTGGTTTAAAGTCTTTGGTTCCTCTCAAGAAGACCTGTCCGGGTTACTTCAGGAGATTTCCCGATCGACTATGTTTATGCTAGTTTAAAGTCTCCGGTTCCTCTCAAGAAGACCCGTCCGGGTTACTTCATGAGATTTCTCGATCGACTATGTTCATGCTAGTTTAAAGTCTCCGGTTCCTCTCAAGAAGACCCGTCCGGGTTTATTCAAGAGATTTCCCGATCGATTATGTTTATGCTGGTTTAAAGTCTCCGGTTCCTCTCAAGAAGACCCGTCTGGGTTACTTCAGGAGATTTCCCGATCGGCTATGTTTGTGCTGGTTTAAAGTCTCTGATTCCTCTCAAGAAGACTCGTTCGAGTTACTTCAGGAGATTTCCCGATCGACTATGTTTATGCTAGTTTAAAGTCTCCGGTTCCTCTCAAGAAGACCCGTCCGGGTTACTTCAAGAGATTTCTCGATCGACTATGTTCATGGTAGTTTAAAGTCTCCGGTTTCTCTCAAGAAGACCCGTCCGAGTTTATTCAAGAGATTTCCCGATCGACTATGTTTATGCTAGTTTAAAGTCTCCGGTTCTTCTCAAGAAGACCTGTCCGGGTTTATTTAAGAGATTTCCCGATCGACTATGTTCATGCTAGTTTAAAGTTTCCGGTTCCTCTCAAGAAGAACCATTCAGGTTTATTCAAGAGATTTCTCGATCAACTATGTTTATGCTGGTTTAAAGTCTCCGCTTCCTCTCAAGAAGACCCGTCCGGGTTACTTCAGGAGATTTCCCGATCGACTATATTTGTGTTGGTTTAAAGTCTCCGGTTCCTCTCAAGAAGACCCGTCCGAGTTACTTCAGGAGATTTCCTGATCGACTATGTTTATGCTAGTTTAAAGTCTTCGGTTCCTCACAAGAAGACCCTTCCGGGTTACTTCAAGAGATTTCTCGATCGACTATGATTTGAGTGGAACTAAAAATGCTTTCACTAACCTTGTAATGGTTTAACGTCTTCGAGATTCCTTAAGGAAACCTTATCGGTCACTCCTTAAAGCTCCCAATTGACGGCCGCTTGAGCAGAATAAAAATGTTTGTCTGGTAATCACCACGTTGTTTAAATCGTATCTAATCTTCGAGCGATACTTGGCCTCTTGTTGCTGAAAAAATGATGCAAGAAAACCTTCTTGAAATCCTTAAACCTTCGGATAGAGTTTTCAGGCAATCTTTTGAACCAGCGTTGAGCAGCTCCTCCGAGTGTTGTAAGGAACATCCGACACTTTACTCTATCAGAAAATTATTGTAATAATGCTACGTTCTCAAATTTTAATAAATGATCCTCTGGATCTGTAGTTCCAGTGTATTCACCAATCTAAAGATTTTGATATCAGTTAGGAAGTGGATTATCTAGTACACCTTGAGAAAATGGAGAAATAATTCTTTCCGGTGAGTTATCACTAGCTACCATCATCTTAGCTTTGCGCTTCTCTTTGTCCGATGCCTCACCAGAGGATTCTTGAAATACAGGTCTTCGTCCTCCCTACTCGAAAGGGGAGCGAAGGAAAGTGTGAGGGCGTCTAGTCGGAGAAGCATTGGCCAGAGCAATATACACACGATCTCCTTCTTCCAACTCCCTCTCCTTTCGATGATCCGTAGTCGAGATGGCCGGATTATGAGCTACTGGCAGAGTAGCTCCAGTATGAGCTTGTTATTGTTGTAGTAGAGCCTTCTGGACATGAGTGTTAATAAGGAAATCCAGATCTCCTCGACTAATAGTGAGTAGGTTCGTTTTTCCAGCATCTTCCATCTTGCAATCTCAGATTCAGGTGAGTTTCCCACAGACGGCGCCAAATTTGATCCTGTCTGAGAAGCTTGACAAAATGGAAAGTTGGGGAGAGAACTTACTTTGGATGAAGAAGAATACCTGAGGACTACCGATCTGAGAAAACTAAAGCGGATCCGGAAGAATAAAGTCACAGAACACCTCCTTGTGCAAAGATCCAAGGATAGAAGGAAGGGTCCTGTGGAAAATACCAAGATCTGGAGCTCCGATGACTTCCTGCGCACAAGAGACCAGCCAACACTATCGTCAGTGACCTAAGACCGGGGTGAAAATCCCTAGCTAGGTCCTCCGATGCTCAAGTCAGTGATCTCTCTTAGTGTGGAAGGAAGAAAGAAGATGAACAATGATGGAAATTAGGGTTTATAGTGGATAGTTGTGAGTGTGGTGAGCGTAAGCATACCTAGCCAGCGGAGAGAATTCCCCTTTTTATATTACTTCATATAACCTCTGTCGTCATGAAGTGGACCCCGATTTATTAGAGTTTGTTATTAGATGATGTTGTAGGACCGTTGCGGCCAGCTAGAAGGGGGTTGTTGGATAGTCCTGTAAAATAAAAAACAAAACAACCCTTCTCGAACTCTTTAAGCTAACACTTGCATAAATAAAGCAGAGCAAATAAATAAAACATTAAAAAGATGAGACACAAAAGGTTTACTTGGTTACAACCGATGTGGTTGTTAATCCAAGGAAGATTAAGCTCACTTAAAAACTCCTTCTGGCGGAGAAGCCTCGTACAGCGTTGAAGTGCAGAAAACAGAAGCTCAACTCTAGACTAAATCTTATAAGCGTTGGAATTGTTGGTGCAAGGTGCACCAGAATCAAACCTGAGTTTTGATGTTGTCAAAGGTTCAAGTTAAGTCTTGTTATGATCTGATATTTGGCTAAGTGTGTAGGCTATTTACTCAATCAGGAAAGCCCTAGTCATGGTTAGACAGTAAAGTCCAAACAGGTCTGGAGGACCTAACGTTTGGCAGGTAGGTTGAGGTAAATAACTGGAGGAGCGACAGTGAGGTCGGGTTCCTGAAAGGAACAACCTAAGGTCGCTGATCCAACTGAAGAAACCGGTAAGGTTTCCAAGTTGAGATCAAGACAGTCCTAACTGTTATACTCATTCATATTATTATTATAACTGTATTAACTTTGTTTTGCAGGAATATTCTTGTTATATCGAACTAACTTTGTGTTGCAGAATCATATGGCCCCTTGGACTTCAAATGGTCATAACTTTTGACTCAGAACTCAAAATCAGGCTCTGTCAACGACCACGTGACCAGCACTCAGAAACCTTCAAATTACCAAGGGTTCAGTCGACTGAACAGGAGGTTCAGTCGACCGATCAAGGCATTTTATCAGTCGACCGAATGGGCAAAAATGGCAAAGCAGATCAGGATCGCAAATATGGCATCACAGCATGATCGGTCGACCGAAAATGAGGTTCAGTCGACCGAACCAATAAAAGAATTAATGGAGCATTAAGTGCGAATCTCGGCGAGAAGGAAAATTCATCGTTCGGTCGACCGAACAAGGTTATCGGTCGACCGAACCATTAAAGATCAGTTAATGCAAAAGATCGAGCCAACGTCAGACTCCATCCAGGAAGGAAGGGAGAGGGTTCGGTCGACCGAACAGAGGGATCGGTCGACCGAACAGAGGGATCGGTCGACCGAACAACTATGGCACTTATAAAAGGAGCTCGAGGTCTGAGGCTCAGCAACTCTTCTCTGATCGACTCAAGTTCTGTTCTGCAAGCAAACCGTGCTACAAGCCTTCATCAGCTCAGCAAGCCACACTATCCGGAAGTGCCGACCAAAGCTTCAACTGCATTTACTTGTCGGTATATTTTTATATAAGCTTGTATTGTAATTCACTTAAGCAAGATAGTAGGGTTGTTACTATCTTGCTCATTTGTACGATCTGCTTCTTTCTGAGGATCTCGGAAAGAAGAGCTATAGTGATTTGCACATCGGTGCGATCAAGGATCGCGGGCCTTCGAGTAGGAGTCGAGCTAGGCTCCGAACGAAATAAACGAACTTGTCCCTTTATATTTTCCGCTGCTTACTTGAATTGTTTTGAAATAAGAAAAGAAAAGTTTTTAAAAGAGTACGATATTCACCCCCCCTCCTCTATCGTACTCATCCGATCTATCAATTGGTATCAGAGTCTGGTAGCTCTGAAATTACTTAACTATTTTTTGAGCAACTTTAAAAACTTTTTCTTTTTTGCTTTAAAAGTATTTTATTTAATTCTTAAGTTTTTTTTCTTTATCTCGCACTGCTTATCCCAAGACAAAAGTCTTGGAAATTCTTTTTGTTTCTCAATTTTTGGTGCAAGAACAAATGGTGCAATCCGAGGGATATTCGACCGTGCGTCCTCCGCTATTCTATGGAAGCGATTTCTCATACTGGAAAAAGAGGATGGAAGTTTTCTCAAAACAGACATTGATCAATAGTTTATTATCCGATGTGGCTACACATCACCAGTCAACAATCCAGAGGAATGGACAGAAGAAATAAAGAAGAAAGTACAAATTGATTCAAGGGCACTCAACACTCTACAATGTGGATTATCAAAAGAAGAATTCAAACGAGTCATCCCCTTCGACAATGCAAAAGATTTGTGGAATAAGTTAAGTAAACTACATGAAGGGACAAATGATACAAAGGTAATAAAGCGTGATCTTTTATTAAATTCATTACTAAATATTAAAATGCAAGATGGTGAGTCAGCAAGCCAACTACACATGAGGATTAAAGACATCCTAAATGGACTGCATATCATCAGCCATCAACTTGAGAATCGTGATATCATCAGGTATACACTTAACTCATTCCCTCGAAACTCCTTATGGGCATCTATTATAGATGCCTATAAAGTTGCGAAGGATCTTTCCATTATTAAATTAGACGAACTATTTTGTGAATTAACATTACATGAGCAGACTAACTTGAGTCAAGCCAAGAAAGGGTTAGCTTTGTATGCAAGGCCAAACAAGGAAGCTAAGCCTCGAACAAAACCAGAACCAAAGCACTTGAGTCATATATCATTTATGGCAAAGACTAAAGAGTCCGAATCCGAGTCTGAAGATGAGTATGAGTCAGAGTCTGACGATGAGTCTGAGATAAGCCATGGATTTGCATCAGTTTCAAAAGGACACGATAAGGTAACTTTTAATTCGAAGTCTGAAATGTTGAAAGTAATTAAATGCTTGTTTAAAAAATTAACAAAATCCGAAAAACAAAATAACTTGTTACTTAAGGAAATAGACCACCTTAAGGAACAAGTTAACTTGAGTAACTCGACTAATCAAGTTCAAGTTGGAACTTTGACTCAAGTTAAAAAACTCGAGGAAGAAAATTCCAACTTGAAAAGACAAGTCGAGCAACTCAAGGAAATGTTGGAAAAGTTCGAACTGGGATCCAAGTGTCTAAATATGGTACTTGGATCGCAACGAGCCGTGTACAACAAATCAGGACTTGGCTACAACCCTAAACAAACAAATCATATTTGTCTTTAATTAGTCAAAAAGTTAGAAGTCAAGTCCAAGCATGAGTCCAAACAAAATTTTTAATCAAACAAATTGAACCAAATCTATACTTGGTCCCTAAGAGTCAAATCTATTACTTAGATAGACCTTATCTAAGCTATGACTCAGGGGGAGCAAGTAGAAAAATAATACAACCAACTTGATTAACCAAACTTAATACTTAGGACTAGGTTTATTTCTGCTTAGAACGATTAGATGAAAAAGGTTTACCAAACCCTATAACATAGCATCGGAATGGATTGTGATGATAGTACGTCAAGGAAGTTTTGTCGAAGGCATGTCTAGGCTGAATATGGAATTCTACCTGGTGTACTAGACTTAGTGGATCTGACCGAAGCTACCCCAGTCAAACATGGGCTAGTTAGACCAAAATTTAGTATTAAGTTTTTTGGGCGGGAACAGTTTGGAAAGCCTTCAGCAAGTGGTCTAATGATATCCAAGTAGGTCGTATGCCTCGCCACTGAACTGAAAGCTTATCCTTAGGACGCATGCTTGATTAACCCAAAGCTAAGTTTGAATCTAACATGGGTTCAATAATCTTTCTCGAATAATTAATTATCAAACCCAATTCAAACTTAAATTCATAATTAATTATCAAACCTAATTCAAACTTAAATTCATAATTAATTATCAACTCTAATTCAAACTTAAATTCAAAATTAATAATCAAACCTAATTCAAACTTAAATTCATAATCAAACTTTAATTCAAACTTAAATTCAAAATTAATTATCAAACCTAATTCAAACTTAAATTCAAAATTAATAATCAAACCTAATTCAAACTTAAATTCATTATCAAACTTTAATTCAAACTTAAATTCAAAATTAATTATCAAACCTAATTTAAACTTAAATTCAAAATTAATAATCAAACCTAATTCAAACTTAAATTCATAATTAATTATCAAATCTAATTCAAACTTAAATTCAAAATTAATAATCAAACCTAATTCAAACTTAAATTCAAAATTAATAATCAAACTTAAATTCAAAATTAATTATCAAACCTTATTTTAAAACTTATTAAAAAATTATTTTAAACTTTTTAAAACTTATTAAAATTTATAAAAAAATTATTTTAAAACTCATTAAAATTTATTAAAAATTATTTTAAAACTTATTAATTAATTATTTAAAACATTTTTAAACTTTATTAAAAACTTAATTAAAAATTATTTTAAAAATTAATTAAAATTATTTTAAACTTAATTAAAAATTATTTTAAAACTTAATTAAATTTATTTAAAACTTAATTAAATTTCTTAAAAACTTAATTAAATTTCTTTTAAAACTTTATTAAAACTTAATTATTTTTTTAAAAAAATAAAACTTTGTTAAAACTTAATTTAATTTTAAAAACTTAAAATAATTAAAACAAAAATTAAATCATTAATTAATTTGAAGTTAATTAAATTAGCTTTACAAATCTAATTAACACAAAATTCAAAATAATCGAAATTTAATTCTCAACTTAATCAATTAATTCTCTAATTTAATGCGTAAATTAATTTACGTTTAAATACTCTTAATCTAATCTATTTAAAAATCAACATTAATTAATTTTAATCAATTAATTATTAAGTTGCTTTAATTAATCTAAAATTGATTAACAACTTAAACTTAATTAAAATAATTTTAAAATTTATTAAAAATTATTTTAAAACTT
Organism: Zingiber officinale; assembly: GCF_018446385.1. Lineage (NCBI taxonomy): Eukaryota > Viridiplantae > Streptophyta > Magnoliopsida > Zingiberales > Zingiberaceae > Zingiber > Zingiber officinale. The sequence continues at coordinate 100,605,082 of NC_055992.1, read as the reverse complement.
AATTAAAATTATTTTAAACTTAATTAAAATGATTTAAAAACTTATTTAAAATTATTAAAAAAAACTTAATTAAAATTATTGTAAAATTTAATTAAAACTTTTTAAAAAAACTTTATTAAAAACTTAATTAAAATTATCTCGCTTGGTCTTTAGATTATTTAATTAAGGGGAGCATGAACATCATTTCAAAACCAATCTTTCCTAGAATTTTTCAAAATTCATATTTTCAAAACTTATTTCTTTTAGACTTATGGATTTTAAAATATATTTCAAAATTCTCTTTCCAAAATATTTCAAAAATTATATACTTATTTTCCTAAAAAAAGTTATAAATGTTCTTGATTAAAAATATTTTTTGCTTCAAAGTTTCTTCTTCAAAATTTGACTTAGATTTTAAAAAAAAATTAAAGACTAATTTAAAAACGTAGTTCACTATTTTCCCTTAAAAAATTTCTAACTTCCAAAGTTTTTCTTAGATAATTTTTAAAAAATACATTTTCAAATAGTTTTAACTTAATAATTCAAAGTTTAGATATTTTATGGATTTTTATAAAATAAATTACTATTATTTTCAATCGAATAACTTCTAACTTATACTTAGAGAGAACCTTAATTTCAAAAATTTTCAAATCAGTTTTCTAACTCACACTTAGTTTTTCTCTTAAACTATTTCAAACATGTTGATATTACCCCTATTTTTGATGTGTGTCAAAGGGGGAGAGATAGTAAATTTAGGGGGAGTTATTGAACTCAAGGGGAGAGTTAAATGTTTGTTTACTTAACTCTACATATTTTAAACTTAACTGTGAACCTTGGTTGCCAAACATCAAAAAGGGAGAGATTGTTGGTGTAAGGTGCACCAGAATCAAACCTGAGTTTTGATGTTGTCAAAAGTTAAAGTTAAGTCTTGTTATGATCTGATATTTGGCTAAGTGTGCAGGATATTTACTCAATCAGGAAAGCCCTAGTCATGACCAGACAGTAAAGTCCAAACAGGTCTGGAGGACCTAACGTTTGGCAAGTAGGTTGAGGTAAAAAACTGGAGGAGCGACAGTGAGGTCGGGTTCCTGAAGGGAACAACCTAAAGTCGCTGATCCAATTGAAGAAACCGGGAAGGTTTCCAAGTTGAGATCAAGACAGTCCTAACTGTTATACTCATGCATATTACTATTATAACTGTACTAACTTTGTTTTGAAGGAATATTCTTGTTATATCGAACTAACTTTGTGTTGCAGAATCATATGACCCCTTGGACTTCAAATGGTCATAACTTTTGACTCAGAACTCAGAATCAGGCTCTGTCAGCGGCCATGCAACCAGCACTCAGAAACCTTCAAATTACCAAGGGTTCGGTCGACTGAACAGGAGGTTCAGTCGACCGATCAAGGCATTTTATCAGTCGACCGAAAAAAGGTTCGGTCGACTGAACGGGCAAAAATGGCAAAGCAGATCAGGATCACAAATATGGCATCACAGCATGATCGGTCGACCAAAAATGAGGTTCGGTCGATGAACCAATAAAAGAATTAATAGAGCATTAAGTGTGAATCTCGGTGAGAAGGGAAATTCACCGTTCGGTTGACCGAACAAGGTTATCGGTCGACCGAACCATTAAAGATCAGTTAATGCAAAAGATCGAGCCAATGTCAAACTCCAGCCAGGAAGGAAGGGAGAGGGTTCGGTCGACCGAACAGAGGGATCGGTCGACCGAACAACAATGGCACTTATAAAAGGAGCTCGAGGTCTGAGGCTCAGCAACTCTTCTCTGATCGACTCAAGTTCTGTTCTGCAAGCAAACCGTGCTACAAGCCTTCATCAGCTCAGCAAGCCACACTATCCGGAAGTGCCGACCAAAGCTTCAACTGCATTTACTTGTCGGTATATTTTTATATAAGCTTGCATTGTAATTCACTTAAGCAAGATAGTAGGGTTGTTACTATCTTGCTCATTTGTACGATATGCTTCTTTCCGAGGATCCCGGAAAGAAGAGCTATAGTGATTTGCACATCGGTGCGATCAAGGATCGCGGGCCTTCGAGTAGGAGTCGAGCTAGGCTCCGAACGAAGTAAACGAACTTGTCCCTTTATATTTTCCGTTGCTTACTTGAATTGTTTTGAAATAAGAAAAGAAAAGTTTTTAAAAGAGTACGATATTCACCCCCCTCTATCGTACTCATCCGATCTATCAGGAAGTACAATTCAGAGTTCGTTGAAAAAGCTTCTGGACTAAGGCTATATTTATAGCCTTGGTCGGGGTGCCTGGAAGGGTTCTGGGCGCCCTGGGGGGATAAAACTTTATCCCCCAACGTCCAGATCGAGATTCAGATCGAGATTGACTCAATCTGGTCAAACTTCACGGTCCGGGCGCCCGGAGGGGTTCAGAGCGTCCCGGAGGGCTCCGGGCGCCCCGGAGGGCTCCGGGCGCCCCGGACTGCTCCGAGCGTCCCGGAGGGCTCCGGGCGCCCCGAAGCCCAAAGTCAACAGATGTTGACTTTTTCATCCGGGACCTCTTCTCTGGTTCAGTCCCGCCTCGGTCCGGTTCTTCTCCTCCGGATCCGCTCGCTTGGGTGATCTCTGCCATCCGAAAAAGGGCTCACCCGAACCCAAGTTCCGGTCTTCTCGAACGGGCTTCCCTCCGGCTTCTTGTCGCTCGGAATCGCCGCGTGTTTCCTTCTCGTCCACTGGTGTATTCATCCGCAATCTTCATCCCTCGGACGCACCGCGTGCCGTCCTTCTCGCTAGCTGTGTCTCTTGCTTCCCGAGCAATCTTCTGCTCCAGCTTTCGTCCCTCGGAACCACCACACGCTTCATTCTCGTCTGCCGGTGTACTCTTCCGCAGCACCTCGTCCCTCGGACTACCGTCCTTCTCGCTAGCTGCGTCTTCCGCTCGAGTACCTGTGCTCCTAAGCTCCTGCACACTTAGACACAAGGTTAAAACACACAGGACCTAACTTAACTTGTTGATCACACTAAAACAACCTTGGGGTTCCAACAATCTCCCCCTTTTTGGTGTGATCAACCCAAGTTAAGCTAGGGTTAACATAGATAAAAAAATAAACTAACTGATTTGCAATTCAGTGTAAAAAGATAGAAAAAATTAAAATTTTCAATTTTCAATTTTTACCTCCCCTAGACTTATACTTCTTCTTCTCCCCCTTTGATCATATAAAAAAATGGGGTTGAAAGAGAAATCTGAGGGTTGACACTTAGAAAAATTATAAAAATCTATTTCAATGATTTTCAAAAAAAATATTTCCAAGTTTTCGCCATCAAGAAAAACTTTCTAAGTCCAAAACTTTATGCAAGAAAATTTAAGAAAAGTTGATAACATTAAGAAATTTTCTATGCATTTATTTATTTATATATTTTATTCTAATGCTTTTATCAAAGAGTTTTAAATTTTTATTTTAATTTATCATAATTTCTTAAGTCACACTTATTCAGATTTAAAGCAACAAATATTAAACATGCAGAAAATTCTTCTGACGAAATATTTGGTAAAAGGTCTTTCAAACATGTTTCAAGTTTGCAAGATTCTTTTGACAATACTTTTATTTGGCAACATTCTTTCAACAAAATAATAGGTAAAAAATCTTTCGGCAATTTTTCTGTTTTACAACATTCGTTTGACAAAATATTTTTTAATCTGAAATTTTTTTCCGACGATATAAAAAATTCTTTCGGCAATGTGCAAGATTCGTTCGAAAAAATATTTTATAGTTTGCAGGAATTTTTTAACAAAAATTATAATTTGCAGGAGTCTATTAATAATAGATTTCTTAATCTAAAAAACTTTTTCGAAGATTCAATTTATGATTCGAAAAAGTCTTCAGGCAATTTTTCAATTGATTGAACCAATTGATCAGAAGTTCGAGTCCATATCTGACTTACCTTTTCGATAGTTGATTCTCCCTCTGTCGAGTTGCTTTCTTCCGAAGTCTCTCCCCCTTCATCGTTGCTCATCCGGGATGGGCTGTCTGTGGCTTCGGGATGGAATTCGACCATTGAGTTTGTTGGGGTTGTCTCGGTAATTTCTTCGGTCTCGGATTCTTCTGATGACGGCTCGATGTCTATTGAAGAGATGGCTTCAACCGGTTCTTCGTAGAGCTTTAAGAACTTTTCCCAAAGTTCTTTCATGATTTTATACTCTCCGACTCTATCGAAATCTTTAGTTGGTATTGCGCTTAGAATGTGAAACTCTGCCCGAGCATTTGCCATGGACTCGTCACGTTGCTTCTCGTTCTAGAGGCGTATGTCATTTTTTTCTCCGTTCGTGTTCTTTGGTGCTTCATAACCTATTTTCATTATTAGAAAAATATCAATATCTGAGTTTAGGTATACCTCTATTCTTTGTTTTCAGGAAGAAAACTCCCCCTCGAATGCTGGTGGGTAGTCGTTAGCTCCGGCCATCGTTTTATTGCTTCGGACGGCGGTTAGTTCTTCTGAGGCGTTGATAACCATGATTTTACTGCATTATTTTGATTCATTTATGCATGGTTTTGATGTTATGTTCATAGATAAAATCATGGTTACATCACATTTCATGCATTATGTGTATTTTTAGATTTAATTACAAATTATATTATTTTTGGTGTTATTTGATGCTAATATTTGATTCTTATTTTGTAGGCATCAAAGGATCTTAGATTTGGATCTATTTGGACCAGAATTGGGCTCGAATCGGAGTTCAAAAGACAAGATCAAGCTTTGGGTCGATTTGGACCGTTTATCAAGAATAGGACAGATCTGGACCATCCGTTGAAGATCTGACCGATCCAACCTAATGGGGAGCAGATATGAGCCATTGATGAAGATCCAGAAGTTTTGATCCAGATCTGAGTTCATCTAGCCATTGATCCAGCCTGAAACAATCTGGGCCGTTCATTGAAGACTGGGCAGATCCGGGCCATCCAGTGATGATCTGATCGATCCGACCTACGGGAGGGTAGATCCAGACCCTAGATCAACATCAGTACCTTTGGATCAGATTTTGGGCAAGCTTTCACCGTTGATTTAGCTCCAAATTGCTCCCAGCCGTCCGATCAGATCCAGATCTGATTTAAATAGAAGCTACAGTAGCTACAGTGCCTTCGTCGATCTCTCCCTGCACAGTAGCTTCGTCCCGGCGGTGTTTTCTTCGGATTTCGACCCCTTTCCTTCTCCGATCAATTTTTTCAAGCTTCAACCTCATTGTAGAACTTCATTGCAGCTCATCCCGATCATTTGGAACCGTCGTTAGGTGTTCTCTCCGGCGGAAATCTGCTCTTGGATCTTCTCTGTTCCAACCCGATTTGGAGGTGGTCTTCCAATCGGCGACTCCGATTCACATCAGCGACTATCGGCGGTGGTCCTCCGGTGTTCCTGAGCTCCATCCGACAGCATCCCATCATCCGCAACTCCATCCCAGATCCAGAGCTCAGATTTGCAGATTTTCGGGCCATTCTTGTGTTTAGGGTTGTTCTTAGCTCGTCGGGGGTGGTCCGTCGGCGTTGTTGAACACTCCTAGAGATGATAAGCACTGAGATGCTCCATTGAGGTCCATAGTTGGGTGGTCTCGACATTGGCACTCTTGTGTGACGGCAAGAGTGTGAAACTTGTATGGATTGGTTGTGAGTTGGATTGGTTAGGATTTATTTCGTTTTATTAGTTTTTTATTAGTGTTCTTATCATTGCAATTTAGCATTTCTTTGTTTTGTTGAAGTTTAATTCATGTTTGGTAGTTGTTTAATTCTTGTTTGATGCTTAGTTAATTGTTTAGTGTTTAAGTTCTAAGTTAGGGTTTACATCTTGTTTTAGATCAGATTTACTTGAGTCTTCTTATTTCAATCTTCGTTTGATGTGTGTTGATGATTTAATTATAATGTAGGGTGACAATGCATTATGGTTTGATTGTTGGCACACAAGTAGATTTCATTTGTTTAGGTTTCACTCTTATGCTTTAGATTAATTTCTTTACTGCTGTGTTTTCCTTTGTAGATTTATATTCAAAGCTTTAAAACCCCCAACTCCATTTTTATATCGAAAACCCCAAAAATAGGAATAAAAAGACAATCCTAAATTACATCATACTGTTGGTTCCTCGGATCGATCCTGGGCTCGTTACTACAACGTTATTGTGAAATTAAGGGGTTCAGTGGAATATTAAATTGTTAATTTGATAAGCCTATTTGTGACATTTAAGATAGATTTTGTGCTCTTATCAGGCGTCTCGGCTCTGATACCACTTGTAGGACGGTTGTGGTAGGCTAGAAGGGGGTTGTTGGATAGTCCTGTAAAATAAAAAACAAAACAACCCTTCTCGAACTCTTGAAGCTAACACTTGCATAAATAAAGCAGAGCAAATAGATAAAGCATTAAAAAGACGAGGCACAAAAGGTTTACTTAGTTACAACCGATGTGGTTGTTAATCCAAGGAAGATTAAGCTCACTTAAAAACTCCTTCTGGCGGAGAAGCCTCGTACAGCGTTGAAGTGCAGAAAATAGAAGCTCAACTCTAGACTAAAGCTTATAAGCGTTGGAATTACAATTCAGAGTTCGTTGAAAAAGCTTCTGGACCAAGGCTATATTTATAGCCTTAGTCGGGGCGCCTGGAAGGGTTCCGGGCACCCTGGGGGGGATAAAACTTTATCCCCCAACGTCAAGATCGAGATTGACTCAATCTGGTCAAACTTCACGGTCCGGGCGCTCGGAGCCCAAAGTCAATAGACGTTGACTTTTTCGTCCAGGACCTCTTCTCTGGTTCAGTCCCGCCTCGGTCCGGTTCTTCTCCTCCGGATCCGCTCGCTTGGGTGATCTCTGCTATCTGGAAAAGGGCTCACCCGAACCCAAGTTCCGGTCTTCTCGAACGGGCTTCCCTCCGGCTTCTCGTCCCTCGGAATCGCCGCGTGTTTCCTTCTCGTCCGCCGGCATACTCATCCGCAGTCTTCATCCCTCGGACGCACCGCGTGCCGTCCTTCTCGCTAGCTGCGTCTTCCGCTCGAGTACCTGTGCTCCTAAGCTCCTGGACACTTAGACACAAGGTTAAAACACATAGGACCTAACTTAACTTGTTGATCACACCAAAACAACCTTGGGGTTCCAACAGATGTAAGCCATGTACTTGTAGAAATAACTTTTAAGGAATCTTTTTTATACCCCAGATGTACCTTCTTTGTCGCCTAGCGCCTGTAGAAGAGTCTAGAAACATTCTTCCTGTCAAATTAGCAAACCTGTTATACAATCACATACTACAGATATCTTCATTAAGCTATTTATGAATATTCTTGAAATATTTGTTCTCGCCCTGTCTTACAAGCTATATGGAGATATATTTATCGTCCCTACCTGCTTACCCTGTTTTTATTATGTTATAGACAACCCGATATTATACTATGATTTGTATTGGACAGGATTGAACCTAAGTTATGTCCGGGCTGGTTATCACTATTGTTCAACATAGGTCCTAATCGTCCAGTAATATACTATAAATTCTGTAAAGCCTTGCATCTTTTCATATCCGGGCGATCATATACACCCAACTAATACTAGTCTATGTCTAGATGTGCTAACTCAAATAATCCTGGTTTATCTATCTTAAACGTGTAAACCTGGCCGAAATTGACCAATCTTTCTTAAGGTATTATCCCGACCGATATTGGCCTATCATTCTTAAGGTGTAACCCGACCGATATTGACCTATCATTCTTAAGGTGTAACCCGACCGATATTGGCCTATCATTCTTAAGGTGTACCCCGACCGATATTGGCCTATCATTCTTAAGGTGTTATCCCGACCGATATTGGCCTATCATTCTTAAGGTGTAACCCGACCGATATTGACCTATCATTCTTAAGGTGTACCCCAACCGATATTGACCTATCATTCTTAAGGTGTAACCCGACCGATATTGGCCTATCATTCTTAAGGTGTACCCCGACCGATATTGGCCTACCATTCTTAAGGTGTTATCCCGATCGATATTGGCCTATCATTTTTAAGGTGTAACCCGACCGATATTGACCTATCTTTCTTGAGGTATTATTTCGACTAATATTCATGCTTGTTTAACTCTACTACATCCTTTTTACCAGGGACCCATTAAACCTAACCCATATCAACGATCCATGTATGCCAGATTTCAATTTTTTGAATGAAAAAAATGCTCACAATATGGGAGTGCATTCATGTTCTGGTGAATGATGATAGCAATATTATGTGAGCAAGACAGTCTTGAAATTTGAAACTCCCCATAATTACAATATTTTCTTTCTAAATCAACAATAAATGAAGCATCCCATGTCTCTACTTCCATTTCAGATTGAGAGTAGGGGTGGACTTTATATTGTCTAGCTTTCTCTCTCCTTGAATCCATTTCTTTGGTAACATGAGGTGTCAAAGCAGTATACCATTTAGAGACTTCCTCCCTACGATTAAAGAACCATTGAGCTACCTTTCTTCTGGTATTATCAATTAATATGTTTATGGGAAGTTTACGTGTATGCTTAAACAAAGTATTTAAACTCTCTACACAATTGGTGGTTAGCATTATATACCTACTCCCACTAAAGTGTGCATTAGATCATCTTTTAGGGTCAATATTCTGAAGTCACTTATGGGAATCTGGATGTTTTTCAAGCATGGACTGCATTATGAGATCATATTAGAGTGTTGTGTTTGCACGCACTACTAACTAAAATAAGCCTAAAGCTGACCTGCTGCCAGTATCTGTTACCATATTGCAAGACATGTGGTGACAACAGAAAGCATGATGGATGGTTGGGTAGACTGTCCTAACTGCTGATATAATGCCACGATGACTATTTGATACTATGCTAATTAACTATGCATAATAATAAAGAATCTCTTCGTATGATCCAAAAACCACTCCAGGCAGAACCACATTCAACTTTAGTGATTCCAAAGGCTACTGGGAGGACATTGTCATTAGCATCAACAACACACCCAGATACTTCCCTCTTAGATGTGTGGAATTAATTTTGATCAATTTATGAAGATAAGACTTGAATACTCTTCGGCAAGCTCCAAACCCCCAAAAATAGCACTATAACTGATTATCACCATTCCTTTGTAGTGCCACATAGGTTTCTGGGTCACTGATTCTTAACTCACTTAGATATAGTGGAAGATCTCTAAAAGCTTGGCCATAATCTCCAACGACCTTCTTTATCGTTTTCTCCTGAGCTATGTATACTTTTATATATGATATAGTCACTCCAAACCTTGCTTTTATATCTTATGTAATTATACTTGGTTTATACTGTTCATCTGCAACAAATTGCTCTTTAAAAAACACGCTATAAAGGAGGAAGAGCATGCTTGATGATTAGCACTTTCCTTGATGGTGTCACGTTGGTGTTCCTTTACATATTTCGTAACAGTGAACTCTACATCCCCTCGGGCAATTACTCACCATGCACATGGTTGATTGAAGAAAACAACTTTTACTTTATTTTTCCTGGTGTCGACTGAGTTATATCTTATATGTTTAACCATGACATATTTCACAAGTGCATTCTTGAACTCTTGTTGAGATAGAAAAATTTGTTCAACACAAAATTCATGCTCATCTATTGCCTCTTCAATTGACCTTTAGAGCAATCGAGAATTTAGAATATATGGATCATCAACTATTGGGAACTCCTCCTCTAAGTCACTGTACTACTCTGGGGGAATTTCATATTGTTCAATCTGCATATTATTAGCTAAGAATTCTTGTACATCCGCATTGCATTGTAATTCCTCTCCAATTCGGGGATAATGCCCTTCCTCCTCACTCCAAGTAGGCTAAAAGTAATCACTAAGTGTTGTACAAGGATTCAGAACCTCATCTTCTAGAATACTTGCTTCTTCATTTAGATCAAATGTTAAATTACTGTTTATATTTCTATTTGTGTTCTGCACACCACTATACTCAGAAGATGATAGAATATTTATTCTGGATAATTCTCCTACATTAGCTCTATATCCCATGCAAGAATTTGCATCAAGCGTATTTCATATTTCAGAGAGAATTTCTTTAATAATATGATCGTCCTTGATAAAAAAAATTATAAACTAATTTAACAAAGTTACAACTACATAATCAAGTGTTGTTGTACATACTAATTTAGTAAAGATAAAGTAACGATATATATGTTATACATATTAGATTTTCATAATTTATCAGTAGTTGTGACACAATCCGACTGATATGAACCTAGGGTTTGTAATTTTCTATAATTTCAAATACTAGAAAGGGATAATATTAGGAAATGGTATATATGGTGTAAAAATAAAGTTTTATGCAAAGATCATGCAAGACCTGATATGATCCCACATCAATCCCATGTTGGGCCTAATATGGGATAATATTATGCCCAATGTGGGCCTGATATCATCCAATATCAAGCCCTCATTGAAGAATAAATTTTTGGTAACGTTGGACCATCACTCAGAGCCCTAAATAAGCAATGGATAACACAATTTACCTCACAACACTAGAAAGTAATAACACATTCATTGGGTGTAATCAAACAAGTTTAGGTCCTTAAGTGGATTTTGGTCTAAACATATTTATGGTCCTAGGGTAATTGGATTTATGCAAACTTCTAATTACTACGAAGGGTTAAGCGAGGAGAAGGTAGATATGGTATCAAACCAAATTTTTTATCAACGAATATAGTGGGCCTATATGATTGCATATGATCAGGCCCAACGTCCTGATACCTACCATATCAACCTAACATGCATGAGGAAGGTCTAGCTAAAATCTAGCATCACAGTGGAGCACCTTGCAAATTGATTAAGTATTAGAGTACATCATATTCTAGGTGATGTTTGTTGATGCGGGAAGCATCCGACGATCGAATCTTAGTTTTGATAATGATAAAAGGGATTCAAAGTTAAGTTTAATTGTTATTTAATTGTTATCTATGTTTCCTGAGCCAAGGCGGACAATTTTTGTGCGAGGTTCATCCCAATTGCCCAGCGCTGGAAAACAAACAATGTTGGAAATATGTAGTAGGGAAAACAATAAATAAATTATATTACCTTGGTTATCTCATATGAATACTCGTTCTCCAGCTCCACAGGAGTAAGCTTGCAGAGCTAATTTCCTACATTATCCCAAGCGTCTGTTAAATGGCCCCTCATTAGTATCTGATCAGTAAGTGAAGGGGCGACCAGTGTAGAGATTATAGCTCGGGCAAATGGTAAATTAAAGGTGGTTGAAAATTGGTAAGGCCTCTTCGGTGTAGCAAAGGTAGAGATTGGAAAGGTCCTCCCACGGGGAGTCCAGTGGAAAACAAGAGCCGAAGAGTCGCCCAACAGAGAGGTGACCTGCTGTCCTTGTATGGTCGTCGGCGTTGGCTTCATAGAAGGAAGGGAGGACAAAGCCCACTTGGAAGATTGCTCGAGCGCCTCTTCCCTAACGGGAACTTCCTGGGCGGGAACTAAGTGTGTGGAGGGTTCTTCAATAGATGCCACTTCAATGGAAGGTGCCCATCCTTCAAGGACATGTGCGTGGACAAGCCTACGCCTTTTGCATCTCTTTTGTGGGAGGACATCAGTTTCCATAGGGGAATCCTCAGACACCGGGAGAGGGCCTGAAGATAACTCCCCAGGAGCAGTGGCCTTGCTAGATTCTGCCCTGCTCCTTGTTAAGGAGCTCCTCTTCCTCTACGGTGATCTCGGTATCAACCAAAGATTCATAAATGGCGTCCATTGTATGGAATAAAAAATACCTTAGATAGTGGTAATGCAATGACCAAGTTATTACCAAAAGAGCAGGAAAGCTTCTTTTGAAGAGGTCTCAAGCCAAACAAGTATAGAAGGCCTTCGCACAACCATTTGTGAATTTTAAAATGATGGTCACTCAGCTTAGTGGAATAGGAAATAAAAATGGGATCCTGATTAAACTTCCCAAGGTCGAAAAGAGGAGGAAAAGAAAATTATCATTCAACTGACCAGGTAGTAGGTTCAGGCATCTCTAGGAAGAAAAAGTGAGATTTTTAACCCTTATTCAAAGAGGGCATATCCTCAAAGAAAACAAACTTTGGGCATGATTGAAAAAGGAAGACCCCTAGTTTCAAATTTTTGGGATAAGCAAATAGAAAAAGATTGCATGGGGGTAGGAGGGATGCCGAATAGGTAGAACAATATGAATACCCCACACATGTATCGAAAGGAGTTTGGGGCAAACTGTTGCAAAGAAATATTAAAGTATTGACTCACCTTCAACATAAAGAGAGGGAGGGGAAAACGTAAACCTACTGCTAACTGGTCCTTAAAGAATGTAATGTGGTTAGCAAGAGGGTAATGAGGACGGGCGTCCGAGGAAGGAATGACAATATGATAACTCCTAGGGATTCCATATCGAGAGCATATGTAAGCACTATCAGAATTATCGAAATCAGAGCGGGTAAAAGTATACCAGGGGGCGAAGAATTCTTGAGCCATAAGAGAATGCAAACTCAAAGAACTAACAACTTACTAGGTCACTTAGAGCGCAAGAGAGAAGAAAGTTGCAGAAGAGAGTTCGGTGGAGAAGGGATCGGAGAAGACAAACAAAACAAAGTGTTGAGAGCATGTGTCATTTAGGGTTTTTATAACGTATGATTTAATTGCAATCGTTCGATCAAATAGTAGACGCACCAAGGATCGTTGATTTGTAGAGAAAGATGTGTCGTTGAGCCATACGAAGAAGCGTGCGTTAGAAGTCGTTTCAGAAGACTAGGAGTGGAGCCACATGACATCCACCTATAAATGGGCATGTATGATGGAAGTGACAACTAAATCATTCTGATATCAAAGCACCTCTTCGCGCATCCTCGGTATTCTCTTCTGAACAAAGCACCTCTAACAGGTAGTTTTTGAAAAAAAAAATTATTGTGTCCAAGGCACAGAGGAAAACATGAATTTTCAAGCGGTCTTAACAAAGAAAGGTGAACGGATGAGAGTTAAACTTGGGTCCAGTCAGTCGACTACACCTCCTTCGACTAGACTTGAAGGGGAGACTAGTGATACGGATTGTAATGAACGGACCTAGAAGGTGACGTGACAATCAAAGTCAAAGTGATGTGGAAGTAAAGGTGATGTGAGCATTCCCTACCTGGTTTGATTATTCGCCCAATGCTAGGGGTTGTCCAGAATGTTTGACCCACCTCGCAATCGATTAGCTATATGCATGACTAGGATAAGGGTCAGTCTCTGTGAGCCTTATAAGTCTCCCTATATATGTCCGGCCAAATAAGAGGTCGGACAGGCTTAAGGCCTTTAGCCTCATAAATTTCTCTATATAAATATCCGGTCAGATAAAAGGTTGGTCGGGTGATACGGGTTGTAACAAGCGGACCCAGAAAATGACGTGACGATTAAAGTCAAGGTGATGTGATGGTCAAAGCCAAGGTGACATGAGCATTCCCTACCTGGTTTGATTGTTCGCCCAGCGCTAGGGGCCCTCCGGAATGTTTGACCCACCTCACGATCAATCAGCTATATGTACGGCTAGGATAAGGGTCAGTCTCTGTGAGCCTTATAAGTCTCCCTATACATGCTAGGCCAAATAAGAGGTCGGACGGGCTTAAGGTCCTTACCCTCATAAATCTCTCTATATGAATATCCGGTCAAATAAAAAGTTGGCCGAGCCTAAGGCACTCAGTTCTATATTGATTTCCAAATGGAATTCCAACATACATAGTTCATTATACGGTTTCTTGAACGGACTTCTAACATGCTCAGAGCATCATATTATTTTTCAAACGGGTTGTTAATATTATGTAGAACGTGACTAAATAGCTTAATCCAAGGACAGATATAAAAGACGGTCGGCCTTATACGCCGACCGAGATATACACAGCATAATACATAACTCATCAGACTATACAGAATATAACTAAACAGTTTAACGTGAGGACATACATAAAGACGATCGACCTTCGAGACCGGCCGAGATATACTTAACCGACAGCATGAGCATAAAATTTTAATAACCTGTCAGAATAATTACTATATATGTTAGAGAATATTCTTTTGGAACCTTCTTCAATGATTATTGTCTCTTCTCAGCAGACCACTTATGACAGCATATTTCTTCAACAACCTCAGCAATGGCGTAAACTATAAGGACAAAAGAGGTATACATGTGGATAAATGAAAGATTGGTCTGACAATTATTGCACATTGCCTAGATTGTACCATTTCCTTTACCTAACAACCTCTGACATATATTATCATATCATGATTACAGAGGTTATAAAAGGTGGTATATAAAAGAGGTCATCTCCTTTGGAAATGTACGTTATATGAATATCTACAATATACTTTCGTATGCACGTTCATACTATTCTTCATTCACCCGATCGAAATTGTATTAATTTGAGCATCGGAAGATTTTCACCAAGAACTCCTCTTGATTTCTAGACGTTACCAATTTATTAGCTCATCTCTATATGTATAGCATCAAATGGAAGTTGCTCAAAAAAAAAAAAAAAAAAAAAAAAAAAATTCTCTCAGTCAATAATCAATCTATCGTATGTAACATGTCATCTCTCTGATTTTCAGAGAGGATTAACTGATTTATTCTTTCTCAGAATAGGCAGCCGTGGAAGAACCGTGGACGACGGAGTTTATAAGTGAAGTCCGTTGCGGTTTTTATTTTAATTTTGTGTTTAAAATTCTTGCGTTGACTATCTTGAAAATGTTCAGTTTTGTAAATGACTATCTTGAAAATGTTCAGTTTTGTAAATGACTATCTTGAAAATGTTCAGTTTTGGATGTAGCCGTTTTTTTTTGCGTTACCTTACAGAACATCGATCGGCCTGGAGAGCGTTTAGATTGGGAAATTGTCTGTGGCTTACGTCTTTTCTGCAATGGACAATACTTTATTAACTATTCCTCTCATTTTCCATCTGCTTTAATTTTTTACAATTGTATCCAATCACGAGCTACGAGACATTTTATTTTTTTGAAAAAAATTGAATTATCTTTTTATTTTGTTTTATTTTTATTTTATTAATTGAGAAGAAGGGGTTTCATATTATATATTCGTTAGCAGGCTCCTCCATCTGAACATAGCGGAAGTGATCGAGGAGCGGTATCAGATCATGGCTTACGCCTTTGTTTGCTTCCCGGCTTTTGCTCAGGTGACGATTTCTTGCTCGTCTCCGTCGTGGGGCGTCGCCGCTCGCCCGCGCCGCCTCCTGCCGGGTGTCAGATGCGCCTCCTCTGCCCCTGAGGTGGCGGCTGAGGCCGACCTGTTCGACCTGAAGCGGTACATGGCCGAGAAAGCCCGGCGCGTGGACGATGCTCTCGACCGCGCGCTGCCGCTCCGACACCCGGAGCGGCTCCTCGCCTCCATGCGCTACTCCCTCCTGGCCCCCGGAAAGCGCGTCCGCCCGGTGCTGACTCTCGCCGCCTGCGAGCTGGTCGGCGGAGAGGAATCCACCGCCATGCCCTTCGCCTGCGCCGTTGAGATGCTCCACGTCATGTCGCTCGTCCACGACGATCTGCCCTGCATCGACAACGACGAACTCCGGCGCGGGCTTCCCTCTAACCACGTGGCCTTCGGAGAGGGCGTCGCCGTGCTGGCGGGCGATGCTCTGCACTGCTTCGCCTTCGCGCACGCGGCGGAGGCCACGGCGGGGGTCCCGCCGATGCGGGTCCTCCGGGCGGTGGCGGAGCTGGGAAAGGCGACGGGGGCGGAGGGGTTGCTGGCGGGGCAGGTCGTGGACATCGAGTGCGAGGGCTGTGATCAAATAATCCGGATAAATTCAAATAAATCGGACATGATAAGTTTTAGTTATAACGTTTCGTTTAATATTTTTGATAACTTAGCCTTTCCTAGTTTATAGCTTACGTGGCATTATTTCTATGGTTTAAGTGATGTAAGATCTTATCACTTGTGGTGTATATATACAACACAAATGTGAATGGAAACAGCAGCACGGCAAGATTAATTTTTCTCAAGCTACTCCGTTCCTTTTTGTTTTGTTTTTTATCTTCTTTAGTGTTTATGTGTGTATTGTCGGGGTGCTGCTCTTAGATTCTGAACCAACAACTGGTATCAGAGCGTTGGTAGTATAAGACATCCAAGAATCTACGATTCCATAAAATGTCGAGCATCCCAGTAAAGGAGAACGGCGGAGTGCCATTTCCCTATCCGATGCTAAGTCCTCACAATTATACTGTGTGGGCAATAAAGATAGAGGCGATCCTTGATGCCCAGGGAGTCTGGGAGGCGGTGGAGCCAGCGGAAGGAGCCCAGGTGGATGCAAAGAAGGACAAAAAGGCACGTGCATACATCCTGCAGTGTGTCCCCGAAGACATCCTTCTCCAGATCGCAACAAAGAAGACGGCAAAGGAAGTCTGGGACAGCCTCAAGACGAGGTATCTTGGTAGTGATCGGGTGAAGAAGGCACGTGTACAAACATTGAAGAGCGAGTTTGACGCTCTCCGGATGAAAGAAACCGAAACGATTGATGAGTTTGCTGGCAAACTCAGCGCCCTAAGCAGCAAGTTCTCCACCCTTGGTACCACGCTTGAAGATTCCTCGTTGGTAAAAAAATTGCTCGATTCTGTCCCTGATAAATTCTTTCCTATTGTTGCTGGTATTGAGCAATTCTACGACCTTGAGTCTATACCATTTGAGGAGGCTATAGGGCGACTAAAGGCGTACGAAGAACGAACGCTACGACTACGCAGCAACACCAACGGCACTGAAGGTGAGCTCCTATTAACTCATGCCGAATGGCAAATGCGACAGAAGGGGAGCAACGTTGACATTTCGTCAGGAGGAAAGGGGCGTGGGTCCAGCAGCCCTAGTCGTGGGCGTGGGCGTGGGCGAGGGCGCGGTCGTGGTCGTGGTACACAGCACCAAGATAGTGCAGGAGGCACTAGCGGCAACAACAGTGGCACTCGTGGCAAGAGACACATAAAATGCTTCAATTGTGAGAAAATGGGGCATTATGCGTCTGAATGCTACAGCAAGCGTCGTGGAGATGAGGCTCACCTCACTTGCGCCACGGATGAAGAGCCAACACTAATGATGACCATGTTCCACGAAGAATCTCAGCGGCAGGGTACCATTCTGCTCAGTGAAGAGAGGTTGCTACCGGAGGTGTACCGGGGCGTCAAGAAAGGTGAAGACAAAGACGTTTGGTACCTTGACAATGGTGCCAGCAATCACATGACTGGACATCGCGAGAAGTTTCAAGAACTAGATGAAACTATCACCGGGAGGGTGAGGTTTGGCGATGGATCAACCATTGAGATCATGGGCAAGGGGACGGTTGTGTTTGAATGCAAGAACGGCGATCAGAAGACCCTCCACGAGGTATACTACATTCCGAAACTTTGTAGTAATATCATAAGCCTTGGTCAGTTGACAGAAGCTGGGAACGAGGTGCACATGGAAGGAGATACCATGAAGGTGATTGATAGGAGCGGGAAGCTCTTGATGCTGGTAAAGCGAACGCAAAATCGCTTGTACAAGATAACCTTGAAGACATTCAAGCAAGTCTGCCTCCAAGCAAGCCTAGAAGACCCCACCTGGTTATGGCATGCAAGGCTCGGACATGTAAACTTTCATGACTTGAAGCTGTTGGGGGAGAAGAAATTGGCGGTTGGTGTGCCACTATTGCCCCAGACGAACAAGCTTTGCGAGGTGTGTGTGATCTCCAAACATGCAAGATCGTCATTCCCGCACCAAGCAAACTTTAGAGCGACGAAGCCGTTGGAACTTCTCCATGCTGATATCTGCGGGCCAATTTCACCAAGTACACTTGCTGGTAACAAGTATTTCTTTTTGATTGTTGATGATTGCACAAGGTGGATGTGGGTATTTGTCTTGACAGCAAAGAAAGATGCATTCCAAGCATTCAAGAAGTTCAAGTCCGTGACGGAGAACACGACTGAGTACAAGATCAAGACACTTCGGACAAACCGTGGCGGTGAGTTTCTATCCACGGAGTTCACTCGATTCTGTGAAAATGAAGGAATTGAGAGGCACCTTTCGGCTCCCTACACACCCCAACAGAATGGCGTTGTGGAGCGTCGTAACCGCACAGTGATGGCTATGACAAGATCTCTCCTCAAGGGTACACATATGCCGGCAAGGTTCTGGGGAGAGGCGGTTAGGCATGCTGTCTATCTGCTAAACCGTCTCCCAACTAAAGCGCTAGGAGAACGTACTCCATTTGAAGCTTGGATGGGGAGAAAGCCACATCTTACCCACTTGAAGGTGTTTGGTTGTATTGCCTATGCAAAAAATACAACCCCTCACCTTAAGAAACTTGACGACAGAAGCTCACCTATGGTATACTTAGGAGTCGAAGAAGGCTGCAAAGCTCATCGTCTATTTGATCCAAGGCATAACAAGCTACAAGTAAGTAGAGATGTAATATTTCAAGAAAATAGTGAATGGACATGGAACGCAGGTGCTGATAAAGAAGACTTACCTGAGTTTGTGGTGGTGAATGCATTCAACACCGACGAGGTGATTGTTACTGCAGACATTGAGGCAGCGGCGGAAGATGTCACACCATCATCAAGTCTATCTACCCCATCTTCAACAAGAGCATCAAGTCCGTCTACACCATCATCGAGCACCCAAGCAACTACCTCACCCGAGTCTCATGAAGGGCCAGTTCGTTATAGGTCCATTGCCGATATCTATGCCAACACTGAGGAAATAGTTGGTATTGATGAAGAGGAGAATGAGGTAATGCTGATGATGTCAGAAGAGCCGACCTGTTACCAAGAAGCTGCAACCGAGACTTGCTGGTACGAAGCAATGGAGGAAGAACTGAAGACTATTGAGATGAACAAGACCTGGACCCTAACTGAGCTCCCATTAGGCCACAAACCTATCGGCCTAAAATGGGTGTTCAAACTGAAGAAAGATTCAGCTGGAAAAGTGGTCAAGCATAAAGCAAGATTAGTTGCTAAAGGCTATGTGCAAAAACAAGGCATCGACTTTGAAGAGGTATTTGCACCTGTCGCTAGACTTGATACTATTCGAGTCATTCTTGCACTTGCAGCAAATCAAGGCTGGGAGGTACACCATCTAGACGTGAAGTCGGCATTTCTGAACGGAGAGCTGGAAGAAGAAATATATGTCACTCAACCAGAAGGATTTGAAATACAAAATCAGAAACACAAGGTGTACAGGTTATCCAAGGCCCTCTATGGACTGCGGCAGGCTCCACGAGCTTGGAACATGCGGCTGAACAGGAGTCTGAAAGAGCTCGGTTTCAAAAAATGCAATCAAGAACATGCAGTATATACAAGAGGTAAAAGAGAAGCTAGTATACTTGTTGGAGTGTATGTTGACGATCTCATCGTGACAGGAAGGAGCACAGAAGGAATAAACAAGTTCAAACAACAAATGATGATAGAATTTGAGATGAGTGATTTGGGTCTTCTCTCCTACTACTTAGGAATTGAAGTGGAACAACAGAAGAGCCGAATTTTACTTAGACAATCAGCCTATGCGAAGAAAATTCTATCTCAATTCCAGATGGCAGACTGTAATGCCACAAAGCAGCCGATGGAACCCAAGACACAACTGCATAAAGACCTGGAAGGGACTCCAATTGATACCACGGAGTATAGGCGCGTCATTGGCTGTCTATGATATCTGTTACACACACGGCCAGACCTATCATATTCTGTCGGCATGGCGAGCAGATACATGGAAAAGCCTACAAGCATGCATCATAAGGTGGTCAAACAGATCCTCAGGTATTTAAAAGGTACAATCTATTTTGGACTTGCTTACACAAAGGGACCCCAGGAAATTAGTATATTCGGCTACTCAGACAGCGATTTAGCCGGCGATCTCGACGGGAGGAAAAGCACAAGTGGAATGACTTTCTATTTTAATGAAAGTCTGGTGTCCTGGAACTCACAGAAGCAGAAGACAGTGGCGCTTTCATCTTGTGAGGCAGAATTCATGGCAGCCACAACTGCAGCCTGTCAAGCTTTGTGGTTAAGAAGCCTTGTCAGTGAATTAACCGGTGAAGAGCCAAAACCGGTGACTTTGTTTGTCGACAACAAATCCGCCATAGCTCTCATGAAGAATCCGGTATTTCATGGTCGAAGTAAGCATATAGATACAAGGTTTCATTTTATCAGAGAATGTGTTGAGAAAGGACAGATTGTGGTTGAGTTCGTCAACACCGGAGAACAACGAGCCGATATATTAACTAAAGCACTACCAGGAGTAAAGTTAGCTGCTATGCGACAATTACTTGGCGTCTATGATTTACAGTCATGTCCAGATTAGGGGGAGTAATGTGAGCAAATAATCCGGATAAATTCAAATAAATCGGACATGATAAGTTTTAGTTATAACGTTTCGTTTAATATTTTTGATAACTTAGCCTTTCCTAGTTTATAGCTTACGTGGCATTATTTCTATGGTTTAAGTGATGTAAGATCTTATCACTTGTGGTGTATATATACAACACAAATGTGAATGGAAACAGCAGCACGGCAAGATTAATTTTTCTCAAGCTACTCCGTTCCTTTTTGTTTTGTTTTTTATCTTCTTTAGTGTTTATGTGTGTATTGTCGGGGTGCTGCTCTTAGATTCTGAACCAACAAGGGCAAGGAGGTGGGACTGGAGGTGCTGGAGTACATCCACCTGCACAAGACGGCGAGGCTGCTGGAGGCCGCGGTGGCGTGCGGAGGAATCATTGGCGGTGCGGAGGAGGAAGAGGTGGAGAGGCTGAGGAGGTACGGGCGGGCGGTGGGGCTGCTGTTCCAGGTGGTGGACGACGTGCTGGACGTGACGAGGACGTCGGAGGAGCTGGGGAAGACGGCCGGGAAGGACTTGGCGAAAGGGAAGGCGACGTACCCGAAGCTGATGGGGTTGGAGAAGGCGCGATTACTGGCGGAGGAGCTGGCGGCGAAGGCGGAGGAGGAACTGCAGGGGTTCGACAGGAACATAGCGCGGCCGCTGCGCCACCTCGCCCGCTACATCGCCCACCGCCACAACTGAATTATGCCCTAATTGGATTAAATCCTTCGATTATTAAAATCTAAAAATGATAATTTTGTGCCTTTTTTTGTTAAATGTCCGTTAATAAAATCAATAAATTTGTGTGTTTCTTTTCTTTTTTTGTCATGGTTTCTTGTGCTTGTTCATAATATAGCAGTTAATGTGAATGATATTATTATTATTATTATTATTAATAATGTAGTGTTCTTGAGCTTTAAAAAATTCATCAAAATTTTTTATCCAAACTTCTTCAAAGTTGATATTATAAAATTGATGGATAGACCTATTTAGTATATATATTATTTATCTGTCATAATACATGTGTAATATTATAATCTTTTTGGGTTGTCTATCTAAGTTTAATATCGCTATCAATAGTTTTGAACAAATTTTTTAATAGGACCATCAAGGAGTTTTCTTTCCAAAGATCCGAGAATTACTATAATCGTATTGGGGTCCTCTCTAAGTTGAAAATGGAACCTCTTCTAGTTGAAATTACCCATCAAAACTTTTAGATGAAATAATTAGTTGTGGGTTGGACAACTCTAACTTGATCTAATTAAGCTACCAATATCCTCCTAAGCTTATAATGCAAGTCCACCAAACTCCTCTCGGGCTCTAAATTGGTAAATGAATTCATGGCACTACTCATTTTGAGCTCCAAGTCCAATCTCTATCTACATTCAACATGACTAATGTTGGAATAAATAATCTGTTGACGAAAATTTATGGGTTATTAGCTGAATTTAAATTATACTGAATTAAATTCAACTTATAGTCGAGATAACTTGAGCGAATAATCTCAAACTATAGCAGAGATTGTTTTCTGCTAATTGCTTAGTACCGACCGAACTTCGAGTTCGAACAGCAAATTCTGAACGGACTTAATGGTCAGGTAGGCAATCAGTAGATTGACCGACCGGGCAGTAAGGTCGAGCAAGTTCGGCCAAACAGAATGCAGACTGGGTGAGAGGTCGATCGGGCAAGAAGACAGGCCAAGCGAGAGGTCAGTCAGGCGAGCAGACAGGCCGAGCGAGAGGCTGGTCGAGCGAAGCAGACAGGCCAAGTGAGTGAAGTAGACATGTCGAGTGAGTGAAGCAAACAAACCGAACGAGAGGCTGGTCGGGCGAAGCAAACAAGCCGAGCGAGAGGCCGACCAGCGGACAAAGAGATTGGGCGAGCTGACCGAGGCCTGCGATTGACGCAGTTTCCTTGAAACAGATTCACCCACCTCTGGTGGTGCTTCGAGGCTTACTTGGGTCGTCTGTTTCCCAGGATATAACGGTTGACCGTGATCCCCACTCAATACCGGTGGCCACGGGAACTGAGTGGCACCCGATTGCTATTGCTATCATGGGCACTCTGCCGAGTTATTCCACTTGGGCAAATTTTACCCCGACTGGTCCGGCATTCGGCGCGCGCAGGTCGTGCCCACACACGAGTCAACATGGTTCAATACAATCGGGGCCCTGGATTTGCACCCCCACCCCCTGCGCACCCACGCGTGAGAGAGAGCTTCTCCCAATGCATTTGTTCACATCCTCAATACATGTAAATCAATATAAACCAACCAACATATCATGAAACTCTCAATATGGGACTAAAGTTTCATTCACAATGGAGCTTATATCCTCTTCCACCTCTTCTCCATTCGCACATATTCAACAATCCCACACATGAATGAAGATAGGGACTAGGGTATGTGATACCATTCAGCAGTTGAGTCAAGTATAGGATAAGTAGGATTTACCCTTTGAACCTTCCCTTGTGAAGATCTGGTTGCTTACTGGCTGATAGTAGACACGATGTCCTTGAACTATACTATCGTCTATGTAAGCGGTGACAAATCTCATCCAAGACTCTCCCTGATACAACTTAGTTCTCATGAGTATGTTCGTTCTTGGCCATGAACACGCCTGGTTCTGTAAGAAGCTATAAGAATTGTGCCTCCAATTCTCTTCGAAGCGGCCCTACTTCTTTCTCACATAGGTGATTCCTCAAGAGTTGTCATCTACTCTTCTCGATCATTAAAAGTCCATCGACTTATCCTGATATAGTCACTGTTTCATTGGGCTATTCCCTACAGTGTGTCTAGTCAGTGTAGATTAGTTATCCCTTTGAACCTAGTTCTTGGGATCTCCAATCAGCATAGGTTGGGTGTCCTCTGCACTTATCGCTGACAACGACATCAAGCCCATTTCTCGTGATGAGCTTGCAACTAACTCTCAATTTAACCCTTTAGTTAGCGGATTTGCTAGGTTATCCTTTGACTTCACATAGTCAATAGTGATAACTCCCGTTGAGGGTAGTTGTCTAATGGTATTATGTCTACGACATATATGTCTAGACTTACCATTATACAGATGGCTCTATACTCGACCAATTGTTGATTGACTATCGCAATGTATGCAAATTGTTGGCACATGTTTCGGCTATCGTGGAATATCTTCTAAGAATTGCCGTAGTCATTCAGCCTCTTCACCATATTTGTCAAGAGCTATAAACTCATATTCCATCATGGATCTAGTTATTACGATTTACTTAGAAGATTTCCAAAAAATGGTTGCACCGTCAAGAGTGAATACATATCCACTTGTAAATTTGGAGTCTTTTATATCAGATATCCAACTCACATCATTGTATCCTTCGATCATAGCAGGATATCTTATATTGCGCAGTCCATATTCATGAGTATATCTTAAGTACCTCAGTACTCTTGTTATCCCTTTCCAGTGCTCAACACCGAGATTACTCGTGTATTTACTCAGTTTACTTACTACGTAGGCCAAGTCTTGTCATGTACAACTCATCAAGTACATCATACTTCCAATCACTCGAGAGTACTCTATCTGTGAGATACTTTCACCTTAATTTTTTGATAAATACTGACTCGTATCTATCGACGTTCGTGCCAATGCAGTATCACCCTTGGTGAATTTCTCAAGAATCTTGTTCACGTAATGGGATTGACTAAGAACAAGTCCTTCTGTTGTTCTAAGAATTTTGATTCCTAGAATCACATCAGCTAGGCCCATGTCTTTCATGTCAAATCTTGAGTTCAACATATCTTTAATGGATTTGATTATATTATCATTACTCCCAATAATAAATATGTCATCTACATATAGGCACAAGATGACATAGTCATTCTCTGTGATTTTATGTAGACACATTTATCACATTCATTAATCTTGAGTCCAAATTCCTTCATGGTATTATCAAATTTCTCATGTCACTACTTTGGTGCTTGTTTCAAGCCAAATATTGACTTTGTTGGATCTTGGAAGTCGATAGGGGAGGGTGAATATCGATCAAAAAAAATTATCGTTAAGTAAGCAGCGGAAAAGTAGAATCATAATGCTAACATGAACAATTTTACTTGGTTCAGAGCCTTGGTTGACTCCTACTCGAAGGCCCGCACTTGTCGAGTGCTTTCGTTGGACAATCCACTAGCAGTTCGAAAAGATGATTATAAAATTTGAAGTACAGAAATGCTAAAATAAATGAAATATTAACAACAAGTAAGGAAAAAGAAATTAGCACGTTGTTGGAGAAGCATCGTCGCAGGAGCACAGAGCAGGATCACAAGCATCAAAAG
The DNA here is from genome assembly GCF_018446385.1 of Zingiber officinale. Classification (NCBI taxonomy): domain Eukaryota; kingdom Viridiplantae; phylum Streptophyta; class Magnoliopsida; order Zingiberales; family Zingiberaceae; genus Zingiber; species Zingiber officinale. The sequence goes on along the minus strand of NC_055992.1, from coordinate 100,580,506 downwards.
ACGTAGTCGTGAGTTGATACTTTGCTCCAAGGCGCATCCTCTTTATATAGGAGGCTCCGGGCGCGTGGATCCCTTCCGGGCGCGTGGATCCCTTCCGGGCGCTGGATCCCTTCCGGGCACCCGAATCCCTTCCGGACGCCTGGAGTGTGATGTAGCCCGTCCAACCAGAGTGCTCCACATGGCATCGTGCGTTGGGGATAGAATTTGCATTCCGGGTGCCCGGATCCCTTCCGAACGCCCGGACCTCTGTTTTTCAGCAACCTGCAAGAAAATATTAGTTCGAGGCACAATGCAAAACTACCCTGCAAAACAAAGTATTAGAATAGTTTTTTTTTAAAAAAAATACTAATTAGATTCCGTCTCGCCGAGACCGGAATCTAGTCAGGATCTCAACTTAGAATTCTGAAATGGTTCTAAGTTGGATTAGCGCCTAAGTTCCCTTCCCGAGAACGCGTCCTCACAGCCACTACCCTCCAGTGACTTACCTCTGTTGGTGCAACCTTAGGTCAAGGTTGACCTGGTTGACCTGACTCTAGTTGACATGACTCGAGTTGTATTTTGATGTTTGACGAGAATAGAAAAGTTCTTTTATGATGTTTGACGAGAGTAGAAAAGTTGTATTCTAATACAAACTTGGAAGATTGTGGGTGCAATCTTTGGTCAAGGTTGACCTGGTTGACCCGAGGTGAGTCGACCTGATTCGGGAAATCCTGGTGAGTGAAGCCAGGTGAAAGTCCTGGTGAGTGAAGCCAGGCAAGGGAAAGTCCTGGTGAGTGAAGCCAGGTGAAAGTCCTGGTGAGTGAAGCCAGGCAAGGGAAAGTCCTAGTGAGTGAAGCCAGGCAGTTGGAAAGTCCTGGTGAGTGAAACCAGGCAAGGGAAATCCAGATAGGTCAATGTTGACCAGACATCTGGTGAAAAGTCCAAGCAGGGAGCTTGGCACGGGAAAAGTCCAAGTATGGAGACTTGGCACGGAAAAGTCCAAGTATGGAGACTTGGCATGGAAAAGTCCAAGTATGGAGACTTGGCACGGGAAAAGTCCAAGTATGGAGACTTGGCACGGAAAAGTAGGGAGCTTGGCAGGAGAAGTCAAGTATGGAAGCTTGGCATGGGAAGTCGGAGAGGGCTCGGCTGCTCGGACTAGGTCGAGAGGGCTTGGGAGCTCGTTCGCCGAACCAGGCGAGAGAGGGCTCGGTGGCTCGTTCTGGGCCGGACGAAGTTGGAGAGGCTCGGTAGCTCGTTCTCGGACTAGGTCGGAGGGCTCGGTAGCTCGTTCTGGACCGGGGCCGAAGTCGGAGAGGGCTCGGTAGCTCGTTCTCGGACTAGGTCAGATAGGGCTCGGTAGCTCGTTCTCCGGGTCGGGAAGTCGGAGGGCTCGGTAGCTCGTTTTCCGGACTAGGTCGGAGAGGGCTTGGTAGCTCGTTCTCGGGACCGGTGGGGATTAGGGTGGGAGCTCTAAACACAGGATCGATGCAGTAGCAGATCAATGATCTGGTGATCGGTGCGGGCCGATCGGTAACATCGTGTGTCTTGTGAGTTATCGATCGGTGCGGGACCGATCGAGCTACTTCTGAGAGAAAGGAGAAAGGGCCGTCGGTCCGGGGCCGTCAGATCCTCTGGCCGATCGGGATATATGCGATCGGTCGGCTTCTGATCGATGCGTGGACGATCGAGCTCTCTGGACCGTCGGTGATCGGTCCGAGGCATATGAGTCTGGCGGCTATCTCCGTCTTCTTGAACTCGCCGGTGGCGGTGTAGGTTATAAAGAGGTCGAGGCTTCTCGATTGCTTGTCCTTCTTGGTTCCTTGGTCTTCTTGAGCTTTGCTAAGCTCATACTTATTGAAGCTTCGAGTGAGCTTCCTTGGCTGGTTCATCTGCTGTTGAGCATCCGTGAAGTTGTTGCTTCATCAACGGACTCCGTCGACGAGAAGGCAAAGTGTTTTACATTCGTATTGCTTTTGTTTCTTGCTTGTACTCCTATCTTCTGTTTAAGATATTTTGCACCCTGTCTTTGAGTTCATTATTTTCTTTCTATTGATACCATGTTGGATAGTTAACCTTACTTTAGGGTATCATCTCGCAACCTTTACATCATCGTGCTATCTATTTGATTTCTCCATTTGTCATTTGTTATTTATTATTTCTACTTTTGAAAGTAAAGCGAGATTGGGTTGACTATTCACACCCCCCTCTCTAGCCGCTATCCGAAGGTCCTAACAAGTGGTATCAGAGCAAGGTTGCTCTTCGTCGGATTAACACCCGGGGGAGCACAAGCTAGAGAATGGATCGACTCGGAGAAGACATCACGATTCCACCCTTCTATGAGTGCTACGACTTTGCGTATTGGAAGGTAAGAATGAAGTATTTTCTTATGACTAACCTAGTGAATTGGAATTGTGTACGAGTAGGTTTTACTCCTCCGGTGGATAAAAAGGGAGAACCTCTCGAGAAGAAGAAATGGACGAAGGAACAAATCCACCAATCCACAATCAACGACGAGGTAACGAAAATCCTTGAATTTTCATAACCTAATGATATCTTGTGTAAGATAGGTGGATACTGTAGGACCGTTAGATTCGATAGAGGGGGGGGGTGAATATCGATTCGAAAACACAAGAGTTTAAGCGCAGCGGAAAAAGATAAAGTAGACACAAATATTTTTACTTCGTTCGGAGCCTGTGACGACTCCTACTCGAAGGCCCGTGGTCCTTGACCACTTTCGTTGGGCAATCACTAGCAGATCGAAATATGATTACAGAAAAAGTACAGGAGATGCTAGTAATAATAAAGCAATACCGACAAAGAAAAAATTAAACAAAAATCGGAAGAGCACTTTTGTCGGAGCGTCGTTGACGTCGCACTTGAACGTCGAGCAGCAAGATCAGCAGAAGAGTTCTCAGTCAAAGTTGATTCTGAAGCTCCTGTCTGGGGCTTCTTTTATATCTTGTTAAAGGCGCTGGATCCCTTCGGCGCACAGGTGTCTTGCTCAAATCAAGATGCTCACGTGGCGGCGAGGTGTGGATAAAATTAGCCTTGGCGCCTCTCGGCGCCGGATCCCGGCGCCGGATCCCTCAGGCGCGGACCCTGTTCGAAAGACTCCTTTTCCTGCAAAACAAGGTTAGTCCGAGGCAAATATATATCTGTTAGCACAGTTTATAATTTCAGATAGATAAAGAGAGTATGACTTAGATTCCGTCTTTCAGACCGAAATCTAGTCACGATCTCGACTTAGACATCCGAAATGGATCTAAGCGGATCGGCGCCTAATGTCCCTTTAGGACGCGTCCTCACGGATCACTCCCCTCGGTGACTTACCTCACTTACCACGCAGTCACCCGTCGACCCGTCTGGACTTCTCGCCTAGCGTCCGGTCACCGTCGACCGCTTGGACTTCTCGCCAGCTATCCGGTCAGCCCGTCGACCTAGTTGGACTTCTCGCGTCCGGTCAGCCCGTCGACCCGCTTGGACTTCTCGCCAGCTATCCGGTCAGCCCGTCGACCTAGCTGGACTTTTCCTGCACACTTGATCAAAGTGTCAGACAACAACACAACTAACTTAACCTATTTGTCATTCATCAAAACCTGGGTTAGACCGTTAGTGCTACCCGTACCAACAATCTCCCCCTTTTTGATGGAATGACAACCTGGTTAAGTTAGTGAAAGCATATGTACGAAACAACATGCATTTGTGTGGTTTTAAAATCAGTTTGTGTTTTCAAATTGGTTTAGCTAACTTAACCACCTAACCCTCCTCCCCCTTTGGCATTCATAAAAAAAAACAAGGGTAAACAATCATAGTGTAGAGTTACTGAATAACACTTAAACAATCATAGTTCAGAATTTAAGGACAAAAGTACAATTTTTCAATCCAAGAAAAGATCAAGTTGACTTGGGGGAGTATAAAGTTTTGAAAACTTGTATAAAGCAGTAGTTTTTAGCTTTTAGAAAAATTTCAAGATTTAAATTTACAAACATAAGTGTATAAGGTCTAAATTTCAAGATTTAAATATTCAAAACAAGTTTCAACTTTGAAACGCTTTTTCAAACATAAGTTTTCAAAACCAAAAATTCCAAAACTAAGTTTGAAAAACCTATTTTTTTTAAAACTAATTGAAATTTACTTTTCAACACTAAGTTTGTAAAAGATTCAATTTTCAAAATCAAGGAAAATGAGTTTGAGAAGCTTAGTTTGTAAACTAATTTTTTCGTAAAATTTAATCTTGAAATCAAAATATCAAATTTTAAGAACTAGATTTAGGACAATATTCAAAGTAAAGTTAAATTGAATTTAAATCTTTACTTTTAGTTTTCAAAGGATATTGGTAAAAGTAAGATCATATTTTTAGAATGTTTTTGTAAAATTTGTTTTTCAAAATCAAATTTTCAAAGTTCAAAACCTTTCAAACTTTCAAATTTTTGTTAAAAAATTTCACAATTTTTAAACAAGGTGTTTTTAAACTTTGATTTCCAAAATTAAGTTTAAAATTCAATTTGGAAAACTAAAGTAGTTTTATTTCTCCCCCTGAATTTGATACTTAACTTTAACCAGCTGTCTAACCAATTAGGTACTAACTAACTATCAAAAGATAGTAGCTTTCACTTGGTTAGTCAGATTAAGTTAATTATAATCAATCAGTGTTTGACTTGACTGATGAACTTTAATCTGATTAATATCTGAATTGTATTTAACGTCCAGACTTATGCTGATGCACTGAAATAAGCATCTTAAGTCCAGACATTTGGCCTATGCATCTCACCCCTTTCTATGTTTGTCAAACACAAGCAAGGTAAACCTAGAGTGTTGGTGAGATGATCAAAAACTAGTCCTATGGGTACATGCTTTCTAAGGATTCAAAACTAGTCTAAGGCCAAAACTGTTTTTGAAAATCTAAAAATGGAAAGTTTGAAAACAAACAAGTTTAGCCTATAAGTTGGTAAAATCATTTTTGAAAGTATTTTTGAAAGATCCTAGCCTATTAAGATAGAACATATTCAATGTAAGTTTGAAATGCCACTAGATAAATCCAAAATATTTTACAAGTAGTGTAGCTACAGAAGTAGGTCATCACTAAGGCTACTGAGATGATGAAGGGGGTGGTCCAGATCCCAAGGATGGAAGAAGTGCCATCAGCTCAGTATGTCGGGTGACTCCGGCAGCTCGTAACTCGGCAACCTCTCGCCGCATGAAAATCGAGTTCTCCTGCTGGAGACTCGCCATAGCTCTCTCTAGTCCGGTCATACGGTCGGCTAGAGTGCGGGGAGCGTGTCGTGGTGCTCGAGCTGGGGGTGGTGGTGGAGCCGGTGCGGCTTCCTCTGGAAATAGTGCGAGCATGAACTCGTCCACCTGTGCGTCTGGATCGGGCTGGTGCTGTGCCCCCCTCCGCCAAGACATAGTCCCGTCATCTCTATCTATGTGGATACCGGCTAGGGAAAAGTTTCGAGCGGCTATAACATCGAACTCGGTCATATGGGCAACGTCTCCCCTAGTGACATCAATGTGCAACGAGGACATATAGGCTGTCAGAATGTGACCAAATGGTATATGGACTCGACTGTCAGTCACAAATCCAGCTGAATAGATGATGGTGGAGAAGATGTGTAGGCTAATGTCAATGTCTAACCTATGAATCAGGGCATAAAGTAAGAACGAATGGAATGGACGCATCACAGCGATGTCCCGAGTAGTCAGTGGTAAAATGCAAAGGACTCGAAGTTCTACTGACCTAAACTGTGTCACAGTGGGATCTCTCTCTCCCCCGAAAAAATACGAATAAATCATATCGAGAGTAATATGTGAGTAGGGATCTTCGAACGGTAGATCCCTCGGAGGATAGCACAAAAAGGAGCAAGTAGATGGACGCAACTCTAAAAACTCTCGGATAGTCGTAGGGGAAAATACGATATCAGTGCCTGCTGCCCTAGTGGTATAGGTGAAATCGTCTACTTTTACTAGGTTATTGCAAAATTCGGCACACAGACTTATGTTTATTGGACTGGTACATTCGACAAGGTTCGTTAAGTTATAGTAGCCTATAACCTCTAAAGCAGAGGGACATGACCTTAGAAAGAACGATCTATCTATGCAGGTAGTCCTTATGGCCTTATAAATGGTGGACTCAAACTTAATCCTAAGTTCGTCTGTGGGAAACCTAGGGTCTGTACTAGCATTGGAGGGTCCAGCACCAGTATTTGTTCGTTTCTTACTGTTTAAAAGATATTCTAAGAGAGTTTGCAAAGATAATTTCAAATAAAATTTCAGATAGGGGAAGAGGTTTTACCGAGGAGCCATCGATAAATATAGATCTGACGACCTCGGTTGAATCGCGACAGCGTCTTCACCGTAAGAAAATTTTAGTTAAAAGTACTTTCGCGCTGAAGTTCGAAGTGAACCTTGGCAAAAGTGAGAGTGAGTGGTGCAAAAATTGGGGGCGCCTGCTGCCCCTTATTTATAGGGAGCTCCGGGCGCCCGGATCCCTTCCGGGCGCCCGGGGTTGATTTAGGGCGGGGCGCCCGGATCCCCTCCGGGCGCCCCGGAGGGGAATACCAGGGGCGCCCGCCCCTGGTTTTTGACTGCATTTTTTTTTTTTTTTAGTTTTTGGAGTTAAGTTTTAAAATTAAAACTTTGAAAATTTTTTTTTTTTTTGAAAATAATTTTTAAGTTTTAAAATTAAAATTTTGAACATAATTTTTAAGTTTAAAATTAAAATTTTGAAATTAATTTTTAAGTTTAAAATTAAAATTTTGAAAATAATTTTTAAGTTTAGAATTTTGAAAATAATTTTTAAGTTTAAAGTTAAAATTTTGAAAATAATTTTTAAGTTTTAAAATTAAAATTTTGAAATTAATTTTTAAGTTTAAAATTAAAATTTTGAAATTAATTTTTAAGTTTAAAATTGAAAATAATTTTTAAGTTTAGAATTAAAGTTTTGAAAATAATTTTTAAGTTTAAAATTAAAATTTTGAAATTAATTTTTAAGTTTAAAATTTTGAAATTTATTTTTAAGTTTAAAATTAAAATTTTTGAAATTTATTTTTAAGTTTAAAATTAAAATTTTGAAATTAATTTTTAAATTAAAAATTAAATTTATGAAATTTATTTTTAAGTTTAAAATTAAAATTTTGAAGTTAATTTTTTTGAGTTTAAAATTAAAATTTTTGAAATTTATTTTTAAGTTTAAAATTAAAATTTTGAAATTAATTTTTAAGTTTAAAATTAAAATTTTGAAATTAATTTAAAAAAACTTTTAAAATTAAAATTTAAGCCTTATTCATCTCACCCGATCTATATTATCAATCAGGGAATCCTATGATTTTGTGAGATGAAATTAGTTTGATTACAGAGTTTTGTTTTAACTTGTGTTAGATTCAGACTTAGCTTTGGTTTCCACAAATAGGCATTCTTCGGATAAACTTCTAAGCTTGGTGAGTCACAAGGACATCATTAGAAGTAACCAACCTTTCGAGGTTTTCCGAATAGTCCTATCCACGGAACTTAGTACTAAATCTTGGTCTAACTGGTTAGGATTCGTTTAAGGGTAGCTTCGGTCAGTTCCACTTGGCCAAATGCACCAGATCGAAACCATATCTTTCTAGACATGCGATGCCCAAGTTTCCCTAACGTACTATCATCCAAAAATTTCACCAGTACCATGATTCAAGTTAAACTTGGTCTCTAATTAACTAATCCTAATTACCCTACCGGGTTGGTAAATTTTGGGTTACCCTATCGGGTAAGTTAGTTTTGGAGGTGCCAGCTATTCTGGAGCCTCCCCCTGAATTATTGGCCATTAATTTAAGTTTTGATTTTAGGCTTGTGTCGATTCTTTTTATAGTTATAGTTAACTTGGTGATAATTTTGTTGTTTTTTAAACTGTTTAGATTTTGAATTTGATTTAGGTTTGTATTTTGGATTTTGGTTTGGTTTATTTATATAATGTATTTTTTCTTTAGGTATATAATATTGATTAAGTCCTACTTGCGTGGTTAGACACGCTTTCGGAACCCAAGCTAGATTGGTTGACTTGTATTGGGTTATTAATGATTTGAAGGTTTTATTTGAATTCGACTTATATCCTAGTCCGGTTTTATTATAACATGCTTTTTGATTATTTAGGATTAAGTCTAAATTTTTTGATCTTGTTGTGAATTTTTCTAACATCTCCTTTAAATTGTTTATTTCATTTTTTAATGATAAATTCTCCTCCTCAAGTGTTAGATCTTGAGTTGGATTTGAATTTTTTAATTGTTCCTTGAGGTTTTGATTTTCCTCAAGAAGTAATTTGTTTTCATTTTCTACTTTGGTTAATTTACTATTTAAACAAGAAATGATTCTAAAGAACTTTTTGTTTAAATTAAGATATACCTCATTCGAGCCTTCGGAAACGAGTACGGACTCGTGGCTTGTTTCGGGTTCAGACCTGTCTTGATCTTGACTCATTTTCGGTTTGACCGCGGGCCATCGGTCGAGGTGGCTCGATGTTCTCTTCTTCCTCTGATTCGTCAGGAGGAGTCCCACGTTGCTTTGAGTGCTTTCCTTTTGTTGGTTTTGGTTTGTCGAACTTTAGTTTTGGGCATTCGTTCTTGTAATGTCCCTTTTTGTTGCAGCCGTAGCAAGTCACGTTCTTTTGTTCGAGGAGAGCTGATCTTTTGAAGATCCTTTTCTTTGAAGCTCCTCTTTTTCCTGGTGAACATTTTTCTTACCAAGTTCACCAGGTGTTCTTCGTTTTCGGAGTCTTGGTCAGATTCTTCTTCAACTTCAGGCTTGCTTTTCTTGGAGGAACCTGCAAATAAGGCTACACCTTTCTCGGCTCCAGCATTAGTTTGTTCGTGTAATTCTAATTCACAAAACAGCTCGTCTAATTTTAAGTTAGAGAGATTCTTAGAAATTTTGTAGGCATCCACTATTGATGCCCACAAACTATTACGTGGAAAAGCGTTTAGAGCGTACCTTATTAAGTCTCTGTTCTCCATTTGATGGCCTATTGCATGAAGCCCGTTGAGGATGTCCTTGATCCTCGCGTGTAGTTGATTCGCTGTTTCTCCTTCCTGCATTTTTATATTAAAAATTTTATTTAGAAGCAGGTCTCGTTTTGTTACCTTAGCGTCGCTTGTTCCCTCGTGCAGTTCGATCAGCTTGTCCCATAGTTCTTTAGCGTTTTTGTGTGGACCGACTCGGTTCAGTTCTTCTCTTGTCAATCCGCACTGTAAAGTGTTGATCGCTTTATTTTCTGTTGATGCTTTTTTCTTGAGATCTGCTGTCCAGTCTTCAGGATCCACTAGATTCCCGGCGTTGTCCACTGGAATTTTGTAAGGTTTCGTAATGCTCATCCACTGGTCGAAGTCTGTCTTGAGGTAGACCTCCATGCGCTTCTTCCAGTAAGGGAAGTCGTCCCCGTTGAAGAGTGGAGGTCGCACTGTGATGAATCATTCTTGTTGGGACATTATGTGCACAGATAAATAACCAAGAAAAAATATCCCAAGACTTGGTCTTGGATTAGTAGTGCGGGAAGAAAAAGATAAAAAAAAACTAGATTCGTGTTGCACTAATTTAAATTGATTAGTTAAATATTAAGTTATCGAAACACCAGTTTAAAAAAAAACACTTCACCCCCTGTCTGATTGGTGGTTGCACCAAATCAGAGCGGTACCCGCTCTGATACCACTTGTAGGACCGTTAGATTCGATAGAGGGGGGTGAATATCGATTCGAAAAAACAAGAGTTTAAGCGCAGCGGAAAAAGATAAAGTAGACACAGATATTTTTACTTCGTTCGGAGCCTGTGACGACTCCTACTCGAAGGCCCGTGGTCCTTGACCACTTTCGTTGGGCAATCACTAGCAGATCGAAATATGATTACAGAAAAAGTACAGGAGATGCTAGTAATAATAAGGCAATACCGACAAAGAAAAAATTAAACAAAAATCGGAAGAGCACTTTTGTCGGAGCGTCATTGATGTCGCACTTGAACGTCGAGCAGCAAGATCAGCAGAAGAGTTCTCAGTCGAAGTTGATTCTGAAGCTCCTGTCTGGGGCTTCTTTTATATGCTGTTCCGGGCGCCTGGATCCCTTCCAGGCGCCTGGAGTGTGACGTAACTGCTCAAATCAAGATGCTCCACGTAGCGACGAGGTGTCTGGATAAAATTCGCCTTCCGGGATCCCTTCCGGCGCCCGGACCTCCGGGCGCCCGGACCACCTTGTTCGAGAAAGACTCCTTTTTCCTGCAAAACAAGGTTAGTCCGAGGCAAATATATATCTGTAAAACAAATGGTTAGCACAGTTAAAGTTCAACAGATAGATAAAGAGAGTATGACTTAGATTCCGTCTTTCCGAGACCGGAATCTAGTCACGATCTCGACTTAGACATCCGAAATGGATCTAAGCGGATCGACGCCTAATGTCCCTTCCCGACGTCCTCACAGGATCCTCCTCGGTGACTTACCTCACTTACTGCGGGACGTCGGTCGGCGTCGACCGTCGGACTTCTGCTTAGCGTCCGGTCAGCCTGTCGACCCGCTTGGACTTCTCGCCAGCTATCCGGTCAGCCCGTCGACCTAGCTGGACTTCTCGCCAAGCGTCCGGTCAGCCCGTCGATCCGCTTGGACTTCTCGCCAGCTATCCGGTCAGCCCGTCGACCTAGCTGGACTTTTCCTGCACATTTGATCAAAGTGTCAGACAACAACACAACTAACTTAACCTATTTGTCATTCATCAAAACCTGGGTTAGACCGTTAGTGCTACCCGCACCAACAGATACAACGATGTCAAGGAGTTGTGGAACAACTTGGCTAAGTTCCATGAAGAGAGCTCCAATTCAAGTCATGAAGAGGAGTCAAGTGAGCCAAGTAGCTCACATCATAGAGGTATGGAATTAGAAGTTGAGGGCTACTCAACATCTAAGGAAGAAAAGGAGGAGAGTTCTTCTTCAAGATTGGAGCAAGAAGAAGAAGCTTCTACCTCCGGAAGGGATGAAGGAGAAAGCTCATATCCACCCTCAACCCTAGGTAACTCAAGCAATTTACTTTCAAGTAAATTACATATAATATGCTTTGAGTGTAGGGAATTTGGGCATTACAAGAGTAAATGTCCAAAGAGGATTAGGAAGACTCCACCGGCGCCAAAGGTCAAGAAAGCCGGAGTCCCGATACACAAGGGCAAGGAGCACGTGGTGTGTTTCCAATGCAAGCAAAGGGGACACTATAGGAGCCAATGTCCGAGGGGGAGGCAACCTCACAAGGACAAGAGACCAAGCACATCTATAGGGGGAGCTAAGGCAAACCTAAGGTACCCTTTAAGGCACATTATTGCAATTCTAATAAGAAACATGCTAGTAGCTTTATTGCAATTGCCAATGATGATAAGCATGATAACCATAGAAACCGATACATGTGCTTAGGTGCCAAACATGTTAGTCTAGGTAAGGATAATACTAGAAATGCCAACCCTAGAATTAACTCATCTAAGGTTAAGGAAAACCTAGATAGGAATCCCAAAACAACTAGACATATGCCTAGGAATACCTCAAAGAAAAATGACAAATTAAAACTTGAGGTATTAGAGAAGGAAAATCAAGTCTTGAGGTCAAGACTTGACACCTTAGAAAAGACTCTTAAGAATTTGGAGAAGTCAACTCTAGGGTCTAAGGGTCAAAAATCAAAGCCCAAGGACATGAGAGGTTTGGGTCACAAACCTAATTCTCAAGTGGTCAAGCCCGCTTATCATAATGTTCCATTCGATTATGGAACAAGACCTAGGGCTAAGAAGACCATCACCAAGGTCACAAGGGGAGTCACCCCTAGAGTTGATCTTGATGAGTCCCAAATGACCAAGGCTTTAAAGCCTAGGAGGGTCATTAGGAGGGTTGCTAGGGAAGTCATCCCTAGTGAATATTTAGTGAACCCAATGAGCTCAAATAGGTTTTGGGTCCCTAGGAGCGTGATTCCATCACGCTAGATGGGTTAGGGTGTGTCAACCTTAATTGAATAGGTAGTTAATCTATTCATGACAAAAGGTGGCGCTTTAGGAATTTTCAAGGTGTAATCAAGCCTTGAAAATGAAATTAAAAATTATTCCTAAGGTGATTAGGATGTGCCAATCACATTTGAGGAGTTTTCTAGAGTCAATCTAATTGGCACATAGTGATCTAAAAATCTTTGGTATATGATTTTAGGTCTATTACACTTAGGAATATAGAACCTATCGCAAAATAATCAAAACTATCAAAAATGGCAACTAAGTCTAGAATTAGGTATTTTCTATACCTTTATATATTAATTGCCATATATTGTTTGCCATATGCCATGTCATGACATCATAGTTAATTTACTATCATTTGAAATGTCATGATAATGCTTAGGTTAGTTATATATCATGCTTTAGTTAAGTTTCATACTTTATGACATGACATCATGACATTGGCACATGCTTTTACTTATGATATTATTTTATGTCATGTCATCATCTCTTGCATTTATCAATTAATTTGATTTAAGGATAAAAACACAATTTGATATGGAGATCAAATTGTTGTTTAGAAAATACATGAGAACTTAACTTAAGATGACCTAAACCCATATCTCACATCAAAATTGACTTGGATGTGTTTGATACACCTTAGATGTGTGTGAGATATTAGGATTATGAGTTAGGATCAAGGTGCATAGTTCTTGTACCTAGATGAGCCTAATTCGAAATTGAGGATCATAGGGAAAGCTTGTGTACAAGTCATGTACATTCAGCCCTAAGATTGTGATCCTAAATTGAATGGTTTAAAATCATTTCAAAAGTGATTTGAAAAACCTTGATGAAGCTTTTCTAGTGATAGCATTCATCATTGAGCAAGTTGATACAAAGTTGAGGTAAACTTGAACTATTTCAAAGTTTTTAAACTTTGTATCAAGATTTGAAAATGGAAGTTATTTTCATAGAAAACTATTTTTCCATGATAGTATATTTTATGAGGAATGTATCATCAAAATTTTATAATTTTTGGAATTTTCTATAATTTTGTAGGGGTTTCTGAATTTCGGGAGGAAGAAATTCAGAAATCAGCATGGGTGACCGATTAGGAGGATGCCTGATCGGTCCAGGGGATGCTGGATCGGTCACTGGACCGATCCAGGGAGCTCCTGATCAGTCTGGTGACCGATCGGGCATGCCAAAATGCTGATTTTCGCCTGTGTTGTCTGAAATTTCAGCTGAAAGTTAAAACACAGTTTGTGTTTTGGATTTCTAAAGGTTTGAAACTCTCCAAGACATTGTTGGTGCAATGGTCAAGGGGGAGTTGACCTTTAGGGGGAGTTTTACCTATTAGTCAAGGGAGAGTTGACTTTTAGGGAGACTTTTTACTCTAAAGACTTGAGTGATATGGGATTATCACTAAGTTGATTGTTGACTTTAGTATCAAGGGGGAAATTAAGGGTTTCAATGAAAGGTATGGGACTTTCATTAGGAATAAACTCTTGACCTTGATTCACTCTTTTTGATGTGTGTCAAAAAGGGGGAGAATGGGAGAATGTCCAAAGAATGTTCAAGGAAGAACATTAGAGTTTGGGGAGAATGTTCAAGGAAGAATATTGGGAAACCTAAGTTAGGTTATCGGGTTAACCTAACTTGTTTATGGTTTTGTCAAACATTAAAAAGGGGGAGATTGTTGGTGCAACCTTAGGTCAAGGTTGACCTGGTTGACCTGACTCGAGTTGACCTGACTCGAGTTGTATTTTGATGTTTGACGAGAATAGAAAAGTTCTATTCTGATGTTTGACGAGAGTAGAAAAGTTGTATTCTGATACAAACTTGGGAGATTGAGGGTGTAATCTTTGGTCAAGGTTGACCTGGTTGACCCGAGGTGAGTCGACCTGATTCGGGAAATCCTGGTGAGTGAAGCCAGGTGAAAGTCCTGGTGAGTGAAGCCAGGCAAGGGAAAGTCCTGGTGAGTGAAGCCAGGTGAAAGTCCTGGTGAGTGAAGCAAGGCAAGGGAAAGTCCTGGTGAGTGAATCCAGGCAAGGGAAAGTCCTGGTGAGTGAAGTCAGGTGAAAGTCCTGGTGAGTGAAGCCAGGCAAGGGAAAGTCCTGGTGAGTGAAGCCAGGTGAAAGTCCTGGTGAGTGAAGCCAGGCAAGGGAAAGTCCTGGTGAGTGAAGCCAGGCAGTTGGAAAGTCCTGGTGAGTGAAGCCAGGCAAGGGAAATCCAGATAGGTCAATGTTGACCAGACATCTGGTGAAAAGTCCAAGCAGGGAGCTTGGCACGGGAAAAGTCCAAGTATGGAGACTTGGCACGGAAAAGTCCAAGTATGGAGACTTGGCACGGAAAAGTCCAAGTATGGAGACTTGGCACGGGAAAAGTCCAAGTATGGAGACTTGGCACGGAAAAGTCCAAGCAGGGAGCTTGGCAAGGGAGAAGTCCAAGTATGGAAGCTTGGCATGGGAAGTCGGAGAGGGCTCGGCAGCTCGTTCTCCGGACTAGGTCAGAGAGGGCTTGGGAGCTCGTTCTCTGGACCAGACGAACTCAGAGAGGGCTCGGTAGCTCGTTCTCTGGACCGGACGAAGTCGGAGAGGGCTCGGTAGATCTTTCTCCGGACTAGGTCAGAGAGGGCTCGGTAGCTCGTTCTCTGGACCGGACGAAGTCAGAGAGGGCTCGGTAGCTCGTTCTCCGGACTAGGTCAGAGAGGGCTCGGTAGCTCGTTCTCTGGACCGGACGAAGTCGGAGAGGGCTCGGTAGCTCGTTCTCCGGACTAGGTCAGAGAGGGCTCGGTAGCTCGTTCTCAGGACCAGGTAGGGATTAGGGCTGGGAGCTCTAAACCTGGATCGGTCTGATGACCGATCCAATGATACGGCTGATCGGTCTGCAGACCGATCAGTAACCAATCAGTGTGGTACTGTGAGTTATCTGATTGGTCTGGAGACCGATCATGAAGCATGCAACACAGAGGAAAAGGAGAGAAAGGACTGATCGGTCCAGGGACCGATCAGATCCCTCCTGGACCGATCAGGATATGGTCTGATCGGTCCTGGCTTAGCCTGATCGGTCTGTGGACCGATCAGGGCTCTCCTGGACCGATCAGGTGATCGGTCCAGGCATAGCCGTTGAGTCACAACGGCTATCTCCGTCTTCTTCGCAGAACTCTGTCGCCAGGTGAGCAGGTGCAAGTTATAAAGAGGTCGAGGGCTTCTACAATGCTTGTCCTTCTTCCTGGTTCCTTCTGGTCTTACTGAGCTTTGCTGAGCTCATACTTCTTGAAGCTTTGAGTGAGCTTCCTTCGACTGGTTCAGCTGCTGTTGGGCATCCGTGAAGTTGTTGCTTCATCAACGGACTCCCGTCGACGAGAAGGCAAAGTGTTTTTACATTCGTATTGCTTTTTGTTTCTTGCTTTCTTTCTTGTACTCCTATCTTGCTGTTGCAAGAGATTGTGGCGAGGTTTCTCCACCCAGAAGGAGTGTTTATTAGTCGGTTTTCCGGGGTCTCATCCACCGACGGATTGAGAGGATTCGTCCACCTTACGGACACGCCGAGGAGTAGGAGTATCATCTCCGAACCTCGTTACATCATCGTGCTTGAGGTTTGATTTCTCCATTTACGTCTCTGTTGTTATTTTTCCGCTGCGCTAACTTGATTTGTAGAAAGAAACGAGAATTTGGGGTCGGCTATTCACACCCCCCTCTCTAGCCGCTATCCGAAGGTCCTAACAACCTCAACTTACCTACCAGACGTCCGGTCATCCTTTTGACCCGTCTGGACTTCGTGCCAGCTATCAGGTCAGCCCGTCAACCTAATTGGACTTCGTGCCAGACATCTGGTTAGCCCGTCGACCTGTCTGGACTTCGTGCCAGCTATTCGGTCGGCCCGTGGACCTAGATAGGCTTCTTCTGCACACTTGGTCACAGTGTTAGATCACAATGAAACTAACTTAACCTACTTTATCATGCATCAAAACTTGAGTTAGACCATTAGTACTAACCGCACCAACAATCTCCCCCTTTTTGATGCAATGACAACCTAGGTTAAGTTAGTGAAAAAAATATGTAAGTAAAACAAGCAATTATAAGATTTTTTTTTAAAGTTAGTCTTGTTCTATTTGTGGTATTTTGTTGTTTAACTAACTTAAACCACTTAACCCTCCCTTTAACATTCATCAAAAACAAGGTAGAACATATATAAAAATAAGTGATTAAAGAAGTACAGTGCAATAGAAAATTTGAATTAAGGTTAGATTGACTTGGGGAGTCTAACATAGAAAAATTTTGAAAATTTTGCTTTAAAAATTCTTTTTCAAAATAGCTAAGTTTAGAAAGATAATTTAGAAAGATAATTTTGTAAACTTTAGAGTAATTTTTAAATATAAACTTTGCAAAATTAACCTTATTTTCAAACTTGTAAATTTAAAGCACTTTTCAAACATAATGACTAACTTTCAAGTATACTGACTTTACAAAAATAAATTTATCAAAGCCAAGTTTACAAAATCAAACCCAACTAAGTTTGTAAAATCTAATTTTCAAATCCAACTTTCAAAAACCAAGTAAGATCTAATTTTTAAAACTAAGTTTCCGATTTTCAAAACCAATTTTCAAAACTAAGTAAGATCCAATTTTTTTTTTAAAAAAAACTTAGTTAGTTTAAAAGGTTTTAAAATACTTTCAAGGAAATATTTTTCAAAATAAGTATGAAAAATAATTAATTCTCCTCCTGAACCTGATATAAAAAACTATCTAACCAATTAGTTACTTACTAACTATCATAGGATAGCAGCGTTCACTTGATTAGTCAGGTTAAGTTATTTGTAACCAATTAGTGTTTGACTAAGTTGAATCACTTAACCTGATTGATATTTTTTTTGTATTTAACAGCCAGACTTATATCGATGTACTGAAATAAGCATCTTAAGTCTAGACAATCTACCTATGCATCTCACCTCTTTCCTGTTGGTGCAATCGACCTAGGTTTTGATGTGTGTGTCAAAGAGTTTAAGTTAGACTTTCATATGTATTTGATATGTGTTTGAGTCTTGCAGGACTTGGTGGAACACATGAGAACTTGGTACGGCCAAGTATGAGAAACTCATCCAAGGGCTCGGATCCTTGAGTCGGTGAAGGATGGTGTGGAAGACATCCGAGGGACCGCCGGACGAGGAGCAATGGAGTGGAGCCGAGGGAAGTGGACTTCAAGGCAGCGTGAAGGATGGCACGGAGAGGAGCCGTGGGCTCGGGTGCATCTGAGGGACGAAGGCCGAGGAAGAGGACTTCAAAGGCGACTCCGGAAAGGATGAGAGGAGTGAATGTACTGGGACCAGTCGACTGATCCAACTTCACAGAATGCACAGAAGCATTCTGTGCTTGTTGGCTACGGGGATCAGTCGACTGGTCTTGAGACCAATCGATTGGTACATAGTCGTTGGCAGGATTTGGCTTTCTGCAGAGAGCCGTTGGCTGGGTCCAACGGCACACCAGTCGACTAGTGCTTGAACCAGTCGACTGGTGTCGAGGTTTGAGTTGATTGTTGATCAACTCTCTCCTCTTATTTAAGGGAAGCTTTGGGGCATTAAGGAGGTTACTGATGCTTGTAGTTTAACTCCTATTCTGTGCCCAAAGCTCCCAAGTCAATTCTCTTCCTCCTAATTCTAGCTCCATCTTATAAAGAGGAAGAGTGCCCTTGTGAGAGGTTTGCTCCACCGAGAAGGAGAAGCTTTAGCTGGAGATTGCCGGGGACTGATCCACCGAAGGATCAAGGGATCGTCCACCTCAAGGACACGCCGTGGAGTAGGAGCATCATCTCCGAACCACGTTACATCGAGTTTGTTAGCGTTTGCATTCTTGTTTGTTTCATTGCCTTAGTTTTAGTATATTCCGCTGTGAACTAACCCTTGTGTAGAGAAGAAATCGATTTGGGGGTGGCCTAGCTATCCAACCCCCCTTCAAGCCGGTCACCGATCCTCCAACAATTGGTATCAGAGCGAGGAAGCTCTTCAACGGACTAATCGCCAAGAAGAATAACATCATCAAATGGCCGGCTCAAACATTCATCCACCCAAATTCGAAGGAGACTTCTCTTGGTGGAAGAAGAAAATGGAGGTATTCTTCGAAACCGATTTTGATATTATGCTAATCATGGAAAATGGTTTCGAAGTACCTAGGGATCAAGACAACAAGATACTTGAGAAAACAAGGTGGAGCAAGAAGCAAAGGGAAGAACATTTAGCGAATTCAAAAGCCATCCATCATCTACTACATGTTCTTCCCCAACAAGAAGTAACAAGAGTTGGAACCTACTCAAGCGCCAAGGAGTTGTGGGAGAAGCTAGTGGAGCTTCATGAAGGCACATCGGAGGCTAAATTGGCAAGAAGAGACCTCCTCCGAACTCAACTCAACAATGTAAAGCTTGAGAAGGGAGATAAGGTATCTACACTTCATGCTAAATTTAAAGAAATCGTAAGTGGACTAACAAGTGTAGGTGAGAAACTCTCCAACTGGGACATCATAATGAAAGCTATCAATGCTTTCCCAAGATCCTCGACGTGGAGCTCCATTGTAGATTCATTCTACATTTCAAAGGATCTAGAGAAGAGCTCTCTAGATGAATTCTTCTCAACCATGGAGCTTCACGAAACAAGGGTTGAAGGATTAGAGGGAGAAGCAAATAGATCAAGAGGGGTAGCCCTTGTGGCAAACAAGGGAAAGGGTAAGAAGAAGAAGTGTTCATCCCCACCATCCTCTGACTCCGAAGAATCAAGCGCCTCAATGGATAGTGATCAAGAGGCGTATATGGTAAGGAAAATGAGTAGAGCTTTTAGAAAATTTTCATCTAACAAATCTCATACTAGGAAAAGCTCAAGAAGCAAAAGTAGGACAAAGAAGATAATTTGCTACAATTGCCAAGGAGAAGGACACATAAGAGATGATTGTCCTCTCTTGAAAAAGAAGGAAGGGAAGAAGAAGAAGGAGAAGACAAAAGAAAAGGGGAAGAAGACTCAAAACCTAAAAGCAACATGGGATGATCCTTCATCATCATCGGAGGAAGAAGAGCATCACATAGTCAATTTTGCTCTCATGGGAATTGATGATGTAGCCTCCACCTCATCCGAACAAGAAGAAGGAAGGAGCGCAAGTGAAGATGAAGAGGGGAGCTCAAGTGAAGGGGGAGGTCAATCATCGGATTCGGACTTCTCGGTAAGTGAGGTACATAATCTTCCTCCTCATATTTTAATTGAAATTATTTCAAGTACAAATGATGATTTGTTTAAGGCAAAAAGGAAAAACAAATCTTTAAGAAATGAAATTTGCATGCTTAATGAAAAACTAGAATCCATGTGTTCTAAGGATAGTGATTTGCATGCTTCTTCTTCAAATTTTTCAAATGACTCATGTTTAGAAGAGGAAAATAGGAAATTAAAGGAAAAGGTAGAATACCTTACCAACGCCCTTAGGAAATTTGAAATTGGCTCAAAAATCCTAAATATGATCATTGGGAGCCAAAGGGCAAGTTTTAAGAAAAATGGGATAGGATACAATGAACCAAATAATGAAAAGACCTATCATTGTTTACTTGCTAGGGGCAATCAAAAACCAAGATCATAGATAGAAAATGGATCCCCAAGGAATATTTGGTTAACCCAATTAGAAAGAATTTCTATTGGGTGCCAAAATCAATCCTTAAGGGTTAGGGGATTTTGGGTTTAGTCAACCAATGAAATCATAACTCAAATTTTTGAAAAATGGTTGACTTGAGACCTTAAGGGGGAGGACTTAGCCTTGATAGAGATTCATGATCAAGAGGACTAAGTAAAGGTTACCTTTATCTCACAATGATTTGCATGATTTTTCAACCATAAATGTGAGATATTAGAATGATACTGATAATTCACTTATGCTTATGGCATTTTGATGAGTTATGATTTGTATCAAATTTTTAGTGATCATAGGCCAACTATGGGGAAAGAAAATGTTTAATTAATGGACATCTTGCCCATAGATCATAGTTGGATATTTTTAAATGTTTTGAAAACAGTTCTATGTTTTATTTACTGTGATATAGCTATATTAAATCATGTGATTGCAAAACTGAGCCTTAATTTGATACAAACTTGCATGTTTTTGAGACTTTTTGAGATTGGGGAAAAATTTCAAAAATACTTTGACTTTTCATGAAATCATATTTTTCCTAGTTAAAGAACATTATAAGAAGTATGTGCTCAAAATTTCATGATTTTTCGAATTTTCTGGAATTTTTTTATGCATTCCTGAAGTTGGCCTCAGAAGGCTGAAATTTGAGTTCAGCATGTACCAGTCGACTGTGATAGGTACCAGTCGACTGGTACCAGCCTTCCAGCACTCTGAGGGTTTCTGAAATCAAGTTTTTGGTCCAAAATTGGTTGGAATTGATATCATAGTATGTGCACGTGTCTGGTACAATATATTTGATGGTGTCAAAGGGGGAGAAAAAGGGAAGGTTAAGTTAGTAACCTATTTGGTTTACTTGTGTGCAAATCTTTGAAAATTAAGGTTGAGAGCATGTGTTAAGGGGGAGCTTGGGTTTTATGTTTCATGTTTACATATTGCTTCAAATTTTCAAAGTTGTTATTTAGGCCTAACTTAAACATATTGCCACACATCAAAAAGGGGGAGATTGTTGGTGCAATCGACATAGGTTTTGATGTGTGTGTCAAAGAGTTTAAGTTAGGCTTTCATATGTATTTGATATGTATTTGAGTCTTGCAGGACTTGGTGGAACACATGAGAACTTGGTACGGCCAAGTATGAGAAACTCATCCAAGGGCTCGGATCCTTGAGTCGGTGAAGGATGGTGTGGAAGACATCCGAGGGACCGCCGGACGAGGAGCAATGGAGTGGAGCCGAGGGAAGTGGACTTCAAGGCAGCGTGAAGGATGGCACGGAGAGGAGCCGTGGGCTCGGGTGCATCTGAGGGATGAAGGCCGAGGAAGAGTACTTCAAAGGCGACTAGGATGAGGAGGAGTGAATGTCTGGGACGATCGGTGGTAATGGGACGATCGGTGATCAACTTCACGGAATGCAGAAGCATTACGTAGCTTGTAACTCGGGGATCGGTCGGTGGTCTTGAGACCAATCGATTGGTACATAGTCGTTGGCGGGATTTGGCTTTCGCAGAGAGCCGTTGGCTGGGTCCAACAGTCGACTGGTGTCGAGTTGAGTTGATTGTTGATCAACTCTCTTCTTATTTAAGGAAGCTTTGGGGCATTAAGGAGGTTACTGATGCTTGTAGTTTAACTCCTATTCTGTGCCCAAAGCTCCCAAGTCAATTCTCTTCCTCCTAATTCTAGCTCCATCTTGTAAAGAGGAAGAGTGCCCTTGTGAGAGGTTTGCTCCACCGAGAAGGAGAAGCTTTAGCCGGAGATTGCCGGGGACTGATCCACCGAAGGATCAAGGGATCGTCCACCTCAAGGACACGCCGTGGAGTAGGAGCATCATCTCCGAACCACGTTACATCGAGTTTGTTAGCGTTTGCATTCTTGTTTGTTTCATTGCCTTAGTTTTAGTATATTCCGCTGTGAACTAACCCTTGTGTAGAGAAGAAATCGATTTGGGGGTGGCCTAGCTATCCAACCCCCCTTCAAGCCGGCCACCGATCCTCCAACATTTCCATCTTTAACAATCACAAACAAAGTAGTCCTAGTGTGTTTGATGAGATGCTCAAGTACTAACCCTATAGGAACATGCTTTCTAAGGAATTGATTTAGTTTAAGGCTAAAATTAATTTTTGAAATTCTAAAAATGGGAAGTTTTGAAAGTTTTATCCTAGAATTTAAAAACAACCATTTTTTGAAAACAATTTTAAGAATCCTAGTCTATTAATCAGAACAAGATAAGTCAATATCGGAGTCGAGATATAACTAAGTCGAAGTAAATTAGAACAGGATAAGTCAATATCTAAGTCAAAATACAATAGTCACGATAAAGTACATATAGTAACGATCTAGTCTATTGGAATGATGAGGAGGGTGGTCTAGTCCCCAAGAAATGTAACAACTCTATCAGCTCAGTATGACGGGCCCAATCATCCTCTCGGAAGCTGGATAGGTCATGTCAAAGGTCGGAGATCTCCTGTCTCACGTCCCATCGCAAGTCGGAGACCTCCTGCCGCATCTCCCGTCGTAGGTCGGTGACCTCCTGCCGCATACCTCGATGAAAATCAGAGACCTCCTGACGTAAACTCGTCATAAATAGCTCAAGTCTGGCGACTCGGTCACCTAGAGTGCGAGGAGCGGGACGTGGTGCTCGGGCTAGAGGTGGTGTCGGGGCTGGAGCGGCCTCGCCGAATAGTGCGACCATAAACTCATCCTGCTCTGCCTCCTCCTCCTGGGCATCTGGATCAGGCTAGTGTTGTGCCCCCCCCCCCCCCCGCTAAGATAGGATACCCTCATCATCTATCTGGATACCTCCTAGAGAAAAGTTCCTAGATCCTACGACGTCAAACTCAGTCAGGACTTAGATATCACCTCTGGCGACGTCAATATTTAGGGAGGCAATATATGCCGTCAAAATGTGACAGTACGGCATGTGAACTCGTGTGCTGGTAATGACTCCAACTGAGTAGATAATAGTTTGAAAGATATGTAAGCTAATGTCTATATCTAATCTATGGAAAAGGGCATATAGGAGAAAAGAATGAAATGGACGTATCATCGCGATGTCGCGAGTGGTCAATGACAAAATATAGGAGACTAAAACCTTATAGAGTACATAGTCGTGAACTTGAAGGGATACTGACCTAAACATAGTAACAGTGGGTACTCACTCTCCCCCCAAAAAATACAAGTAAATCGTATCAAGAGTAATGTGCGAGTAAGGATCACCAAATGGTAGATCCCTTGGAGGGTAGCACTGAAAAACTCACGTAGATGGTCGTAGGCCTAAAAAGGTCCAGATGATAGTAGGGGATAGCGTGATATCAGTACCAACTATCCTAGTAGTATATGTAAGATCATTTATCCTGACTAAGTTGTTGTAAAATTTAGCACATAAACCAATGTTTATTGAACTGGTACAGTAAACAAGGTTCTGCAATCTATAGTAGTCAACGACCTCTACGGCTGGAATGCAGGAGCGCATGAAAAACTGTCTATCTAAACACATAGTCTGGATAGGCATATAAATGGTAGACTCAAACCTAATCCTAAGTTCATCAGTAGGGAACCTAAGGTCGGTATTGTTAGTGCAGGAAGCATCCGACGATCGAACCTTAGTTTTGATAATGGCAAAGGATTCAAAGTTAAGTTAGTGTGTGATCTAACATGTTTGAATGAGTGTTTCAGGAAAGTCCTAGCTGCGGTTAGGCAGGTGAAAAACCCTAAGGGGTGGTAACCTTAGGTCCTAGGGGGCGGTAACCCTAGGTGAGGGAAAACCCTAAGGGGTGGTAACCTTAGGTCCTAGGGGGCGGTAACCCTAGGTGAGGGAAAACCCTAAGGGGTGGTAACCTTAGGTCCTAGGGGGCGGTAACCCTAGGTGGAGGAAAACCCTAAGGGGCGGCAACCTTAGGTCCTAGGGGGTGGTAACCCTAGGTGGAGAAAAACCCTAGGGGGCGGTAACCCTAAGTCCTAGGGGGTGGTAACCCTAGGCGAAAAGTCCAGTCGGTTTGGAGGACCGGACTGGCATCAGGTAAATCTCCTGAGTGGAGTAAGTGAGGACGCGTTCCCCGTAGAGGGAACAATAGGCGTCGGGTCGACCTAGGGTTTCCGGTTGGAAATCCGAAGTCAAACTCGGACAGTCCGAAGACCAGCTCTTTTTCACTTATGAATTATCAGATTCTAACATTGTCTTGCAGGGAATGCAATTGCTCAGACTAACCTTGTTTTGCAGGAGAAGCAGCTCCTGGAAAAAGGAGGTCCGGGTGCCCGGGATGGATCCGGGCGCCCGGAGGTCCGAGCGCCCGGAACAGGTCTGGGTGCCCGGGATGGATCCGGGCGCCCGGAGGTCCGAGCGCCCGGAACAGGTCCGGGCGCCCGGGACCAACTTTTATCCCCTGCGCGACTTCGCGCCGTGGAGCAACCGGGTTGGCTGGCCATTTCACACTCCAGGCGCCCGGAAAGGTCCTAGGCGCCCGGAACCTCATATAAAAGGAGAGTTGAGGTGCAGCTTTCAAAACAACAATCTTCTAAGCATTCTCCGTGCGACAAGCTGCTAACGTCTCGACTCAGAAGTGCTGCAACGACAACCCAGAGCTTCAGTTTTAGTCTTTTTATTGTCGGTACAATATTCTTTACTGCTTAAATTATACTTAGCTTGTAATAGCTTTTACGATTTATAGTTGTTGCCCACCGGAAGCGATCAAGGATCGCGGGCCTTCGAGTAGGAGTCGTCACAGGCTCCGAACGAAGTAAATCCTTCGTGTCCACTTTATTTACTTTCCGCTGCGTTATTTCTGAACAAGTTTTTACGATTTCGAAAAATGAAATAGCCACGAGCGCACGAGCGCTATTCACCCCCCCCTCTAGCGCTTTCGATCCATCAGGTATTAGCAATAGAGGGTCCAACACCAGATCTAGAATGTTTCCTAAATTATATATAAAAAAAACTAAGCTAAGCATAAAATATAAAAATGAAGCATTTTAGAAACTTGAGAAGGGGAAAAAAATTACTAAGGTATCGTGAATAAGAATACTAGAAATGACGACCTCAGTTGACGAGCAGTGGTGTAATAACCGAAGAAGAAAGGAAAATTTTAATTTTCAATCCTTCTCGCATTAAGGCTCGGAAAGAACCTTTGCAAGAAGTGGAAGGGTGAGGTGCAAGGGGAGGGGGCGCTCTTGCCGCCCCTTATATAGGCAGTCCGGGCCCCCGGAATCACTCCAAGAACCCGGAATGGGTGTCGGGGCGGGCGCCCCGGAAGGCGATACCAGGGGCGCCCTCCCTTGGTTTTTGACTTTTTTTTTAAAAAAATTATTAAGTTTTTAAGTTTAAAAATATTTTTAAAATGAATTTTTAAGTTAAAAAGATTTTTAAAACAAAATTTTAAGTTAAATAAATTTTAAGTTAAAAAGATTTTAAGATAAATTTTTAAGTTTAAAAGATTTTTAAAATAAATTTTTAAGTTAAATAGATTTTTAAAGTTAAAGATATTTTTAATTAATTTAAATTTAAATTTAAATTTAAATTTAAATTAAATTAATTTAATTTTAATTTTAATTATATTTTATTTTATTTTATTTTATTTTTAAAATTATATTTTAATTTTAATTGTATTTTAATTTTAATTTTAATATAATTTTATTTCAATTTTGATTTAATTCGATTTGGTTCGATTCGATTTGAAGTTTTTAGTCATCTCACCCAATCTATGTTTTCAATCAGGGAAACCTATAATTTTTATGAGATGAAGTTAAGTTAGATTTTAGGGTTTGATTTAACTTTGTGTTAGATTCAGATTTAGTTTTGGGCTAAACAAATAAGCATTCTTTGGATAAACTTCTGGGCTATGGTGAGTCACTTGGACATCATTAGAGTAACCATGCCTTCGAGATTTTTCAAATAGTCCTATCCACTGAACGTAATACAAAACCTTGGTCTAACTGGTTGGGATCCGTAAGGGGTAGTTTCAATTAGTTCCACTTAGCCAAATGCACCAGGTCAAAGTCATATTTTCCTAGGCATGCATAGACTAAGCTTCCCTAATTTACTATCATCCAAAACTTCACCAGTACCATAGGTCAAGTTAAATTTTGTCCCTTTTTACTCTAATTCTAATTACTCTGTCGGATATGTTAGTTTTGATTATCCTATCGGGTAGATTATTTTTGAATAATCTGTCGACTGATCTTTTCCCTCTTTATGTGCATTGCGAATGCTATATACGTCCTTGGATTATGGTACAGTGGATGTTTATCATCCAAATATTCATAGTTTAAATTTTTTTCTAAATAAAGGGTACAATCAAAAGATCGGATCGACCATCTCTGAACTACCTGAGTTTATCTTATTACATGTATACACAAGCCCAGGCAACCCCCAGCCCTCACCAGGAAACTGTTTAGATGTTGCATGAACCGAGTGTGTGTTTTAATTCTTTGTTTATTGACGATGTGGAAATCAAACTCCCTGCCCCTGTGTGATACCAATTCCCAAGCGGAAAGTTTCTATGCAACATCTTATCCAGTTGCATGTACTATAATGCGAGGTCCATTACAGTCGATGCTCATCCTATCCCCGTCAATCAAAATTTTATTGATATTTAATTAAACATATATATATATATATATATATATATATATATATATATATATATATATATATATATATATATATAGTTTATTCGTTTAGTTAAATGACAACATTATTCATTTAATTAATTTGATATATATTAAACGAATATAAATACATTTTACCAAACCAAATACCATAAACATTCGATTCATTTTATAACCCCATTTTTTTTAAGGCCTATTGTTGGACACAAATAATATGTTATCGGAGATATATAGGATATTAGTCGAATTTAAATACTCGAATTAAATTTAACTAATAGTTAAGATGACCTGAGCTGATAATCTCAGGCTACCAACAGGGGGTGGTTTCTGCCAAGTGATGAAGGCAGTCTGCACAGTGTTACAGATCGTGCTGATCGGTTGAGTAGCACGAGCGGGCGCAGCAGATCAGAAAGACTGACCGGACAGAAAGGCTGATCGAGCAGGCAGACAGGCTGACCGAGAGGGTAGACATGCCTGATGAGAGGCAGGCCGGGCGATCTGATGTCGAGCGGACAGACGGGTCTAGCGAAAGACAGACCGGCCGAGCAGACAAGTCTGGGCAGGCAGGTCAGGCAAAACAGACCAGCCGAGCAGATAGGCAGGTCAGATGAAGTAGACCGATCTAGCAGACAGGTCGGGACAGGCAGGTCGGGCGAAACAGACCGGCCGACAGGGTTTTGGTTTATGCATCAGCATCCTTAGCACGCTTGGGAGGGTCCTCGATCAAGAACGAGCCAGGTTGAGTGTGATCAAATAGAAGAGCATCTTCTGCTGCCACCTCTTGAAGTTCAGTGCACTAAAATTCTCTAGTTTTTCCCCATAATTGATTGACACAATTCTAATCGAGGCAGAGGGAGCCTTCAGGTGTTGAGTTTGTTGCACCTCAACATTATGTTCTGTGGTCATCTCAATAGAACCGAATCTATTTCAAGATTGTTAGAACAAACAATCTATTACCGGAGATTTATGGGTTATTAGCTGAATTTAAACTACATTGAATTAAATTCAACTTACAATCGAGATGACCTGAGCGAATAATCTCAAGCTGCCAGCAGGGGCTAGTTTATGCTAATTACTGAGTGCAGATTGAACTTTGAGTCCGAGCAACAAAGTCCAAACAGACTTAATGGTTGGGTGGGCAATCAGTGGATTGGCCGACTAGGGAGTAAGGTCGAGCAAATTTGGCCAGACAGAGAGTAGACTGGGTGAGAGGTCGGTCAGGCGAGAAGACAGGACGAGCGAGAGGCCGATCTGGCTAGCAGACAGGCAGAGCAAGTGAAGTAGACAGGCCGAGCGAGAGGCCGGTCAGGCAAAGCAGACAGGCCGAGCGAGAGGCCGGTTAAGCGACGTAGACAGGCCGAGCGAGTGAAGCAGACAGGCCGAGCAAGAGGTCGATCGGGCGAACGAAGGGACTGGGCAAGCTGACCGAGTCCTGCGATTGACACAGTTTCCTTGAAATAGATTCTCCCACCTCCGGCTGTGCTTTAAGGCTTACTTGGGTCGTATATTTCCCAGGATACAATGGTTGACCGTGATCCCCACCCAACATTGGTGGTCACGGTGAACTGAGTGACACTCGATTGCTATCACAGGCACTCTGCCGAGCAGGAGTTGCACAACAGAGGAGGAGGGGAATGAAGGTGAGCAGGAGTTACACAATAGAGGAGGAGAGGAATGAAGATGAAGAGCTTTTGTTTGTGTTGCTGTGTGTCCTCTGCTTGTGATCGCAGCCTCCTTATAAAGGAGCTCAGATCAAAGGCAGCGTTAATGATAGATTAATAACCATTACTCACCGAGCAGTGAAACACCCACCATTTCACTCATTATCACTTGAAATGTTGGTTGTTCCACTTGGGTAAATTTTTCCCCGACCGGTCTGACATTCGGTATGCGCAAGTCGTGCCCGCACAAGAGTCAACATGATTTAGTGCAATCCAGGCCCTGGATTGCACTCAGAACCATCCCTTCTGAGTGGATCTTATGCAAGATCACCTGAACCTCCTGGACTTGGCTAATAACCGTCTTGGAGTCAACCATCTTGTAGTCCAGAAATCATCCCACTATGAACTTCTTGATCCCTGCATCCTCCATCTTATACTTTTTATCCAGGGACTCCCACAGCTCCTTAGTCGTTCTCTTCATGTTATACACAGCGTATAGCGAGTCGACAAGGCAGTTGAGGATGTAGTTTTGGTAAAGGAACTCAGAATGAGTCCATGTCTCGACTGCATTGATGATTTGCATATCAGCATCCTTAGCACGTTTGGGAGGGTCCTCGGTGAAGAACCAAGCTAGGTTGAGTGTGGTCAAGTAGAAGAGCATCTTCTGCTGCCACCTCTTGAAGTTCAGTGTGTTGGTGCAGTGAGCATCAGATGATCAAACCTGAGTTTTGATTATGGCAAAGGATTCAAAGTTAAGCTGTGGTGTTATCTAACAAGGTTCATGGAGCTTGCAGGAAAGTCCTAAGTGATACTTAGGCAAAAGTCCTAGCTGCGGTTAGACAAGGTGAAAATCCTAGGGGGTGGTAACCCTAGGTCGTAAGGGGTGGTAAACCTAGGTGAAGGAAAAAGCCTAAGGGGGGGGGGTAACCTTAGGTCCTAAGGGGTGGTAACCCTAGGTGGAGAAAAACCCTAAGGGGCGGCAATCTTAGGTCCTAGGGGGTGGTAACCCTAGGTGGAGGAAAATCCTAAGGGGGGGGGGATAACCTTAGGTCCTATGGGGTGGTAACCCTAAGCGAAAAGTCCAGTCGGTCTGGAGGACCATACTGACATCAGGTAATCTCTCCTGAGGGGAGTAAGTGAGGACGCGTTCCCCGGAAGAGGGAACAGTAGGCGTCGATTTGACCTAGGGTTTCCGGTAGGAAATCCGAAGTCAGAACTGGACAGTCCGGAGACTGTCAAAATATTCTATTCATATTATTGTTTTGTGCTAACTTTGTTTTGCAGGGTATTTTTGGGACTAACATACTTTGTAGGTACAAAAGAGCACCTTAAGCCTCAGATGAACAGTGTCCGAGGCACCTCCATGGAGCTTGGAGGCGCCTCAGGTGCAGAATGTGAGCTGGCCATGAAGCAGTGCTGGAGGCGCCTTGGATGGAGCTGGAGGCACCTTGGACCAAGGCTTAGAGGCGCCTTAGAGTGGCTTGAAGGCGCCTTCAAGCTGATAAGGTGCGACGAGTTCAGTAGTGATCCACGCGGGTGACTCGGAGGCCTGGAGGCGCCTTGGATGGTCTTGGAGGCGCCTCCAACAGGCTTTAAAAGGAGGCTTCGAGCAGCAGGTTGAATCATCAATTAAAAAGCTATCCTTTGACTGTTGGCTGCTCAAGAGACGACCCTGAAGTGCTGTAGCTACGCCCCGAAAACCAGGAACTGCGATTCTACTATTCTTTGTTGTTGATATCATTATTTCTAAGTACTCTTAGTTGTAATCTCAAATTGTACTGAATTTACGATACTATAGTTATTGTCCACCGAAAGCGATCAACGATCGCGGGCCTTAGAGTAGGAGTCGCCACAGGCTCCGAACTAAATAACTCATTGTGTCTCTCTGTGTGATTATTTTATTTCCGCTGCATCATTACTCGAGTTTTACGAATACGAAACGAGTGAAAGTCACGAGCGTTATTCACCCCCCCTCTAGCGCTTCTCGATCCAACACTGTGCACTGAAATTCTCTAGTTTGTCCCCATGATTGATTGACACAATTCCAATCGAGGTGGAGGGAGCCTTCAGGTGTTAAGTCTATTGCACCTCAACATTATGTTCTGTGGTCATCTCAATAGCACCGAATCTATTTCAAGATTGTTGGAACAAACAATCTGTTATCGGAGATTTATGGGTTATTAGCTGAATTTAAACTACATTGAATTAAATTCAACTTACAATCGAGATGACCTGAGCGGATAATCTCAAGTTGCCAACAAGGGCTAGTTTATGATAATTGTTGAGTGCAGACCGAACTTTGAGTCCGAGCACCAAAGTCCAAATGGAGTTAATGGCTGGGCAGGCAATCAGTGGATTGGCCGACCGGGGAGAAAGGCCGAGCAAATTCGGCCAGATAGAGAGTAAACTGGGTGAGAGGTCGGTCAGGCGAGAAGACAAGCCGAGCGAGAGACTGGTCTGGCTAGCAGACATGCAGAGCGAGTGAAGTAGACAGGTCGAGCGAGAGGTCGGTCGGGCGAAGCAGACAGGCCGAGCGAGTGGTTGATCGAGCGGACAAAGAGACTGGGCAAGCTGACCGAGGCCTGCGATTGACACAGTTTCCTTGAAATAGATTCGCTCACCTCCTACTGTGCTTCGAGGCTTACTTGGTCGTCTGTTTCTCAGGATACAATGGTTGACCGTGATCCCCGCCCAGCACTGGTGGTCACGGCGAACTAAGTGGCACCCGATTGCTATCATGGACACTCTGCCGAGCAGGAGTTGCACAACAAAGGAAGAGGGGAATGAAGGTGAGCAGGAGTTGCACGAGAGAGGAGGAGGGGAATGAAGGTGGAGAGCTTCTATTTGTGTTGTTGTGTGTCCTCTGTCTGTGATCGCAGCCTCCTTATAAAAGAACTCAAATCAACAACAGCGTTAATGGTCGATTAATAACCATTACTCGTTGAGCGTTAATGGTCGATTACTTGCTGAGTCCAAGTCAAACTTGGCTGATATTTTCATTAAACTGCTACCAGAATCTAAATTCAGTAATCTACGAAGATAACTGGGAATGTGCACGATAGACTAGGATTGCTATTTTCAAAATAATTTTTTAAATGATTTACAAATTCTAGGGAAATTTCTTTACTTATATTTTCTAAAATTCTCATTTACTTAGTATTTCAAAATTGATTTTGGCCTTAGACTATATCAAATCCATAGAAAGTATGTTCCTATAGATCTAGGAATTGAGCATCTCACAAATACAATAAGTCTGCCTTGATTGTGTATTCACAAACCTAAAATGATGTGAGATACACAGGCCTATTGCCTGGACTTCAGATGTTTATATCAATATATCAATATAAGTCTGGGCGAAAAATATCAAAATTATAGTAATCAAGTTAAGTAATCTATCTTAGTCAAATACTAACTGGATATACTTACTTAACTTGACTAACTTAGTGAACACTGCTATTGTCTGCTAGTTAGTTAGTAACTAACGGTTAAATATTTGTGGTCAAATTCTTAGATAAATATTTTTTTAAAATATATCAAATTCAGGGGAAGGATAATTAAAATAATTTTCTAAATTATTTATTTTCTTTTCCAAATACTTTCAAAATGATTTCACAATTCCCTTCAAATTTCTTTTCAAAGTTTGCAACATACATTCATAATTATTTATCCCTTTCTAAAACTATGTTGTAAAGCCAATATTTCTATTATTATTTTGCTTGGGAAAACCTTTTGAAACTATTTTGAAACTTTTATTTTCAAAAATGTGTTTGACAAGTATTTCTTTTACTTAAAAATTTTCTTTTACTCATAATAACTTAAAATATTTTGAAAATATTTCTAAGATAAAACCTCTTATTTCAATTATTTTGCAAACAACTCCAAAACTCTTGTTTAAAATACTTTAAACTCGTTAAAAATTTTTAGTTAAAGGATCTTTTGAACATACATCGAATTCTTAGAACTTTCTTTTAACAAAATTTTTTTTATAATTATTTTAAAAGTTGTTTTGAAAAGTAATTTGTAACTCACTCTCCAAATATTTTGAAAAAAAATACTTTGCAAAATTTCTTGGTGTACACTTTACACATTTTTAGACTTTAGTTTTGCAAATGTTAGCTTTAATCTGTTATCAAATTTGAACACTATTTAAGTGGATATTCTTTACACTCTAACCTCCTCCTTACAATAAACCTATAAGTTTTTAGGCTTATTTTGACAAGTTTATACTTGTGTGTTTCAATACTTTGGTATAGTTACTTGTATATTTTTTAATGAATGCCAAAGGGAGAAGGTTAAGAGGTTAAGTAAGAAAAAGTTAATCCTAAAATGATCAAGAGAATAAAACAGTAATTAATATTTCCTAATTAATTTTCTCTTGGATCAATTATTATTGCATATCATTTTACATATCTTTTCCTAACTCTAACTCAGGTTGCCATTACATTAAAAAGGAAGAGATTGTTGGTGCAATTTACACTAAAGATTTAACTTGAGTTTTGATGAATGACAAGTGAGTTAAGTTAGGTGTTGTCGTAGTATAACCTTGTTATATATCGAGTGTGCAGAGTTGACTAAACTCAGTTAGGATATTCAATTCTTGATTAATTGAAGACCAGATGTGTGATTCCGACAAGTTGAGATGTTTGATTTGTTGGAGTATATACTGAAAGCCTAAGCTTTGTAAACTTTCATTATGAATAAAGAATCACATTTGGTCAAATTGTCTACTTTTAGTTGTAGTTGTTCACTTAATTTATATTGTAGATAATATAGTATGTGGTGTCACATATAGAAGATGATATTATCAGTACCTTATAAATTATAAACAGTAGCTCACGACCAAAATGGAAAGGAACAAACCATTAGAAGGTCGTAGTGTAATTAGGTATCAGTTTATCTTTACTATATAATTACACTAGTACACTCAGAGTGTATTGAGTAGGACCATTTGAGGTCGTTTCTTTTATACTGACTTTATAAAGAAAGAAAGACCTCGGTTATTATGGAAGTGTGTGCTCTTAATCCTAATATAATAACAAGCACATATATTTGATATTTATTTCTTTAATTTATCAATGGGTGAGATTAAGTTCGATAAATCAATAAGCCCGATAAGTTGGGAAATGGTATCACTTATAGTGTGTGTTGTTGATTATAGAAGGAAAATGTGTCCTAGAGATACTAGGTTGATAATGTCCTCAAGAGGAGCTCATAAGGATTGTCATGTTAAACCCTGCAGGTGAACTTAGTCCAACATGATAATAAGGTTGAGTGGTACTACTCTTGGACTAAGATATTAATTAAATGAGTTGTCAGTAACTCACTTAATTAGTGGACATTCGATATCTTAAACACAGGGAGACTAACATACTCATAATAAGAAGGAGCCCAAAAATGTAATTTGGGATTAGTGCGGTCGTTCAATAATAGTTCTCTAGTGGAATGAATTATTATTGATAAAATTAAGTTGTGTGTTCGGGGCGAACACGAGATGCTTAATTTTATCGGGAGACCAAAACCAATTCTTCCTCTCGGTCCCTATCGTAGCCTCTTATTTATAGAGTACTATACCCACCTATACCCACCTTCTATACCCACCAATAGGGGCCGGCCAAGCTAACTTGACAACCAAGCTAGGGCCGGCCTAGGTATAAATTGGGGTGGCCGGCCCTAGCTTGAACCCAAGCTAGTGGGGGCCGACTAAATTAAATTAAAAAGGGATTTTAATTTTAATTTTTATTATGTGGGAGATATAATTTATTAAAGAGAATTAAAATTAAAATATCTCTCTTGTAAAAGATCTACAAAAGATTAAAGAAAGAGATTAGATCTCTTTCCTTATTTGTAGATTGGTGAGATATTTTTATTTTCTCTTTAAAAATTATTCACATGTTGTAAAATTAAAATTATAGAAATTTCCTTTTATCAACCATGAAGAGATTTTGAAGAGAAATTTTATTTTTTAAAAATTTCCGGAAACAAATTAGGAAGTTTTAATTGTTGATTGAAACTTGTCCAATTTGTTCTTCATGATGTGGCCGGCCACTTGAATTTAATTGGGGAAATTTTATTTTATTTTTCTCAATTAAATCATGTCAAGGAAATTAAGGAAATTTTATTGTAATTAAATTTCCTAATTTGCCTAGGCCAAGGAATATAAAAGAAGGGGTGAGGGTGCCTTCAAGAGACACAACCTCTATTATTTCTCTCCCTCTTTTGTTCTTTGGTGTGGCCGGCCATCCTTTCCCTCTCTTCCTCTTGTGGTGGCCGAACCCCTCTCTTTCCTTGGAGCTCTTGTGGTGGCCGGATACTACTTGGAGAAGAAGAAGAAGAAGGAGAGGAAGCGAGCATCTCTTGGAGCTTGGTTAGTGTTTTGATTTTCTTCCTTGGTGAAGCTTCTTTCTTTGTGGCCGAACCTAGCTAGGAGGAGAAGAAGGTGGTTGGTGGTTTCTCATCTAGGAAGATCGTTGCCCACACAACGTCCGAGGTTAGAAGAGGAATACGATAGAAGATCAAGAGGTCTTTCTAGAAGGTATAACTAGTAGTTTTTCTTTTTCCGCATCATACTAGTTATTTATGGAAATAATACCAAATACAAGAGGCTTACGTTCTAGTATTTCGAATATGTTTTTCGATGTTGTGTTCTTTTGTTTTATTTATCCTTGTGATTTGATTGTTCTTTTCGGTTAACCTAAAGTTATTTTAGGAAATTAAATATTAGCTTTCTATAAAAGGTTTTGTCTAGTCGGTGGTGGTTGCTCCCATATCCAAGAAGGCCATGTGCCTCGCCACGTCAGTACTGGGAATCAATTATGGAAATTAATATTTAATGGAATTAATAACTTAGGTGATTTGGATCAAACGTGTTAAGTTCCGCAGGAGATCCAAGTCAAAACCTAAAAGAACGAATAGATTAAGTTTTGGATCAAACGTGTTAAGTTCCGCAGGCGATCCAAAATTTAATTTAAAAGAACACATGGTAGCTAGGAAAAGGTTCAGACCTTTGTACAAAATTTTTGTACAGTGGAACCTCTAGGTTTTCCGAGTAGCAACCAACAATTGGTATCAGAGCTAGGGTTTTGCCTCTGTGTATTTGGTATTAGTTTAATTATGCACATGTCATACATAATTTAGGCAGGATAATAGTAGGATGTGCTAACTTTGTGGATGCAGGATCCAACTATTATGGCTTTTAGTTATTATGTGTGTGATTGGACCCTTGGACATGTCAAGGGCATTTATATGTGTGTGCATGATTGTATTAAAAATACAGCAGGAGCTGTATTTAGTTTTATTAGGATTTTATTTTTTGATCTAGATATATGTACATTCCTTTTATGGAATATAGGATCAAAATTGTAAAATTCTATTTATGTCGCGGATCAAATCTTGCAAAGCGTGGAACCTTCTGAGGACCAGAGGCACAGCGGAACAAGGAACAAGATGGATGCGACAACTAGACCCGGTGGCGGTGGCCAAATATGGCAGCAGCTTGGGATGACAACACACGGAGGACAACTATAAAAGCCATAATAGTTGAAAATTAGATTTTCTATTTATTGCTTTTATATTATGCTGTGTGTGCATGTTGGTATACATGACTAGTAGGCTAGCATAGTTAAAATTTCTCGTTTATAAATAACTAAGTGGGAGAGGGATTTTTAAATAAATCCTATGGTCTCCATTACTGGTTTGTAAGTGATGCAAACAAGCTTGCGCGTTGGCTCTGAGTGCCTTCCTCCATAACGGATGAGCTTGTTTGTGGATCACTAGAACAGACTTCCATTTTTGGATGACTATAGGAAGTTAATTAAGTGCGTGTGATCTTCCCCAACGGAAGGGGCATAATCTTATTAATGGACTTAGTGTCAAGTAATGGTATACACTTAGACACACCTAATAGTATCCTCCCCATCGGAGTCACTGCTATTATTTGTGTGACCAAAAGATACCAACTATTAATTTTATTTGTCAAAAGTTAGGTTGACAAGATAATAAAATTAATGGGTTAAAACCCCTCCTTTTACAAATGTTGAATTTGTATACGTCCACACTAACGTGGCATACAAAATTCACGGTGTTTTGAGGTGTTGGTTAATTTAAAATAGTATTGTTTGAGGAATCAATATTATTCTAAATTTAGAGTTCTGACCAAAAGTTATTTGTGATTCTTAGGATGACTTTCAACCCACTGTCCATCATACTTCAACAGAATAGACTTACTGGACCAAACTACATAGATTGGAAAAGAAACCTAGACATTGTTCTTACTGCTGAAAGCTATAAATTTGTACTGACTGAGCAGTGCCCTGAAGCACCTACTGGTGAATCTACTCAAGAGGAGATTGAATATCATAGGAAATGGGTAAAAGCTGATGAGATGGCGCGGTGTTACATTTTGGCTTCAATGTCAAATGTATTGCAACATCAGCATCAAGATTTACCAACAGCCTATGATATTATGAACAATCTCAAGGAACTCTTTGGTCATCAGGATAGGGCTTCTAGGCAAGAAGCCATGAGAAAGATAATGACAGCCACCATGCAAGAGGGTACTCCTGTGAGGGATCATATCCTAAAGATGATGGCTTATCTGAACGAGATACAGATCCTTGGAGGAGAAATTGATGGGGAAACCCAGATCGATATGATCCTCCAAACGCTACCTAGATGTTTTGAGCAGTTTCGCCTGAACTATAATATGAATAAGGGTTTATTCATTAGCGGAACTACTGACGTAACTTCAAGCAGCAGAAGGATTATTTCATCACAATGCTCAAATTCACTATCTCGAAAATGGTTCTACTTCTAAACCGAGAGGAAGAAGAAGAAACAAGCTGGTTCAGCAATGAAAGTGAATAAATCTCAGAGTACGGGATTTAAAGCTGGAGTGAAGAAGCCGAAGGGCAAGTGCTTCATCTGTAAGCAGGCAGGACATTGGAAGGCGGACTGTCCTCGTAGGAACCAAAACAAAGGTATATCTCATACTCTAGTTGTTGAAACATGTTTAGCGGTGTTATCTACCAGCACCTGGTGTGTAGATACGGGAGCCACTGATCATGTCTGTAATTCCTTGTAGGGGTTCCAGGAAACCCGACGACTATCTGAAGGAGAGATTACCGTCTACATGGGCAATGCTACTAAGGTGGCAGCTGTTGCAGTGGGAGACGTCTACTTATCTTTTAGTAGAAATAGAAATTTGATTTTAAGAAATTATCTTTATGTACCCAGTTTTAGAAAGAATTTAATTTCAGTTTCTAAACTGTTTTTAGATGGATATTCAGTTTCTTTCAGTAACGATGTAGTTATTAAAAGAAATAAAGTGATTATCTGTTCTGGTGCATTAGTTGGCAATTTGTATACTTTAAATCCAATTTCTTCCACAAAGTAAAACATGGAAATTTATAACTCATCTTCTAACTCTAATAAGAGAAAAGAACCTTAGGAAATGAACCAAGCATATCTTTGGCATCTAAGGCTTGGTCATATTAACTTAAGTAGGATTCAGAGGCTTATAGCCGATGGACTTTTTGTTGGACCCCGTGGTAGTTTTGATGTGATCAACCAAGTTAGTTAGGTCCTGCTGTGTTTGATCCCTGTGTCTGAGTGTGCAGGAGCTTAGGAACACAGGAAGTCGAGCGGAAGATGCAGCTAGCGAGAAGGACGGCACGGGAAGGGAGCCGACGGGCTCGGTGCGTCCGAAGGACGAGAAAGCTGCGGAAGAGTACTCCGATGGGCGTGAAGAGCGTGCGCGACGTTCGAGGGACGTTAAGCCGGGACGGAAGGCTGCTCGAGGAAGGCCGGAAATTGGGTTCGGGTGAGCCCTATTTCGGTTGGCCACAATCACCCAAAAGATCGGAGCCTCCAACCTGACTGGAGGCGCCTCCAGCTTGAAGGCACCTTCAACCAGGTTGAAGGCGCCTTCAGCCAGGCTGGAGGCGCCTTCAGCCTGATTGGAGGCGCCTTCAACAGGTCAAAATGACCGTTTGCGTTCGGATAGAGTTCTATCCGCTGACCGAGCTGTGGAGGCGCCTTGAACCTTGTTGGAGGCGCCTTGGACCCTCGGGATAGAATTTCCAGAGGCTATTTAAAGGCCCCTGGAGCTAGGAATTAGATAACAACTCAAGCAATCAATCTGTTAGCAATTCCTAAGCAACTAGTGAGCTTCAAAAGTGTAAAAGGCTTCTCCGCCTTCAGAGAAGGAGATTTTTCTTACTACGCTTTTCTACTGTCCTGGATTAACAACCTCCTTGGTTGTAACCAGGTTAAATCTCTGAGTCTTTTCCATTCGTGTTTCTTTTTCTGTTTCATTAATTTAGTTGCTGATTTAAATTCTGAGTTGAAATCCGAGAAGGGTATAGTTTGTTTTTGTTTTCAGCAATTCACCCCCCTCTTGCCGGTCTCCGCTGCACCAACAAGTGGTATCAGAGCCTAATCGCCTCAGAAGGACTAACCGCCAACTGAAGCACTACGATCAAGACGATGGCCGGAGCGAACATCCATCCCCCGAAGTTCGACGGAGACTTCGCCACTTGGAAGCGCAAAATGGAAGTATTTTTTAAAACGGATTTTGATATTCTTATTACAATGAAATATGGTTTTGCAGCGCCGAAAGATAAAGAAGAAAACACATGGAGCAAGAAGGAGCAAGCCGATTTCATCGCCAACGGAAAGGCGGAGTTCCACCTGCTTAGCGTGCTGCCACCGCAGGAGGTAAATCGGATCGGAAGCTACGACTCAGCGAAAGATCTCTGGGAGAAATTCCTGGAGCTTCACGAAGATACTTCCGAAGCGAAGCTAGCAAAGCGCGACATCCTCCGGAACCAGTTAACGAACCTCCGGATGAACCAAGGCGAGAAGGTAGCGCAACTCCAAGCGAGAATCAAGGAGCTGATAACGCAACTAACAAACCTTGGAGAAGAGGTAACCAACCGGGACTCAATCCGGTACGCGCTCAACGCCTTCCCCAGAACTCCAGAGTGGGCTTCCTTAGTAGATGCGTATTACATCTCTAAGGACCTAGAGGTAAGTACGTTAGAACAATTATTTTCCACTTTCGAACTTCACGAGTCTCGAGTTTCAGAACCCAACGGAGCAAAGAAGACAAGTCAGAACATTGCCTTAAAGGCAAAGATGAACAGTTCTGACTCCGAAGCCTCAGTCGACGAATCCGAAGCGGCACTACTGGTAAGACGCTTCAATAAATTTTTCAATTCTAATAAATTTAAATCATAGAGGCATCACCGAAAGAAGAGGACAGTTCGTTGCTACAACTGCAACGAAGAAGGGCACATCAAAGAGGACTGCCCAAAATTAAAGAGAAAGGAGAAAGAAAAGGAAAAGACAAAATACAAGAAACCAGAACCCTCCAAGCACAAGAATCTGAAGGCTACTTGGTCAGATTCGTCATCCTCCGAATCGGAAGTCGAAGACTTCTCGGGACTAGCACTAATGGCCAACCATCAGAAAGAAGAAACGTCCAGCTCAGAGATGAGCATCGATGAAGGGGGAGGAACATCAGAAGAAGAAAGCAGCAGTGAAGGGGGAGCGTCACCAAACCAGGTAAGTAAGGTACGCAATCTAACCCCAACTCAATCTTTCAAATTTATCAAGTCTCTTTCTAAAGATTTAGATCACTTAGAAAAAGAGAATGCTGAACTAAAATTGAACTTAGCAAGAGCATGCCCTTTAGAAATGTATGATCATCTAAAATCAGAAAATGAAAATTTAAAATTAGAAATTGAAAAATTGAAAAATGATGCATACTTAAAGAAATTTCCAAAGTAAAAAATTAGGACTTATGGTAAATTAAATTGGTATATAAGGAAACATCAAGGTCAACTTAGAAAAATACCAAGAAACTATGTACCCCC
Organism: Zingiber officinale; assembly: GCF_018446385.1. Classification (NCBI taxonomy): domain Eukaryota; kingdom Viridiplantae; phylum Streptophyta; class Magnoliopsida; order Zingiberales; family Zingiberaceae; genus Zingiber; species Zingiber officinale. The sequence continues at coordinate 100,540,773 of NC_055992.1, read as the reverse complement.
TAGATTTTTGAATAATCCTGTAGGAAGGAACCTCTATTGGGTTCCAAAATCTGTGCTTAATTAATTTTTCAAAAATTAAAAGCTTATAATGAGAGAATTAAACATTGAAATTCTTTATGGAAGCTTTGTCTAAGGAAGTGGTTGTTGCTCCAATAACCAAGAAGGCTTAGTGCCTCGCCACGACCTGAAAGCTAAAATATTAGAAGAAAATGTTTAATTAACGTTTTTGAAAAAGCATTAAACTAGAATCAAATAATGCTTTAAAAGTTTTTAAATCTTTTTAAATTCTAAAACGTCAGATTGTGAAAATTAAAAAAAAAATTTATTTATTGACTTAGAAATTTTTATTGACTTAGAAATTTTTTTCTGGAAACTCAAAAATTTGACTTAAAATTTTTTTTAAAAAAATTCAATTTGACTGAGAAATTTTTTTCCCCAGAAATTTTTTTTCTGAAAATTCAAAAATTGAACCTAGAAGATTATTTTTTTTATAACTTAGGATTTTTTTGGAATTCATTTTTTTTTTCTCTTAGAATTTTTTTAACTTATTTGTTTCATATTTTCTTAACCCCATTTTTTTGCTGTGATCAAAGGGGGAGAGAAAAGTACAAGTTTAGGGGGAGTTAGAAAAATTTACAATTTCTGTTATTATTTTTATAAAAAGTGTTGCAATTTTACTAATTGCAAAAATTATGCATAACTTGTTAGTTTAGTAATTTTTCTTTAAAATTACTTTTTATGTCTAGTTTAACCCTAACTTGAACTTGGGTTGATGCACATCAAAAAGGGGGAGATTGTTGGACCCCGTGGTAGTTTTGATGTGATCAACCAAGTTAGTTAGGTCCTGCTGTGTTTGATCCCTGTGTCTGAGTGTGCAGGAGCTTAGGAACACAGGAAGTCGAGCGGAAGACGCAGCTAGCGAGAAGGACGGCACGGAAAGGGAGCCGACAGGCTCGGTGCGTCCGAAGGACGAGAAAGCTGCGGAAGAGTACTCCGGTGGGCGTGAAGAGCGTGCGCGACGTTCGAGGGGCGTTAAGCCGGGACGGAAGGCTGCTTGAGGAAGGCCGGAAATTGGGTTCGGGTGAGCCCTATTTCGGTTGGCCACAATCACCCAAAAGATCGGAGCATCGGAAGTCGCTACAAGCTGGAAACGAACTCAAAAGAGCTGAGCTGGCGCCTCCAACGACTAGAGGCGCCTTCAACCAGGTTGAAGGCGCCTTCAGCCAGGCTGGAGGCGCCTTCAGCCTGAGTGGAGGCGCCTTCAACAGGTCAAAATGACCGTTTTCGTTCGGATAGAGTTCTATCCGCTGACCGAGCCTTGGAGGCGCCTTGGACCCTCGGGATAGAATTTCCATAGGCTATTTAAAGGCCCCTGGAGCTAGGAATTAGATAACAACTCAAGCAATCAATCTATTAGCAATTCCTCAGCAACTAGTGAGCTTCAAAAGTGCAAAAGGCTTCTCCGCCTTCAGAGAAGGAGATTTTTCTTACTACGCTTTTCTACTGTCCTGGATTAACAACCTCCTTGGTTGTAACCAGGTTAAATCTCTGAGTCTTTTCCATTCGTGTTTCTTTTTCTGTTTCATTAATTTAGTTGCTGATTTAAATTCTGAGTTGAAATCCGAGGAGGGTATAGTTTGTTTTTGTTTTCAGCAATTCACCGCCCTCTTGCCGGTCTCCGCTGCACCAACACTTTTGAGTTCATTTGAGTTGGAAAATTTTCCAACTTGTGAATCTTGCTTGGAAGGTAAAATGACCAAGAGGCCGTTCAAGGCCAAGGGGTATAGAGCCAATGAAGTGTTGGAATTGGTTCATTCTGATTTGTGTGGTCCTATGTCTGTCCAGGCAAGAGGTGGTTTTGAATATTTTGTCTCTTTTATAGATGATTATTCAAGATACGGATATATTTACCTAATGCGCCGCAAGTCCGAGTGCTTTGATAAGTTCAAAGAATACAAGGCTGATGTGGAAAAACGATTAGGTAAAAGTATCAAGACACTACGATCTGATCGTGGTGGTGAATACCTCTTAGGAGAGTTTAGGAATTATTTATCGAGGGATTCAATCCCAATTGTCGCACTGGAACACCCCAGAATGGTGTAGCAGAGCGAAGGAATAGGACTCTTATAAAGATGGTTAGATCGATGATGAGTTATTGAATTACCAAATTCGTTTTGGGGATATGCTCTGGAAACAGTATACGTTTTGAACTTAGTACCTTCTAAATCAGTTTCTTCTACTCCCATAGAATTGTGGAATGGGCGAAACCAGTCTAAGACATATTCGGTTTGGGGTAATCCAGCACATGTCTGAAACCAGATCTTGATAAGTTAGAATCCCGTACTGAAGTTCGCGTGTTTGTAGGATATCTCAAAGGAACGAAGGTGGTTTATTTTATAGTCCTAAAGACCAGGAAGGTCATTGTTAGCACCAATGCCCGCTTTTAGAAGAAGACTATATAATGGATCACAAGCCCAGTAGTAAAGTTGTTTTAGAAGAACTAAGAGAGGACACGTCTACTTTAGTACCAACAAGATACAAGATGAAGTACCACAAGAGACGCAACACGTGTCACACATGATACACAACCACAGACGATTGCCTCGTCGTAGTGGGAGGATTGTGAGGCAGACTGAGAGATTCATGTTTTGGGAGAGTCTTGGACTTGATCCCGGTAAACATGAACCCGATCCCGATCATATGATGAAGCACTCCAAGATATAGATGCAACATCTTGGCAAAAGGCGATGAATTCAGAAAGAGTCCATGTACTCTAATAAGGTCTGGAGCTTGTAGAACCACCGATGGTGTAAAAGCCGTTGGATGTAAGTGGATCTACAAAAGGAAAAGAGGAAGACGGGAAGGTAGAAGCCTTCAAAGCTAGGCTTGTTGCGAAGGGTATACTCGTAAAGAGGGAATCGATTATGAGGAAACATTTTCACCGTAGTCATGCTTAAGTCTATCCGAATACTCTTATCCATTCTTGCTCATATGGATTATGAGATTTGGCAAATGGATGTCAAGACGACTTTCCTTAATGGAAGTCTTGAAGAAAACATCCATATGAAGCAACGAAGGGTTCATTGAAAAGGCAAGAGCATCTAGTGTGTAAGCTCAATCGGTCCATTTATGGATCAAGCAAGATTTAAGATCTTGGAACATCCGGTTTAATGAAGTAATCCAATCATACGGATTTATTCAAAGTCCGGATGAGTCTTGTGTATATAAAAATGTAAGCGTGGTGGTATTTCTTGTACTATACGTAGATGATATTTTGTTAATTGGCAACAATGTCAAGGTATTATCAGACGTAAGGGTATGGTTGTCCAAACAATTTGATATGAAGGACTTAGGAGAATGTGCACACATTCTTGGGATCAAAGTTATAAGAGATCACAAGAAAAGAATGTTGTGTCTATCCCAAGCTTCATATATAGATACAATCCTTGCTCGTTTTAGCATGTAGGATTCCAAGAAAGGTTTCTTACCTTTTAGGCATGGAATAGCTCTATCTAAAGAGATGTCTCCAAAGACATCAAAGGAGATAGAAGACATGAAAGCAGTTCCTTATGCTTCGGCTGTAGGAAGCCTTATGTATGCAATGCTATGTAAGAGACCTGATATCTGCTTTGCCGTGGGCATGGTCAGTAGATATCAGAGTAACCCTGGACAAGGACATTGGACTGCGGTAAAGCATATATTAAAGTACCTAAGAAGGACTAGAGATTATATGCTAGTTTACCAAGCAGACGATTTACTCCCTGTGGGTTACACGGATTCAGATTTCCAATCAGATAAGGACAGTAGTAAGTCTACATCAGGCTATGTGTTTACTTTAGGAGGTGGAGCCATTTCATGGAGGAGTGTTAAGCAGAAATGCGTTTCGGACTCAACCATGTAGCAGCTTCTGAAGCAGCTAAAGAAGCAGTGTGGCTCAGGAACTTTCTAATGGACTTAGATGTGATTCCTGGTTTGTCCAAAATCATCACAATTTATTGTGATAATAGCGGTGCAGTTGCAAACTTGAAGGAACCACGAGCTCATAAGGCAAGTAAACATATAGAGCGCAAGTACCACGTGATACGAGATATTGTGAAGCGAGGAGAAGTTGTCATCGCCAAGATTGCATCAGCGGATAACCTGGCAGATCCTTTCACTAAGGCCCTTCCGGCGAAAGCTTTCGATCGGCATGTGGAGGGAATGAGAATCAGATGTATGGTAGAAGATATGGCAGCTTAGTCATTAGTATAAGTGGGAGATTGTTGGAGTGTATACTGAAAGCCTAAGCTTTGTAAACTTTCATTATGAATAAAGAATCACATTTGGTCAAATTGTCTACTTTTAGTTGTAGTTGTTCACTTAATTTATATTGTAGATAATATAGTATGTGGTGTCACATACAGAAGATGATATTATCAGTACCTTATAAATTATAAACAGTAGCTCACGACCAAAATGGAAAGGAACAAACCATTAGAAGGTCGTAGTGTAATTAGGTATCAGTTTATCTTTACTATATAATTACACTAGTACACTCAGAGTGTATTGAGTAGGACCATTTGAGGTCGTTTCTTTTATACTGACTTTATAAAGAAACAAAGATCTCGGTTATTATGGAAGTGTGTGCTCTTAATCCTAATATAATAACAAGCACATATATTTGATATTTATTTCTTTAATTTATCAATGGGTGAGATTAAGTTCGATAAATCAATAAGCCCGATAAGTTGGGAAATGGTATCCCTTATAGTGTGTGTTGTTGATTATAGAAGTAAACTGTGTCCTAGAGATACTAGGTTGATAATGTCCTCAAGAGGAGCTCATAAGGATTGTCATGTTAAACTCTGCAGGTGGACTTAGTCCAACATGATAATAAGGTTGAGTGGTACTACTCTTGGACTAAGATATTAATTAAATGAGTTGTCAGTAATTCACTTAATTAGTGGACATTCGATATCTTAAACACAGGGAGACTAACATACTCATAATAAGAAGGAGCCCAAAAATGTAATTTGGGATTGGTGCGATAGTTCAATAATAGTTCTCTAGTGGAATTAATTATTATTGATAAAATTAAGTTGTGTGTTCGGGGCGAACACGGGATGCTTAATTTTATCGAGAGACCAAAACCAATTCCTCCTCTCGGTCCCTATCGTAGCCTCTTATTTATAGAGTACTATACCCACCTATACCCACCTTCTATACCCACCAATAGGGGGCCGGCCAAGCTAGCTTGGGAACCAAGCTAGGGCCGGCCTAGGTATAAAATTGGGTGGCCGACCCTAGCTTGAACCCAAGCTAGTGGGGGCCGGCCAAATTAATTTAAAAAGGGATTTTAATTTTAATTTTTATTATGTGGGAGATATAATTTATTAAAGAGAATTAAAATTAAAATATCTCTCTTGTAAAAGATCTACAAAAGATTAAAGAAAGAGATTAGATCTCTTTCCTTATTTGTAGATTGGTGAGATATTTTATTTTCTCTTTAAAAATTATTCACATGTTGTAAAATTAAAATTATAGAAATTTCCTTTTATCAACGATGAAGAGATTTTGAAGAGAAATTTTATTTTTTAAAAATTTCCGAAAATAAATTAGGAAGTTTTAATTGTTGATTGAAACTTGTCCAATTTGTTCTTCATGATGTGGCCGGCCACTTGAATTTAATTGGGGAAATTTTATTTTATTTTTCTCAATTAAATCATGTCAAGGAAACTAAGGAAATTTTATTGTAATTAAATTTTCTAATTTGCCTAAGCTAAGAAATATAAAAAAAAGGGTGAGGGTGCCTTCAAGAGACACAACCTCTATTATTTCTCTTCCTCTTTTGTTCTTTGGTGTGGCCGGCCATCCTTTCCCTCTCTTCCTCTTGTGGTGGCCGAACCCCTCTCTTTCCTTGGAGCTCTTGTGGTGGTCGGATACTACTTGGAGAAGAAGAAGAAGAAGGAGAGGAAGCGAGCATCTCTTGGAGCTTGGTTAGTGTTTTGATTTTCTTCCTTGGTGAAGCTTCTTTCTTTGTGGCCGAACCTAGCTAGGAGGAGAAGAAGGTGGTTGGTGGTTTCTCATCTAGGAAGATCGTTGCCCACACAACGTCCGAGGTTAGAAGAGGAATACGATAGAAGGTCAAGAGGTCTTTCTAGAAGGTATAACTAGTAGTTTTTCTTTTTCCGCATCATACTAGTTATTTATGGAAATAATACCAAATACAAGAGACTTACGTTCTAGTATTTCGAATATGTTTTTCGATGTTGTGTTCTTTTGTTTTATTTATCCTTGTGATTTGATTGTTCTTTTCGGTTAACCTAAAGTTATTTTAGGAAATTAAATATTAGCTTTCTATAAAAGGTTTTGTCTAGTCGGTGGTGGTTGCACTACAAGAAAAAAGCTAAACAACAACGCTTTTTTGGCGTTGTCGTATGTACTTAAAAAGTGATGTTGTAGATGGTGTTGTAGAAAGTCATATCAAAGACAACGCTTTAAAAGCGTTGTGGTTGGTCACAAAGACAACGCTTTTTAAGCATTGTCTTTTCGTTCTTAAAAAGCGTTGTTATAGATGCTGTTGTAAAAATGCACATATCAAAGACAACGCTTTAAAAGCGTTGTGGTTGGTCACAAAGACAACGCTTTTTAAGCGTTGTCTATTCGTTCTTAAAAAGCGTTGTTAAAGATGCTGTTGTAAAAATGCACATATCAAAGACAACGCTTTAAAAGCGTTGTGGTTGGTCTCAAAGACATTGTTTTTTAAGCGTTGTCTTTTATTACTTAAAAACGTTGTCTTTTTAAATTTATAAAAAATAGTGTTTTTCTTAATTAAATAGCAAAAATTATCAAAAATACTCAAAATTTACATATAATTGAATATCCACAACCACAATCATTTTTATAATAAGACTATTTAACAAATAAATAAAACTTTATATTATACAAACAAAATGTATACATATTGATCCACAAATTAAATTTGTATCATACAAGTTATCCTTAACTTCATGACAATAATTTTTCAAACACACAAGTTTTACAAAACCTCATCATTGACTAACCGCTGTTGTTGGTGTCCATCGCATGGAATTGCTTCTTTAAGTCCAGCAATCTCTTCTTCTGAAAGGCTTTCAGCTATCACTCTTAGAGCCATCTTCTTCAACTTGTCATCAGCACACCTGGGTTGTAGGCAATCAAGAAATTTTGTATGAAAACTTTCATACATGTAAATCTCGTACTAAATAATATGTCAATGTTATATATACATGTAATTCATACCGTAAGTGTGTTTATATAGAACCGACAAGTTTTCTTTAGGGCCAACTTCTACTCAAGCTCTTTAAACACTGCATCAAAATAAAAAATTGGCATTAGTTCTGTGCTAAATGAAAATCATATTTAGAGGAAAAAGCGGGAGTCTTGTAGATGGATATATTAACCAAGCATATTAATGTTTGACCTGTCTTTACAAGTTCTAAGCATATATATTAACCAAGCATATAACCTAAGAGGAATAAGTTACAAAATGCTACTTGATGTTTGACCTGTCTTTATTGGATTTTGCGGCCCCGGTCTTCTTGTAGCCAGGCACAATGTAATACTTGATGTTGACTCTACCTTTGCAGTTGTTTCGGCTTGAGGAGTGGCAAAGAATGGTGGAGTAGAGGATGGATTTCAGGTATTCATCCGTGCCATCGAGGAAATGACTCCAGTAGGTGACTAGCATGTTGACCAGGGCATGCTTGGAGAAGATGACTTGTTTCAGAAGCTTTTTAGATCAAAGATACGAAGTGCATTGTTATAAAACTAGATGCACGAACACTTGCTTATACGGTTCTTGAAATAAAATACATTCGTAACCGTCACTAGCCCAAGCTCAATAAGGAAAATTCACGGTAAATGTGCATAGTATAAATTATAGTATACCTAACCTCACTATAGGAGTCCTGGTTTCCATACTGGTCATATTCGCTACTGTCATTTTCAAGCTTCTCTTCGGCAGAAAGAAACCTCAAGTGAGCTTACTGTCTTGCAGTGACTTCACCATTCGTTCCTGTCTACAACTTATGCATGATTTAACTTTTATTGTTTTGCATCACAGTCACCGGCTCCACCAGCTGCTACTGTCGCACCAGCTGCTCAACCCCAGAACCCTGATTCTGTAGAGTCTGAAGTTCTAGGAAGCAGTGAAGAGAAAGAAGAGGAAGGGAAGGATGATGTATCAGCACCACGCCCTAGGAGATCTAGGAGGGAGACATAAAGGTAATCAGGTCTTCAAATTTCGTGTGCTATAAATATATTCAGTCTTCAGTTTGAAGCTTCAGAAGTTAACTTGGAAAAGATGGATTTTTAGTTTATCTTTCCTCTCTTCTTGTTTTTCTTAGAATCAACCTGAAAAAGATGGATTGTACTATAATTTTTTGATGTACTTAAAAATCAGTAGTAGTTCCTGGGTACTGTTTTATGTGTCTAAACAGCTTATCATCCATAGCTTTGAAGTTTGCCTATTTACATGCATCTCATTGCTCTGAAGAGTGATTCTTAGTATTACGTCTTGCAATTCCGTTGGTAGCCTACTATTTATGTTATTTGACATGCCTAATTGTATCTGTCTAACACATTGAAATGGTATCTAGAGAAAATGGACATGATGACTATAAACTCAGTGTCAACTTAGGTTATAGACATTTTTGTGTGAATACTTGAGCTATGGATGGGTGTTTAAACTTGCTAGTTTAATACAAAGAGTGTTGAAATGAGTGAACTAGACAATTCAAACAAGTTGGATAGATCGGGCAAGTCCATTAGGCTTGCATGTGTTAAGTGGGTCATATAAGTTGAATTGACCCAAGTCACACTAACCAAGTTAACCAGTTTGGTAGGCTCGGCTGAAAGGATTTGCCAAACGGGTTGAGCAGCCTAAATAGAAGTTATATTGATAGCCACCAACCTAATTGTTCACAAATATCTGTATAAGTTATTAAGGGTGTTCATAGAAGTTGATCCTTTAGCCGTGTCTGTTAGATGGTCAAATCTAGGCGCCAACTCAAAAATGTTGGCGTCCAAGTGTTAGTGTTCAACTACTTGATTTTCTTCATCTTTGAATTGTTAAATACATAGGGTATTTATAGGGAATACTCAAGATGTATCTAAATAAATACATGAACCAATATTAAATGACATACATTCATCATCCGAAGAGTCATTCATGAATCCTCCAATATTCATGCTCCAGATGACCATACATTAGATTATAAGTCCAATTAATTTGATTGCAAGGTTGTAAACAGTCCTTGAGGGCTATTGATAGTGATTCCAGTACGTCTTGGAAAATAATGGAACAAACCTATGAAACAACTATCAAGGGATTCACTTCAACTTTCCTAAACCAAAGAAGAAACAGATGGATTACACAAGAAAACAATTTGCACCGTCAAATCTAAACTTATAATAAGCAATAATAAATTAATGAAAAAAGGATTGTTTAGAAGATCACGAAGAAACATATGAAAATACAACAAATGCAACTGCAAAAAAAAAATAAAAAACTAGTATCCAATTAACTTTTTTATACTTTCGGATCAAAAGGTCAAATTTATATACTTTGGTTCATGTTCAAGCAAGAGGATAACAATCTCATCGACGATTAGTATTTCCTTTTAATATAGAACACTAAAAAGAAGGAATATCAATGATGAAACAAACACGAAATGGCGAAGAATCTGCCGTGAGCAATCTGCTTGAACAAGGTAATCATGCAGCGTTGGAACTCTGTCGTGAGCATCAAAGACCAAATATTACCAAATATTAAGATCACTGACAAACCAAATAATACCTTATTTTTAACAGCTATCTAGAGGATCTGGCTTTTGACTTGAAGTTGGTTCAAAGAAGACAAATCAAATATACAAATACTAAGATGAAAGCATAATGAAGTAGTTAACTTTTTCTACTTTACCTGATTATAAGATCTACAGCTTCTTGCTCAGTATTTTGCTGCACGAGTAATTATTAGAAAAACAAACCCAATAGTGGAACAAAAGCTAGATAAAGAAACTAGATAATTTACACGGACAGAACTTTACAGAATAACATATAATACATTGCTTTGTACTTGCATATTAATCCAGAAAACATCCTTTCACCTAAGTGACAATTTTTCCAAAACATCATCATTCACAAAACATCATCATTCACTAAAAATTTTCACAAGTTTTTAAACTTCAGTGACAACTTTTCTTTGGGGTCAACTGCTCAAGGTCGATCTGGTAACTATGCACTGCATCAAAAAAATTTGGCATTAACTATGATTCCACCAAAAAAAACCACCATTCCATGAACTTAAATCTAAATAGAATTATGGCAACTATCATTCCATACCTATTCATAAATATGATCTTGTATGCACTCCGCCAACTCGGACCGAACCTTATCAATTTGTTCACGAGAGTACCCTATTTTTGTGAACTGTGAGCAACACAATTTATGTTAATGGAAAAAATAATCAACACTGATCACTTTGCAATTTTAAATAGTTTATGTCAAATAATTTGAGATAAGCTAAATAATGTTACTATTGATTGCAGCGAATCTCTCTCAATAGTCTCAACTTCTTCAATAATTTCTCTCATAAATAGCATCACAAAAAAACCACATTGTTTCGCATCCGGTTGTTGAGGAGCCTATATATAGTAATTAGAGTCAAATTGTTAATGAAAATTATACACATTACAATATATGTTAAACAAAAGTACACATACCTTAACTACTTCCCACTTAACATTTTTCCTACCTTTCCTTCCCTTGGTTGAATTAAACAATTTTAAGGCCCTTCATACGTTAAGAATATTTGTTAAATAAGATTTTTATTATAATAAATATTTACTAAAAGAAATCTGAACTCACATTTCCATTACGTATTTTGAATCATCATCGCGAATGCGGTAACAGCAAGTAAATAGCATCCTTGTAAGGTTCAATAACACTAAGATTCCAATGGAAACTAGGCAAATACATAGGATTAGATCATAAAATTGAATAAATTATCGAAAGGAAGCAATTGAAAGTGATGTTTTACTTCTTGCTTACCCGACATTACATGGCACTAACACTAGTTGATCTGTTGATGCACTTGTCAGCTTATCTGCTAAAAGAGTTTCCCTTTGATTCAGGGTTTCAAGCTTAACTGATTTGTCTTGTGCCGTTTTTGCCAGATATGGGAGTTTGTGAGGATTCATAAATCTGAATTTCTTTGTCTTGGTATCTTTCACCATCTTTTTATACAGACACCTATCATTGCAAAGAAAAAAAATATTTAGATACTAAATAATAAAATTTAGATACAAAACACTCATAATAAGTTGGAAAAAATAATGATCACTCATAACACTAAGTTATGGCTGATGATAGTAACATCCATACATGAGAACTTACTATGAACAGTCTTGCATATTAAACATACCAGAAATGTATACATGCAAATTCTTTTATTTCTTGAGGACAAGCACATTTAAGATACTTAAAAATATACAAGAAAAAAGATATGAGCAAAGTACTTCTAGAAGAACAAATGGCGGAAGGCAAACATTAAGGGCCGGTTGAAAATGAATGAGCTATATTTATGTAAAGTGTACCACATCAATTGATATTAGTAAACCTCTCAATAGAAATGATGAACTATTAACTTAATGAGAATAACATGGTATGAGAAAATTACTAGAAGTTGAATTTTCAAGAGTAAACTTGTTCACACAACAATATTAGTAAACTTCTTGCAGTTCAAATCATAATAAGTTGGTGAAATTGTAACAATAAACCATAATAAGTTGCTAAAATTGGGAAGCAAACATGTGATGAAAAAGTTGCTGAAATTGCTTAAATAAACTTACTTACCATATGTAGGCAACGATCAAATTTCCTGAAATTCAAGCTATGCAAGGAATGGCTGTTAAACTCCTCATTGCACTGCTTGCCTTGGCTTCCTCAATACAAATGTAGGACAAAACAATTATGGATTAACAACTGCATTTCCTCCAAATTCAAGTTTGGTTCTTCCTCTGAAAAAAAAGTATCTCATAGTATTAGAAATATTATTATTATGAAAAGCTCCAACACTCACATTTAAGAGAAGACGAATTTTAACCCTAAGATCATGATAATCTATCTGTAAGACCTCTCCCTACCAACTAAGTTAAGCTAATTGGCACCCTCAACCTGATTATCAATCTATCCATCTATTGCAATGTTTCTTTTTGATTTCCTTCTTGTTATTGCAAGTCATCAAACATCTCAACAATTTCCACAAGGTTCTGAATCCTTGGAATGATAAATGCACACCAGAGCACGAAGCATCAAAGGACAATAATAGCAGGAAACTGAACTATTCTTAAACTCAGACAACAATAATTACAACAGTGAAAGAACTCACCTGTTATTTGAATAAGCAATTCTCTTCAAAGCTCTAAATCGTCCCTCCCTGTGTCGTAATTTGTCTGCCATCTCGTGGACACTCTCACTGCTCAGGCCTACTCCTCTTGTGGCTTGGTTGCCTCACTGCGGAGCTCCACTCGGACGATGCTTCCACGGATTTGGTGAAGGAGAGGGAGAGATCAGCGTAGAGGTCGACGACACGCCGGATGTTATTGTTGAGCTCTCTGATCAAGCCCACATTGCGGCTGAGGCTGTCAGGGATCTTTGACTCGTGATTCTGATTGATCTCATTGATCAGTAATCTGTTTTGATCTAAGATGCTTTGCACCTGAAGGAAGCTCTTCTGGAAGGATTGGAAGACTTTGCTATCCACTTGGGTTCCATTGCCGAAGACTGAGAAGTTGTCTCCTTCCATCATCCTTCCTCTTTGTCACACACCCCTGATCAAATCAAAAGCAGCAAAGGGAACAAAACAAAACAAAGAAGAAAAGTTTGAAAGGCATCAGCTTTAAGTGACTAGAGGAACACGCAGTTGGAAAAGCAAATGTGAGATCACTCATAGTGGCGCAGTGCACTACTACTGTGAATTGAGAACAATCACCTTTTCTGAATCAATAAGGAACTGATACGAGATCCTACGGAAAATGATGCAGTGAAGAAGAGCATTGACGAAAAAAACTTTGATCGAGTCAGGATATATTTAGTACAAACCAACATCTCTACAAAGACATAGAGATGATCATGAGGGCAGAGCAAGGGCGGAAGACTGAAGAGAGAGACAGGAATCTACTGTAAAGTTGTCAGGCTCGAGAGGCATGAGAGACAAGTATTGTGGAAAAATAATGGCCTCGGCAGCTCCTTTTCAGAAAGAAAAGGGGTATCAAATGGCATGGTTCTCTTTGCATGATGGCATTTGGAAAGCAAGCTCATCCAATTCCCCAAGATCTATTTTTTACATAGTCCATTGAACAAATCTCACATTGAATCAATCCATCAATCTGGACTGAAAGCAAGAGGAGAATATGTACGGAAAGAAAATAAAAACGAGCATACAAATACAAAAATGGAAAGCATGTACAGAAATTTAGGGCAAATGAGAAAACCGACATAGATTGGATTTCGAAGCCAAATTCTTTAACATAAGATACATACTAAAACATGATCTTTACGGAAGCCTCTTGATCGTTTCCTTAAAGCAAGAGTAGCAAGGCAGAAAACACGAATCCGGCAAGTGAGAAACAAAATCTAAAAACCCTACAAGAAAAGGCATAATCTTTGCGCTTCCAAATCGGGGAGTAAGATTTGGGACAAACCTCGAAGATGAGGGTCACGGGTATAGAGGAGAAGCTTCGAAGCCCTCGACGATGGAGGATTGCACCAGAAGTTGGAGGAAAAGAAGATAAAAAGGAAAAGATCCGGTACGGCCCTGTGGAGAAGGGGGAGGGAGCAGAAGTTGAGAGGAGGCACTGTGAGAAGGGAGAGGAGAGGTGGAAAGAGGAGAAGGCACTCGTGGAGAGGAGTGGAGAGGAGAACTCGTGGAGAGGAGTGGTGAGGAGAAGGCGTGCGCGCGTTGAGGGTTTAGAGTTTAGCAAAGCGAGGGCTGCGAATTTATTTTAAGTGAGTTTAGGGGAAACATACACAACACTTTAAAAAACGTTTTTTAAAAAAATGTTGTCTTTGACCATAAACAACAACACTAAAGACAACACTTCATTAAAAACCGTTGTCTTTAGTAAAAAGTAAATACCATAGACAACGCTTTTCACTAAAAGCGTTGTAAAACAAAGAACGACAACGTTTTTATTAAAAAGCGTTGTCTATTGGGTGTTGTGGAATGCAAAAATTCTTGTAGTGTTGCTCCCATATCCAAGAAGGTCATGTGCCTCGCCACGTCAGTACTGGGAACCAATTATGGAAATTAATATTTAATGGAATTAATAACTTAAGGTGATTTGGGTCGAACGTGTTAAGTTCCGCAGGAGACCCAAGTCAAAACCTAAAAGAACGAATAGATTAAGTTTTGGATCAAACGTGTTAAGTTCCGCAGGCGATCCAAAATTTAATTTAAAAGAACACATGGTAGCTAGGAAAAGGTTCAGACCTTTGTACAAAATTTTTGTACAGTGGAACCTCTAGGTTTTCCGAGTAGCAACCAACATGATTCCCAATAGGTTAAGTTCATATATGGGATTCTAGCAAGGGTCAGGATGTGCGATTCCTGATTGGAAAAGATCGGATGTGCGATTCTGGTAGATCGGGATGTTTGATTCCCAAAGTCCAGATATGTGATTCTGGAGGTAACTCTACACCTAGTAAGTAGAGGTAAGCCACTGGAGGAGAATGACTATGTGAGGACGCGTCCTTGTTCGAAGGGGCAGTAGGTGTCAGCCCCAATTTAGGTTCATTTCATAAACTTAAATTGAGACCCTAACTAGATCCTAGTTTTGGAGAGATAAGATATAATTACTATTTTTTACTATGATTATACTAAACTTTGTCTTGCAGTGTATACTTTGTTTTATTGAACTGAAATATTTTGCAGGGTAAAAGGAGCACAAAAAGCCTCAGGTGAACAGTGCCCGAGGCGCCTTCAGTGCCATAGAAGGCGTCTTCCACAGGATAAAATTTAAAATTCGTCGCAGATAAGGATCGGGCTGTTCGGGATCAGATGTCTCATATGGGAGGCACCTTCAAGGCTATAGAAGATGCCATTCACACCCTTTATAAGGGTGTTTCTCCAAATCCATTGGAGACAACTACTACCTGAGCTTTTACGTGTCTGATCGGCTTTCTGACTGCTCCGGCTTCTTGTTGCTACTTCATAGAAGTATGTGTGCCACTAAGCTGCTCTTCCGAGCCATTCGATCATCTTCAGCAGACCGATAGTAACACACGAGCGCTCTTAATTGTTGATAATATTTTATTAAGTGTTGCACTTTTTATTACTGCTTTAAAAAGGAGAAGTATAGGTTGTTACACTGTCTCTATCTCTTATATTCGATCACCCCTTCCGGCAGTACTGAAAAAGACTTTTAGTGAATTGTCCATCGATAGGTCTACGGGACCTGGATCTTGGAGTAAGAGTCGTTGAAGGCTCTGAACCAAGTAAATCCTTATGTTCATGTCTTTTTCCATTTTTGTCTATTTCTTTCTCCGCTGTGTAGTCTTGTTTTAAAACATAAAAAAGATAAGTTTTTAAAAATCACGTGATTCACCCCCTTCTCACATGTGTCTCGGTCCAACACATTCTTACTATTCTCCACTGTGCCGAAAATTGATTTGAGTGTCGAAGGGTCAACGTCAGATCCTTCTCGGCTCATCACTAATGCCCTTTGTATTACAAGATCACACGAAGTTACCATTTAATCAATCCTATAGTTACATTTCTACCTTACCATCTTCTTCATTTTCGGACAGGATCAACTCACGAAAACTTATTTTTATCCCTAACTCATGCATTTGATTGTGACCTCATGCAAATTTGTTTGTGCATGTCGCCATGCATTTTCCTTGTTAAAGTTGTTTTAAAAGTGTCCGATATGACTCGAAATGCATACACATTGATGCGACCCTAGTGACGAATATTCTTCCCGTTTATATGGTCGAATTTGTATGAAATAACACGCGTCGGATGACATTCGATAAAGTTTGTCCCTCAGATGATGGAATTTGGGAGGGAAAATGAAATGTACTGAAAGAAAAAGTGCGTGGAGGAGGACTAGCTTAGCCAAGATTGATTCGATAATTCTGACCGACTCAACTTGTCCTGAAGTGGCTTATCTCTGAATAATATCGGTGTGTGGAGGAGGTAGGATTGAACAACAGATTTAAAATTTTTTATTTAATCAAAATTGAACGAATTGAAATATTTTTAAACTTTTTATAAAAATTGGATAAGTTGAATTAATAAAATATTAATTAATTCAATTTTTAATTAAATTAATCAAATTTTTTAATAATAATTTTAATTTTTATGTCGGCAAATTTAAAAATATATCATCATGTAAAATTTATAATAATTATTTAATCGAATTATAAATTTTAACTAAAATAATTAATATTTTTTAATAAAAAAATTAAAATTTTAAAATACCTTAATAGAAATTGAATCTTAAAATTCTTCATATGGATTTAATTGTTCACTGCCACCTAGTCATGCCCTGCATTATGGCAAAAGACGAATACGCTCGTCCTCAGCGTCCCCGTCAACCCGTCTCAGGGCCAACACGGAGGAGGTAAATCACGGGCGGCTATTAGCCTTTGGAATAGTAACTAGCACATAAGGGAGGTATTTACCTCGGTTTTGCCGAGATTCGAACCCCAGACCTCATTGTGGCAATACTTCATGTGCTAGTCACTAGACTCATCCATATGCAGTCCTAATATATAGAGGGTATCATATAAGGAGATCACAAAAATCAAACTTTGAGGTGCGTCGAACCGAGCTGCACATTCCCACTCGTGTGTAGGAGTATTCATTTGGTTCGATTTAGATTATTTAGATTACTCGATTCAGGTTATTCGAATTTTATTATTTTCTAAATTCATCATGAACCAAATCAAATTAACTATAAATCAAATCAAATTATCCGAAACTAATTCAAATTATTCCATTTGAGTACCAATTAATCTAATTTTCTTTCTATTTTAAATATTCAATCTTCTCCAAATAAATAAACTCTAAATAATTTATATTTACGAATAAATAAGTTTCAAATTCCATAAAATAATTTTATTCAATATAAAAAAAAACTTAAACATCCCAAAATACTAAAAATTATACTAAAAATTATAAAATATATATTAATTTTTTATTCGGATTTAGGATGAGGAGCTAAGTTTAAAACCAAACGATTTATCTAATTAATATTTTAGATCAGTTTATTAATTGACCTGCGTAATAAACACACCTACTCGTATCTGTGAAGCACGTTAGAATTGATCCCTCCAGACGGACAACTAATTAATACATGAGATATTACAATTATGAGATCTGAAAATATTAATAGTCCGGTTCTATTCTTTCCCATACACTAGCCACGGACACGGTTCGATCCAGTAATGAAGATTTGTTTTTTTTTCATATATTTTGTAGACAGACTGACGTCGCCTTTTGCCACTGTATAGTGCGTTGCAATAATTATTTTGATTTCGTTTGCCACCGTGAAGCACGTTGCAATTATTATTTTTATTTAGCGTTTAACATGCTTGAGTTGACCACCTTGACATCTCTTTCATGTAGCCGCCGTTTTTTTGCATATCTGAAACGGTCCCAGTTTAAAAATCGGGTACGACTTATTTTTCTAAGCCTCTCATTTTCCGTCTGCTTAATTTTTTTTTTTTTGGACAAAAAATTAAAAGGAGCCATCGTTTACAAAATCACCATCACGCAATAAAAGTCAATAAAAGTCAATTTCAAATATACGCCCATTTAATATAAACTATTTAAAATATTATCATATTATATATTCGTTAGCCGCTTCTCCTCCACGTAGCGGAAGTGATCGAGGAGCGGTATCATGGCTTACGCCTTTGTTTGCTTCCCGGCTTTTGCTCAGGTGATGACTTCTTGCTCGTCTCCGTCGTGGGCCGTCGCCGCTCGCCCGCGCCGCCTCCTGCCGGGTGTCAGATGCCCCTCCTCTGCTCCTGAGGCAGTGGCTCATGAGACCGACCTGTTCGACCTGAAGCGGTACATGGCCGAGAAAGCCCGGCGCGTGGACGACGCCCTCGACCGCGCGCTGCCGCTCCGGAAACCGGAGCGACTCCTCGCCGCCATGCGCTACTCCCTCCTGGCCCCCGGAAAGCGCGTCCGCCCGGTGCTGACGCTCGCCGCCTGCGAGCTGGTCGGCGGAGAGGAATCCACCGCCATGCCCTTCGCCTGCGCCGTCGAGATGCTCCACGTCATGTCGCTCGTCCACGACGATCTGCCCTGCATCGACAACGACGAACTCCGGCGCGGGCTTCCCTCCAACCACGTGGCCTTCGGAGAGGGCGTCGCCGTGCTGGCGGGCGATGCTCTGCACTGCTTTGCCTTCGCGCACGCGGCGGAGGCCACGGCGGGGGTCCCGCCGAAGCGGATCCTCCGGGCGGTGGTGGAGCTGGGAAAGGCGATGGGGGCGGAGGGGATGATGGCGGGCGAGGTCGTGGACATCGAGTGCGAGGGCAAGGAGGTCGGACTGGAGGTGCTGGAGTACATCCACCTGCACAAGACGGCGAGGCTGCTGGAGGCCGCGGTGGCGTGCGGGGGAATCATTGGCGGTGCGGAGGAGGAAGAGGTGGAGAGGCTGAGGAGGTACGGGCGGGCGGTGGGGCTGCTGTTCCAGGTGGTGGACGACGTGCTGGACGTGGCGAGGACGTCGGAGGAGCTGGGGAAGACGGCCGGGAAGGACTTGGCGAAAGGGAAGGCGACGTACCCGAAGCTGATGGGGTTGGAGAAGGCGCGATTACTGGCGGAGGAGCTGGCGGCGAAGGCGGAGGAGGAACTGCAGGGGTTCGACAGGAACAGAGCGCGGCCGCTACGCCACCTCGCCCGCTACATCGCCCACCGCCATAACTGAATCTTGCCATAATTGGTCGATTAAATTATTAAAATCTAAAAATGATAATTTTGTGCCTTTTTTAAATTTCCATTAATAAAGTCAATAAATTTGTGGTTTTTTTTTTTTGTCATGGTTTCTTATGATATCTAAAGCGCCTGCTTGTTCATAATATAGCAGTTGATGTGAATGATAATGTATTATTATTATTTAGTGTTTTTGTTTATGGATAGACCTAGTTAGTATATATTATTTATTTATCATAATACATGTGTAATATTGTAATCTTTGTGGGGTTGTCTATCTAGTTTTGAATAAATTTTTTTTAATAGGATCCACCAAGGAGTTTTCTTTCCAAAGATACGAGAATTATTATAATCTTATTGGACCTCTCTGAGTTGAAAATGGAGCCTCTTCTAATTGAAATTTACCCATCAAAAGTTTTAGATGACATTAATTACTTGTGGATTGGACTACTCTAACGCCATATTTAGGCTACATTTAATTAGGAGTAATATAATCAAGTTTGAAATAAATTTTATAATACAATGTAATCTTACTATTTTATTAAAAATCTTCCTCCTTACTAACTAACTTTGGTGAAACCTAAAATGCATTTACGTTAATGTTCTTTTTTCTATTTACACTAAAAATAATTCCAAAGTTTATTAGTAATTCCACAAGCGAAACAATCAGTATTTTAGAGTTCGAGACTCAGCTATAGCGTATTATTATGAATTTTTTTCATCATTAATTTCTTTGGCGATTTTATATAAAAAAATATATAGTTCTCTTTAGTCCTATATCTTATAATTGACAACACTATGATCAAAGAATCTTCTATAAATATTTTAGACCAACGATATTAAAAAATATATATACTTTTCTTAATTTTTTTTACCAAGACAAGTATAATATTAAATTTTAAAAAAATTTTGCATAGGGAAGCCCGTTACAGTAGTTTGTTGCTGGGATTCTCTAGCGTCACTATTGCATGAGTGTGACGAATCAGACCTAAATAATTTATATATTATTATATTACACACGCAACGCATGTGCACAATCACACTAGTGTAATATAATATAATCTTAATTACATTACTATATTTAGTAATGTATTTAATTTTTAATTAAAAGGATGATTCTATTCTTTTATTTGATATCTAATATTTTTTTTATAAAGAATATAATTCATATTATTATAAAATGATAAAAATATTCTGTGATGTCGGTGACCGACGGCGGAGAACGGCGACAACCAGATGGTGGCACCGTCGGTAACAAGATACAGTTTTAAAACAAAATAATAAATATTGTAATATAATTTTGATTACATTACAAGGTAGATTACCTCCTACCAAATATAGCCTTAATATAGTTTTCACACTAAAATGATATAATTTCAACATCAAACAATATTTCAGCTTCAATCCATCGACACCTTATTCATAATTTAATTATCAACATATATTTAAATTTATTAATATTTTTATATGATAATTATTATATTTAAAATGAATACTTCATTAATATTTGATAGGTTATTTTTTTTTTAAAATTCAACATCCAACTAATATATATTCATCTTGTCCGGAAGTGAAGAAGATGACAAGCTGGGGATGTGACTGTGGAGTTGACTAAACGACAACTCCATGTGGTCCTGCAACACAGAAGGCATTAGTACTTGATAGATCGAGTAGTTGCGATAGAGGGGGGGGGGGGTGAATTTCGCTTGTTTAAAACTTTTTCTTTTAACCTTTTGAAACCAAAGTCGTGCAGCGGAAATTAAACAAAGAGACACGTTCTTTTACTTCGTTCGGAGCCTAACTCGACTCCTACTCGAAGGCCCGCAGTCCTTGACCGCATCGATGGGCAAAACACTATAATCATTCTTTCCGAACTCCTCGGAAAGAAGTGAATTGTACAAGTACAGATATGTAAGATAGTAACACTTCTACTATCTTACAAAATTAAAGTGCAGTACAAAAAGTAAAGCTATACCGACAATAGTAGTAGTAAATCGTAGCTCGGTCGACAATCGGATGAAGTTTCTTGCAAATTTGATGAGGACTTGTAGCGCGAGCAGCTTGCAGAATAGCACAAGAGTCGATCAGAAAGTTGTGTACGTGCCTCTGTCTTCGAGCCTGATTTTATAGGAGTACTGGACGTTCGGTCGACCGATCCCTCTGTTCGGTGGACGAAACCCGCTCCCTTCCTTCCTGGTTGAAGTCTGACGCTGGCTCGATCTTTCGTATTAACTGCTCATTAAGGGTTCGGTCGACCGATCCCCTTGTTCGGTCGACCGAACAGGCTCCTTCCCTGTTCGTCGAGATTTGCCGTGATCTGCATTTACTGCGCCTTTAATATTGATCATTCAGTCGACCGAACCTCTTTTTCGGTCGACCGATCATGCTGTGATACCATGTTTGCGACCCTGATCTGTTTTGCCAAATTTGCCTGTTCGGTCGACCGAACCTTTTTTCGGTCGACTGATAAAAAGCCTTTTTTGGTCAACTGAACCTCCTGTTCAGTTGACTGAACCCTTAGTCAAATGAATCTTTCTGAGTGCTGGTCGCGTGGCCGCTGACAGAGCCTGATTCTGAGTTCTGAGTCAAAAGTTATGACCCTTTGAAGTTCAAGGGGTCATATGATTCTGCAACACAAAGTTAGTTCAATATAACAATAATATTCCTGCAAAACAAAGTTAGCACAGTTATAATACATGTGTAGTAATATAGACAGTAGAACTGTCTTGATCTCAACTTGGAAACCTTCCCGGTTTCTTCAGTTGGATCAGCGACCTAAGGTTGTTCCCTTCAGGAACTCGACCTCACTATCGTTCCTCCAGTTGCTTACCTCAACTTACCTGCCAAACATAGTCCTCCAGACCTGTTTGGACTTTTGCCTGCTCAGTGTCTGATCACCTGATCCACTATGACTTTATCTGCAATATTATGTTAGCCAACAACAATAATAATAATACAGAAAACAATGGTAAACCTAAACATAGATTTACCGAGATCTGCTGGTCCGGTCGACCGCGCGCGATTGACCGGAAACCAACCGATCAACCTTGCTCGGAGTTCACTCCTTCAAGACTTCTCGTTACCTAAGGTTACCACCCCCTAGGATTTTCTCCACTTGGCTTCACTCACCAAGACTCAGTATTCGGCTACCTAGGGATCAAGTCCTCCAGACTTATCCACCTGGCTTCCACGATATACTGAGATTTCCCTTACCTAGCCTACAACTAGGACTCAGTATTCGGCTACCCAGGGATCAAGTCCTCCAGACCTATCCACCTGGCTTCCACGATATACCGAGATTTCTCTTCTTACCTAGCCTCCAACTAGGACTTCCCTTGCCTAGCCTACAACTAGGACTTCCCTAAATCAAGCACCATACTTAAACATACTTAAACATATTTGTCTGACATTAAAACCTTAGAGGTCGATTGCACCAACAGTACCAAGCCGAGAAGGGGTTCCTAGCATTGACCCTCCGACACGCTCAAGTCGGTTCTCGGTACAGTGGAGAATAGTAAGAATGTTGTAGCAAAGAATGTGTTGAATAATGAAGTTGCACATACCTCCGCCTGTAGATGGGAACTCACCCCCTTTTATAGTGTCGATGTAGTGTTTATGCACGTATTTCAAAGCATATGCATGTTTTCCAAAGCGTCTTCTGAAAAGACAAATAAAAAATTGTCCCTAACACATTTCCTTAAGTGAGTCTACAAATCCATGATGTGATAGGCTGAAGCTTCTAAATGATAGTCTAGTTGTTGTAGATGCTCCGTTATCAGTGGCACAAGCCTCCAAAAGGATATGATAAGATACGTCGGTGGATCCCACTGTAGGCCGATCGGGCACCAATTGGAGGTCGCTCGACTAGGATGTTCCAGCTCAATCATACTGAACAGATCTATCTCCCTTTATTCGGCCTTTCTATTATCAAAGGGCTACATTTCATCTGACCGACCATGGAGTCCAGCCAGGATGTGGGTTGGAGGATTTATGCCTTGTATCTGGCCACCATCATAGGCTCCCTGCAATCGGTCGTCGGAATAGCTATGTTCGCTAGGCCGTGTATCTCGTTTGGCCCACTACACCCATCCGGGGGACTTGTGTTTCGACTAGTTTTTTATTTTAACCTCCACGTATGTTGTTCTCTCCTACTTTGACCCATCTTTTGTGGTCCTTTTTTATCACCGTATCACGAGCCTCCCCCTCAAGTTAGTCAAAGGATGTTGTAAGTCCGACTGATTAGACGGTTAGTATGTTCTGTCACTCTTCGTCCCGACCTGGTGTTTCAGGGTTTAGAATCGTCGCTTGGCTATGCCGTTCATTGCTCCTATCGTCTATCGAGAGGCTAGGGTTTAGAGCCGCTGCTCAGCTTTGCCATTCAGTTTAGCCATCTTTGCACTTCTTTTTGATCACTCTTTCGATCGACTATTCATACGTCGAGGTTGATACCGCTCGGATCTATCATGGCCAATACTTATCCATTTTTTTAACTTTCTTCTAATCTCTGCTCCAACAGCTCACCTCCACGTAGTGCCTTTTAATTGCCGCTGACATCACCATAATTTCTCGGAAACTATTTAAATCCCTAACCATTATACAAAGCACACTTGGTCATGGCCTTTAATCATGTGTTCTCCTTTCTGATTAATGTCACATGTAATCGAATGTCACGTGTCATTTTCCCCTACCGCTGCATGTGTGATGTGATAGGTGTTGGTGCAATATTCCCTAGGTCAAGGTTGACCTGGCTGACTGAGCTTGAATTGGGTTAAGCTCAAGTCTTGATGTTTGGGTTTCGATGTTTGACAATACATGGAGACAAGGCATGGAGATTGCAAGTGCAATTGTTCATGTGGTGAGGTTGTGAATGAGAGTCAAGTAAGTCAAGGTTGACTGGATACTTGACTGGAAAATCCTGGCGAGTGAAGCCAGGTAGATGAGAAGTTCTAGTGAGTGAAGCTAGACAGAGAAGAAATCCTAATGAGTGAAGCCAGGTGAAAGACCTAGTGAGTGAAGCTAGGCAGAGGAGAAATCCTGGTGAGTGAAGCCAGGTGAAAGTCCTAGTGAGTGAAGCTAGGCAGAGGAGAAGTCCTAGTAAGTGAAGCTAGACAGAAGGGAAGTCCTGGTGAGTGAAGTTAAGCACAGGAAATCCAGATGAATCAAGTTTGATCAGACATCTGGTGTTGGGAAGTCCAAGTAGGTCAAAGGGATTGACCAGATACTTAGCACGAGGAGAAAAGTCCAAGTGGGTCAAAGGGATTGACCGGACACTTGGTGAGGAAGTCCTAGCAGGTCAAGGGTGACCAGATGCTAGACATAATGTACCAATAGGTCATGGTTGACCTGATGTTGGTGGAAGGGACTTTGGACTTGTTTTTGGGCAAAAACAGGAGCTAGATCGATCAGCCGATCGATTGGCTCATGACCAATCGATCGACCGATAGATTGGGTGAGCCCCTGCGACAAACCTCCTCCCAATCGATCAGTGGATCGATTGGGAAGGAGTGGCGCGTGAACAGAAAGCCTCCCAATCGATCAGCTCCAATCGATCGGGCGATCGATTGGGAGCTGTGAATTTGCGCGATAAGCCCTGGATCGATCAGCCGATCGATCCAGGCGATTCCCAAGAGCATAGAGGCGCTCTAAATCGATCAGTCGATCGATCCAAAACCTCCCCAATCGATTAGGAGCAATCCGATCGATTGGGATTCGACCGTTGGCATCGATTAAAGCCGTTGTCGAGCTCTTTCTCCAAAAACGCCCGCACTGTTCAGCTCCGATCTTCACAGCAGCTTCTCCACAGCGTTTTCCACTCTCACCGCCAGTTCTTGAAGGATCTCGGTGTAACGACCCAATTTTTCCCTATTTCAAGTGCTAAAAGTCCGTAAAAATATTTGGAAATACTTTTAAAATATTCTAGAGATTTTTAGGAATTTTTAGAGTATTTTTACGTAATTTTTGGAGGTCGTTTAGTATGTTTACAAAAAGAAAGAAGTTTTGACTAAAAAATCATTGAAGGTGAGACTCGAACCCAAGACCTTCGGCCGAACCCGACCTAACCAGACACAGCCAACCAACTGGGCTGCGCACGCTTTGTTAACCAAGTATGAGGAGAAATAGGTTTAAGGTATAGTATAATGGAAAATCTAGTTTAAGAAGATCAAATTTTTCCCGAATCCGGAAAATCTCATTTCTTCTCCTCCTCGCGGTCGGCGGAGGGTTGTCTCCAAGAATCCTTCACATTCTCATGATCTTCTCGACGTGGAGAGCACGTAGATGCGAAGAAGGCGCTGCAATTTCGAGTCTCGTCGGAACCCTAGAAGCCTCTTCTCTTCTCGATTGTAAGTCCAAGCAAATCCCGGTAAGTACTACTCACCTGTGGTAGGAGTAGTTCCGAAATTTTGCTTCCTTCTTTTCCTTGCCGAGCGTGAACAGATTCTCATTGACTCGTTTAAGCATTACGGTTAGGTTTTCTTTGCTAAGCACGACATGTTTAAGAAGTATTTGTTTTTAGGTTGTGACCTTGATGATCATGCTCTGTTTCGTGTAGAGTGTTATGGTTTCGAATTTTTACAGTTTAAGTTTTACAGTCCATGTAAAGCTTCATGTAGAGCATGAGGAATTGTTCCTTAGGCTTGCACTTAGTATTTTAGTTGGCATGTTCGGGTTGTATGGAAGCTAGCATTGTTCTTCCTGTTTCCTTCTGTTGTCGTGGCACATTGCGTGAAGAGCAATTGTGGCTTGGGTTTACAGTAGAAGCTCTTTACAGTGACCATTAGGAATTGGTTGATCTATGCTATTAACTGGACATGAACAGCATATGCTTTAGTATATCATGTGTTAACTTTTGATTACAGCAGAAATCATCCTTTCCTTATGTTTTTGCTTTGTTGGAAATAACTTAGGAGTGTAGACCTATTAAGTGCAGATTTCATATATCGGGCAATACTCTATTCCTTTAGAATTTGTTTCATGTCAAGTTTAGTTTTAGTTCAACATGAACAGCCTTTTTTTATGATTTGGAGTTAGCTCATTGTGCTACTTTTCTAGTATTCTAGTATTTGGTTGCCTTGCATTTCAGATGCTTAGTTCCTTAGCATTTCAACCTGAAATTCAGAATTTCACAACTTTGTTTTAAGCATGAAAGTTTCTTAAATAAGCATGAATAGTTTCTTATCCAAGAACAACCCCTTTATTTAGTTAGAATAGGTGTAGCATTATCCTTGCTACTCAAAAGGGCAAGAACAGCCTTTATTTAAAGTATGTAGTGTTAGTTTACTGGTTTTCTTGAACATGAACAACTATTAAGCTTATCTTGTAGTTTGATTGGCTTTGCTTTATTTTTATAGCATGCTTAGTTAGTTGCAATTCCCTACTTGATAGATATACTTACAGTGTTCTAGTAAGCTCTATTAGGGGATTATGAGAAGTTATGAGTAGAGAAAAGACCAAGGTCTAATTAGAAAAGATAACAAGTAATTTAAAGTAAGAGGCTAATACCCGACTTCCGAGGTTGTTGTTAAACAAATCCAGGTGAATAATTCCGAGATCT
Organism: Zingiber officinale; assembly: GCF_018446385.1. Taxonomy (NCBI): domain Eukaryota; kingdom Viridiplantae; phylum Streptophyta; class Magnoliopsida; order Zingiberales; family Zingiberaceae; genus Zingiber; species Zingiber officinale. The sequence continues at coordinate 100,514,248 of NC_055992.1, read as the reverse complement.
TGGCCCTGGTAAGACCGAGGTCTTTACCCTCATAGGACTGGAGGCTCGCTACCTCAGTCTCTATTAGAGAGCGCGCATAAGATGGTACTAAGCCTGGGCCCAAAGAAAAAGAAAAAGAAGAAGAAAGAAAAAGAAAAAGAAGAAGAAAGAAAAGTAAAAGTAAAAGAAATTAAAAGATTAATTTCAAGTATAAAGCTATAAGTAAATGAAACAAGTACCACCTATGTTTATAATCAACAGAAGTTTAGTTCCTTTAATTCTAAGCATACAGCATGAGTTTCATTACTTTTCTTATCAGTTTAGTGAGCATGTTTAGTTTTATTTCCAGTATTCAGCTTTATTCTGGTATATCATGAGTATGCAGTTTATTTGAGTACTTTGCTATTAGATGAGTACATGTAGCTTTTCTTTTAGCATTTCAGTTTCAGTATCGTTTGCATTTTTATGCACTTCGAGTTCTTGTGAGATAGTTTAGTACTTACTAAGCGTTTCACTTATAGATTTCTTTTTCCTCCTACTGCAGATAAAGGAAAAGCTAAAGTGTGAAAGGAAGGCGACAAGGTGGTGGTGGTGATGAAGGTGTGTGATGGCTGGACTATGAGGAGATCAAGAGTTTGTTAAGGAATTATCAAGACTTTCCTATTTAGAGTTCTTTTAGTTTAAATACTATTATGAAGTTGGGATTGTAATTGAGTTTATTCTGTACTTGTAGCTTGATATGTCCTATTGTTGGAGTTAGATATTTGTTTACTATTGCTAGAATAGTTTTCGTTTACTTACTGTGTTATTATTACTGCGTGGGTGTGGAAAAATATGTTTCAGCCGCCTGTGGCTGTGTATATAGTGTTTGTATTGTTGATTTGGTCACCGGTACAGGGGAGACTCTGCCGAAATTTTTCGGTAGGAATTTCTCTAGGGCCGTGATAAATCTAAGTGTCACTAATAATAGCATAAGTGACACTAGTGAGTAGAGTAGTAGTTAGGTAACGGTCACCCTTAGAGAGTAGTAGTAAGAAGGGTGGTTGTTATACTCGGAGAGACATCCAAGTCAAGAGGCGTGACTACAACAAGAGGAAGAAGCTAGGGTTAGGGTTTTCACTGCATATCTTGTAAGATATTTCTTGTATTTGTCTTCCCTTGCTTTCTTGTTGTATTGAGATTATTGTAGGGCTTCTCCGCCTTCGGTAGTTACCATAAAGGAATGTTTTATTAGTGGAGGGTGCGTGAGTGTGTGGAGCCTTGGACTAGTCACCTCTTCTTGAGGTGGATACCAAGTAAATCTACGAGTTAGCGTTGTGTGGTTGTTTCTTTGTATTTTCTGTTACATTTCATCACAAGAAGCAAGCAACGATGAGCACGGGATCGCGCCGAGCTATTCACCCCCCTCTAGCTACATTTCGGTCCCAACAAGTGGTATCAGAGCAAGGTTGCTCTTTATCGGAATCATTACCGAAAGGGGCAAAAAGCTAGAGGGTGAAGAAGTTGGAGCAATTCTACAAGTCGAAGACTTCATCAAAAGGCTCAACTTCAAGATGGAACTCCAAGATGGACTTGGGTTCGATACAAGGGTGCCTCCACCATATGTATCCACGAGTTTCGATTCTTGGAAATCAAGAATTGAAAATTTTCTTATGATGGAGATAGAGCAATGGTTTGCTCTAATGGAAGGCTTCGAAGCTCCAAAGAATTCAAAGGGCAAAATTCTCAAGAAGAGCAAGTGGAGCCAAGAACAAATCCAAAGGTGTGAGACGAATGACAAGGTAACCAAATTATTGGTTAATTTATTGCCAAGCACAATTCTATGTAAAATTGGAGAATTTAAAGATGCAAAGGAATTGTGGAGCAAATTGGCCAAGATTCATGAGATCCCCTACACTGTACCAATTCAAGAAGAATCCAAAGAGGGCGACTCCATGAGCCAAGAACAAGAGGAAGAGGACTTCGAGGTTGAGAGATGCTCAACTTCCGGAGAAGAAGTTCAAGAAGCCTCATTTTCAAAGGAATGCAATGAAAAGGGCAAAGAGGGATCATACTTTTTTGGTCCATGTACAAGATGAAGATAATGAAGCCTCCACCTCTAGGATTGAGGGGGAGCGATCTTCGTTGACACCGGATCAAGAAGAAGGAGAAGTTTCTACATCTGGGTCTAATGGAGGAGAAGACAATGCATCTTCCATAAGTCAAGTCAAATCTATTGGAGGAGCATCATTGTCAGATCAAGAGGAAGTTTCTACCTCCGGATCAAAAGGAGAAGATGTCATCCCTACACATGAAGGTATAATTGTTTCAATTAAAAATAAAAATCATATTATATGTTTTGAGTGTAGGGAACATGGGCATTATAAGAGAAAATGCCCTAAATTGGCCAAGAAGAAGGGCCAAGTGGCACCAAAGGGCAAGGAGAAGCCTAAAGAGACCGCTCCTGGAACAAAGAAGAGCAAGGAGCACATTGTGTGCTTCTCTTGCAATCAAAAGGGACATTATCGAAGTCATGTCCCAAGGGGAAGAAAGTGGTCAAGGCTCAAGGAGGAAGCATAACTCAAGGGGGAGCCTCCAAGGTAAAACGAAAGGTATCATTTATAGAGCTTATCTCCTTAAGTAATGGTAAAAAGCATGTTAATTCCAATTTTTATCATTTTAATGCTATTTACCATAAAAATAGGGAGCATGACAGCCTTAAAGAAAAACATATGGCTCTCCATGCTAAGACTACCACACCTAGGGTTATGAAGGTAGGTAAAAATTTAGGCAATAACACTAAGGACCATAGTTATAAGCCCAGAAATAAAAATGCTCAAGGATTTAAGGAAAAATCAAAATCTAGGGAATTATGGGAAGAAAATCAAGTCTTGAGGTCAAGACTTGATAAAATGGAAAAGACCCTAAAAAGGATGGAAAGTATCCTAAAAGGGCAAAATGAGCAAAACCTAGATTTAGCACAACAAGGGTCATCCAAGGGCCTTAGGGGTTTGGGATATAAACCCAAAACTAAAAAGGATGTCCCTTCCTATCATATGGTTCCATATAATTATGGAACCAACCCTAGGTCAAATGGTCAAGTCAAAAATACTAGGGAGGTTATTCCTAAGAGTATTTTTGCAACAAACGTGACTAAGACTTCTAAGAAGTCTAAGAAAGTCACAAATAAGGTCACAAGAGAAGAAATCCCTAGAGTTGATCTAGGAGATGTGCCCAAGGCTTCTAAGAAGTCTAACAAGGTTATTAGGAATGTATCTAGGAAGTGTTGGTGCAGCGGAGACCGGCAAGAGGGGGGTGAATTGCTGAAAACAAAAACAAACTATACCCTCCTCGGATTTCAACTCAGAATTTAAATCAGCAACTAAATTAATAAAACAGAAAAAGAAAGACACAGGAGAATTAACCTGGTTATAACCAAGGAGGTTGTTAATCCAGGACAGTAGAAAAGCGTAGTAAGAAAAATCTCCTTCTCTGAAGGCGGAGAAGCCTTTTACACTTTTGAAGCTCACTAGTTGCTTAGGAATTGCTAACAGATTGATTGCTTAAGTTGTATTTGAATTCCTAGCTCCAGGGGCCTTTAAATAGCCTCTGAAAATTCTATCCCGAGGGTCCAAGGCACCTCCAACAAGGTTCAAGGCGCCTCCACAACTCGGTCAGCGGATAGAACTCTATCCGAAGCTAAACGGTCATTTTGACCTGTTGAAGGCGCCTTCAACAGGGTTGAAGGCGCCTTCATGATGGAGGCGCCTCCAAGCCTGCTGGAGGCGCCTCCAAGCTGGCAGCCTACTTTTCAGCCTGGTTTCTTCAGCTTCCGACGCTCCGTTTTTTTGGGTGATTGCGGCCAACCGGAACAGGGCTCACCCGAACTCAATTCCCGAGCAGCCTTCCGTCCCGGCTTAACGTCCCTCGAACGTCGTGCACGCTCTTCACGCCCACCGGAGTACTCTTCCGCAGCTCTCTTGTCCTTCGGACGCACCGAGCCCGTCGGCTCCCTTCCCGTGCCGTCCTTCTCGCTAGCTGCGTCTTCCGCTCGACTTCCTGTGCTCCTAAGCTCCTGCACACTCAAACACAGGGTTCAAACACAGCAGGACCTAACCAACTTGGTTGATCACATCAAAACTACCACGGGGTCCAATAATCTCCCCCTTTTTGATGTGCATCAACCCAAGTTCAAGTTAGGGTTAAAAATAGACATAAACAGTAATTTTAAAGAAAAATTACTAAACTAACAACTTAAGAATAATTAATAATTTTTGCAATTAGTAAAATTGCAACAAAAATAGAAAAAGAATTATAAATTATAAATTTTTTAACTCCCCCTAAACTTGTACTTTTCTCTCCCCCTTTGATCACAGCAAAAATGGGGTTAAGAAACAAATGACTTAAGATAGGTGAAATGTATAGAATTAAAAAAATTTCTAAGTTTTTTACAATCTAACTTTTTAGAAAGCATTATTTGATTCTAGTTTAATGCTTTTTCAGAAAGTTTAATTAAACATTTTCTTTCAATATTTTAGCTTCCAGGTCGTGGCGAGGCACTAGGCCTTCTTGGTTATTGGAGCAACAACCACTTCCTTAGACAAAGCTTCCATAAGGAATTTCAATGTTTAATTTTCTCACTTTAAGCTTTTTAATTTTTGAAAAATTAATTAAGCACAGATTTTGGAACCCAATAGAGGTTCCTTCCTACAGGATTATTCAAAAATCTAGGGGGTACATAGTTTCTTGGTATTTTTCTAAGTTGACCTTGATGCTTCCTTATATACCAATTTAATTTACCATAAGTTCTAATTTTTGACTTTGGAAATTTCTTTAAGCATGCATCATTTTTCAATTTTTCAACTTCTAATTTTAAATTTTCATTTTCTGATTTTAGATGATCATACATTTTTAACGGGCATGCTCTTGCTAAGTTCAACTTTAGTTCAGCATTCTCTTTTTCTAATTGATCTAACTCTTTAGAAAGAGACTTGATAAATTTGAAAGATTGAGTTGGGGTTAGATTGCGTACCTTACTTACCTGGTCTGGTGACGCTCCCCCTTCACTGCTGCTTTCTTCTTCTGATATTCCTCCCCCTTCATCGATGCTCAGCTCTGAGCTGGACGTTTCTTCTATCTGATGGTTGGCCATCATTGCTAGTCCCGAGAATTCTTCGACTTCCGATTCGGAGGATGATGAATCTGACCAAGTAGCCTTCAGATTCTTGTGCTTGGAGGGTTCTGGTTTCTTGTATTTTGGCTTTTCCGTTTCTTTCTCCTTTCTCTTCAATTTTGGGCAGTCCTCCTTGATGTGTCCTTCTTCGTTGCAGTTGTAGCAACGAACTGTCCTCTTCTTTCGGTGATGCCTCTGCGATTTAAATTTATTAGAATTGAAAAATTTATTGAAGCGTCTTACCAGTAGTGCCGCTTCCTGAGGCTTCGGAGTCAGAACTGTTCATCTTTTCCTTTAAGGCAATGTTCTGACTTGTCTTCTTTGCTCCGTTGGGTTCTGAAACTCGAGACTCGTGAAGTTCAAAAGTGGAAAATAATTGTTCTAACGTACTTACCTCTAGGTCCTTAGAGATGTAATACGCATCTACTAAGGAAGCCCACTCTGGAGTTCTAGGGAAGGCGTTGAGCGCATACCGGATGGAGTCCCGGTTGGTTACCTCTTCTCCAAGGTTCGTTAGTTGCGTTATTAGCTCCTTGATTCTCGCTTGGAGTTGCGCTACCTTCTCGCCTTGGTTCATCCGGAGGTTCGTTAACTGGTTCCGGAGGATGTCGCGCTTCGCTTCGGAAGTACCTTCGTGTAGCTCCAGGAATTTTTCCCAGAGATCTTTCGCTGAGTCGTAGCTTCCGATCCGATTTACTTCTTGTGGTGGCAGCACGCTAAGCAGGTGGAACTCCGCCTTTCCGTTGGCGACGAAATCGGCTTGCTCCTTCTTGCTCCATGTGTTTTCTTCTTTATCTTTCGGCGCTGCAAAACCATATTTCATTGTAATAAGAATATCAAAATCCGTTTTAAAAAATACCTCCATTTTGCGCTTCCAAGTGGCGAAGTCTCCGTCGAACTTCGGGGGATGGATGTTCGCTCCGGCCATCGTCTTGATCGTAGTGCTTCAGTTGGCGGTTAGTCCTTCTGAGGCGATCAGGCTCTGATACCACTTGTTGGTGCAGCGGAGACCGGCAAGAGGGGGGTGAATTGCTGAAAACAAAAACAAACTATACCCTCCTCGGATTTCAACTCAGAATTTAAATCAGCAACTAAATTAATAAAACAGAAAAAGAAAGACACAGGAGAATTAACCTGGTTACAACCAAGGAGGTTGTTAATCCAGGACAGTAGAAAAGCGTAGTAAGAAAAATCTCCTTCTCTGAAGGCGGAGAAGCCTTTTACACTTTTGAAGCTCACTAGTTGCTTAGGAATTGCTAACAGATTGATTGCTTGAGTTGTATTTGAATTCCTAGCTCCAGGGGCCTTTAAATAGCCTCTGGAAATTCTATCCCGAGGGTCCAAGGCGCCTCCAACAAGGTTCAAGGCGCCTCCACAACTCGGTCAGCGGATAGAACTCTATCCGAAGCTAAACGGTCATTTTGACCTGTTGAAGGTGCCTTCATGATGGAGGCGCCTCCAAGCCTGCTGGAGGCGCCTCCAAGCTGGCAGCCTACTTTTCAGCCTGGTTTCTTCAGCTTCCGACGCTCCGTTCTTTTGGGTGATTGCGGCCAACCGGAATAGGGCTCACCCGAACCCAATTCCCGACCTTCTCCTCGAGCAGCCTTCCGTCTCGGCTTAACGTCCCTCGAACGTCGTGCACGCTCTTCACGCCCACCGGAGTACTCTTCCGCAGCTCTCTCGTCCTTCGGACGCACCGAGCCCGTCGGCTCCCTTCCCGTGCCGTCCTTCTCGCTAGCTGCGTCTTCCGCTCGACTTCCTGTGCTCCTAAGCTCCTGCACACTCAGACACAGGGTTCAAACACAGCAGGACCTAACCAACTTGGTTGATCACATCAAAACTACCACGGGGTCCAACAGGAAGGCTATTCCTAGTGAATACCTAGAGCATCCAAGCAGCACTAATAGGTTTTGGGTTCCTAGGAGCATTTTCTCTACCCCTTAGATGGGTTAGAGAGTGTCAACTCCGATTAGAAGGGTAGTGAACCCGACTTTGATGAAGTTGACACTCGGGGAGCATTTTCAAGGTTATTATTAACCTTTGAAAATGAAGAGGATTATCATTTACTTCTTAAATGGAGTAAAATGTGCCATAATTTGAGTATTTGGATAAAATTTTAATTGGCACAAGAAATCAAGTGTAAAGAAATGCCAAGTTGGGATGTTGGCATTTTATTGGGAAGTTAAAATCAAATCTAAGCCTTATTTCAAGTTGTTACTCTTTAAAGGAGTAATTGTGCCAAAAATTTAAGGAATTTGCTTAATTTAAATTGGCACAAAATTAGGAAAATCAAAAGAAATGTCAAAATTGAATTTTGACATTTTCTTGGGAAATAGTGGACAATCTAGGCTTTAAATTTTAATTTAGCTAAGGCTTAAGGATACTTAGATAGATAATCTAGGTATTTCTTTTATGCTAATTTGCCATGCGTTGTTTGCCCATCATATGTCATGACATTATTTTCTGCATTCATATTTTATTATGAAAAATACAAAAATATCATGTCATGTCATATATACATCATGTAGTTCTAAGAAATTTTCTTTTGAAAATTATTTATCTTTGATGTATGTCATATCGCATCATGCATAACTGTTAAATTCCTTGCAATTAAGGATAAATGGCATTTATTAACAAGTAACATCCTTGGTGGATGTTCATAACCTCAAAATGCCTAGGTAGATATGCATGATCCCTACATTAGGACAAAACCAAGAGTTTACATCTCACTAAGAACTATAAGGTGACTTGTATGTGGTTTCGTACACATTAAATACAAGTGAGATGTTAGGATAATGAATAAAACTCAAGATGTTGATTTAGTACATTCTTTTGAGTTTTAGGTTTATCAAAACACATAGTTATGTGTTTTCCAATCATTAGGAAAGCTAATGTACAAGTCATGTGCATTGAGCCCAAAGAACATGGTTGGATATTGGTTTAAAAAATGGTTTTAAAATTCTTTTAGAAAACCTTGGTGAAGACTATCTTTTGATAGTAATCATCATTGATAAGTTAGACACAAACTAGAAGAAAAGACTAAAGTTTTTACAAGTTTGTGTCAATCTTTGAAAATATGAAGTATTTTCAAAGAAAACTATTTTTATTTGATAATATATACCCTAAGGATTGCCTACATGAATTTTCATGATTTTTGAAATTTTGTAGAATTTTATAGGGGTTTCTGAAGTTGACTGAAATACAATTTCAGCAACTTCAGACCTTCAATCGATCGACCTATCGATTGAAGGGTCTCAATCGATCAGTGGATCAATTGAGGGGGAACTTCTCGCGAGCAGAAGCTCGCTGGATCGATCAGCCGATCGATCCATGCAGTCTGAATCGATCAGTGGATCGATTCAGCAGGGTTCAATCGATTGGGACCCAACTCCAATCGATTAGGGATGCTGATTTTGGTCGGGAAAGCTTATTTTCAGCATTTTGGACTATTTTTAGTCTATAAAACCATTCCTAACCCCTCAAAACATATTTGTATACATTTATGGGGAGTTTTCATGTTGAAAACAAGGATGGATTGGTCAAGGAAGACTAAGTAGAGGTTTAGGTTGAGGTTTGGTTTCAATATTGAATTTTCGAACCTCAAAACTTCTAAATTTGGGTTTCCTAAAGGTTTAGGGATTCCAAGTCATTGTTGGTGCAATGACAGAAGTTATGTACATGTCTTTAGGGGGAGTTACTCTTTAAGGACATGAAAATCTATTTTTTTTCATACACCTTGGAAGGTGGTTAACCTTCTTTAGCGAAAATGCTCAAGGTTGGATATTTGAAAGTAATGGAGAGTGGATATCTTCATGATTCAAGTGGTATATGCTCATGGATGAGCATTTGATGACAATGAAGGGTATGAGATCTTCATTTGAATCGTGTATAAATATACCAAGTGGTATATGCTCAAGGATGAGCGTTAAGACTAATGAAGGGTATGGGACCTTCGTTATTATGTTGTGAACAATGAGTGAAGTTGTAAACAATGATGGGTAACTCTTCAAGAGGAGAGTTTTTGATATGTGCCAATAGGGGGAGAATGTGTGGTTAAGTTAGGCCTTCATTGCCTAAGAGGGAGTTTGCCCTCTAGAAAAGGAGGAGAATGAAGGAAACCATCATTCTTACATTAGCATGAAGGAGAGTTGAGGCTATGGGATTAGCCTAACTTAAGAGGGAGTTTGCCTTCTAGAAAAGGAGGAGAATGAAGGAAACCATCATTCTTACATTGGCATGAAGGAGAGTTGAGGCTATGCGATTAGCCTAACTTAAAAGAGGTATTGTCAAACATCAAAAAGGGGGAGATTGTTGGTGCAATATTCCCTAGGTCAAGGTTGACCTGGCTGACTGAGCTTGAATTGGGTCAAGCTCAAGTCTTGATGTTTGGGTTTCGATGTTTGACAATACATGGAGACAAGGCATGGAGATTGCAAGTGCAATTTTTCATGTGGTGAGGTTGTGAATGAGAGTTAAGTAAGTCAAGGTTGACTGGATACTTGACTGAAAAATCCTGGTGAGTGAAGCTAGGCAGATGAGAAGTCCTAGTGAGTGAAGCTAGGCAGAGGAGAAATCCTGGTGAGTGAAGCCAAGTGAAAGACCTAGTGAGTGAAGCTAGGCAGAGGAGAAATCCTGGTGAGTGAAGCCAGGTGAAAGTCCTAGTGAGTGAAGCTAGGCAGAGGAGAAGTCCTAGTAAGTGAAGCTAGACAGAAGGGAAGTCCTGGTGAGTGAAGCCAGGCACAGGAAATCCAGATGGATCAAGTTTGATCAGACATCTAGTGTTGGGAAGTCCAAGTAGGTCAAAGAGATTGACCAGATACTTAGCATAAGGAGAAAAGTCCAAGTGGGTCAAAGGGATTGACCGGACACTTAGTGAGGGAATCCTAGCAGGTCAAGGGTGACCAGATGCTAGGCATGATGTACCAACAGGTCATGGTTGACCGGATGTTGGTGGAGGGGACTTTGGACTTGTTTTTGGGCAAAAACAGGAGCTGGATCGATCAGCCGATCAATTGGCTCATGCCCAATCGATCGACCAATCGATTGGGTGAGTACCTACGACAAACCTCCTCCCAATCGATCAGTGGATCGATTGGGAAGGAGTGGCGCGTGAACAGAAAGCCTCCCAATCGATCAGCCAATCGATTGGGAGCCTCCAATCGATCGGGCGATCGATTGGAAGCTGCGATTTTATGCGATAAGCGCTGGATCGATCAGCCGATCGATCCAGGCGATTCCCAAGAGCACAGAGGCGCTCTGAATCGGTCAGCCGATCGATCCAAAGCCTCCCCAATCGATTGGGATTCGACTGTTGGCGTCGATTAAAGTCGTTGTCGAGCTCTTTCTCCAAAAACACCCGCATTGTTCAGCTCCGATCTCCACAGCAGCTTCTCCACAGCGTTTTCCACTCTCACAGCCAGTTCTTGAAGGATCTTGGAGAGACATCCAAGTCAAGAGGCGTGACTACAACAAGAGGAAGAAGCTAGGGTTAGGGTTTTCACTGCATATCTTGTAAGATATTTCTTGTATTTGTCTTCCCTTGCTTTCTTGTTCTATTGAGAGTATTGTAGGGCTTCTCCACCTTCGGTAGTTACCGTAAAAGAGTGTTTTATTAGTGGAGGGTGCGTGAGTGTGTGGATCCTTGGACTAGTCACCTGTTCTTGAGGTGGATACCAAGTAAATCTACGAGTTAGCGTTGTGTGGTTGTTTCTTTGTATTTTCCGCTGCATTTCATCTCAAGAAGCAAGCAACGACGAGCACGGGATCGCGCTGAGCTATTCATCCCCCCCCCCCCCCCCATCTAGCTACATTTTAGTCCCAACAATAGGTAACTATTTGGATTAGATGCGACAATGGGCTTTTCGAATTCAACGACTCGAATTAAGTCTCATTTTTCAAAACCCTTGATCGGACGGCCTTGGGCTGCTGTAGATAGGGTTTTTAAGCCCATAATTTCCCTTTTCACGGTCTATCATCTTCGTGCTTTGTCTTCTTCTCTTCTGCTTCTTGCTAATGCTTCATCATCGGTGATCTTTCTTCAGTAAACTCCACTCTTTTCTTCCCCTTTCAATCTTTTGATCTTCGATTTCTGACCTTCATTCCATGGCACGCTCTCCTTCCCCACCCCCAGCTATCCCAAGGCTGTGGTACACCTCCACCACGTCTGATTTTAATGGTGACGAGGTCGATAAAATGAAACTGACTTACCATATTCCCGACGATTATCAAATCGTCATCCCCTCTGCTTATGCTCTCCCCTATACAATTACGGTCAACTTTCTTCCCTAATTCAAAGACCAGTTCTTTGTCGACCTACTCTTTCTCATCCATCCCTTCTTCTCTGAAGTTTATAGATACTTTCACATTCCATTGCATCAATTAGTACCCAATTCCTTTAGACTACTGTGCAGGGGTATTGTACTATTTCGTGTGCACAACACTCCCCTTTCACCCTACCTATTCCACTACTTCTACAACCCCAAGCTTTATGAGTCGGGCACCTTCCTTTTTCAAGCTCGAGTGGGCGTTGTTTATTTTGATAAAATGGCCACCTCAAATAAGCACTAGAAAGATCATTATTTCTTCGCCCGTCTCCCCGACCGACCCGTCTTTTCAACTGGTTGGCAAATAGAACTATTGAAACCTCCTCCGTTCGGGAGATACCAAGGCGAGCTGGCTTACCTCCAAGCAGCCACGAGTCTGGCTGGTCAGAAGTATCATATACACATGCTGCTATTGGAGGGAGTCTTTTATGTGTTCAGGCTAAGTCCTTCTCGAACATGACCGCCCACCCCTTTAGGTATGTCATTTTTCTTCCTGTCATCTTTGAATCTAACTAATTTTTCTTTCTTTTTTACTGCTAAAACATGAACAGAGCGTTGTTGAGCGGCAAGTGTAAGCTTGTTGATGCGGAGAACAATGCTAAAGGAGTGGTCGATCTAGAAAGTCGTTGTTTATTGCCAGTCGAGCATTATGAAGACCCGACCAGTGAAGCAGGGGGAAGTTGGGCGGTAGCTAGCGACATAGTGTCAAACATTGGTAAGTTGTGTCCTCACAGCCCCTCTATGGCGTCGACCGTGGTTCCATCAGAGTCGGCCACTTCTAGCAAGCCGTTGATCTAGCACTGTAAGAGGCACCGAGAGGAGTCTTCCTCCTGTTCGGCAACTTCAGCTCGACAGGCCCCTATTCCCATGACAACTCCCCAACCTCCGTCTGAGCGAGAGGAGACTTTGATAGATAACATTTTTATCTATTATTGTGACTCTTATTCTTGGCATTTTTTACCTTCTCGTATGATAAATTTGGTGTTTATATCATGTTTACGAATAATAATTCATTTTAGACTTAATTATAAATTTCCTACAAATTATGGAATTTAATCTCATATTTTAATATGATTTTGTAGAAAATCCAAAGAGCCATGGATTAGGGTCGAGTCAGATCAAATTTGGCTTGATTTGGAGGTCAGATGAGGGAGATCAAGCAGAATGTATCAACCGTCGATCCAATTCAAGAGAGATCTTATTCCTTCATTCAGATCTAAGCATTCTACCCTTGATCCAGATCTGAAATGATATGGACCATTGGATCTAAGCAAGAAGGTCATGTTGGATCGAGACGCGCTAGAGGGGGGGGGGGTGAATAGCGCTCGCGGCTATTGTGTTCGATTATCGGAATCGTAAAAACTCGGTCAGAAATTAAAGCAGCGGAAATGACATAAAGAGACACAGACACGAAGGATTTTACTTCGTTCGGAGCCTGTGACGACTCCTACTCGAAGGCCCGCGATCCTTGATCGCTTTCGATGGGCAACAACTATAAGCACGATTATTACAAACTAAGTATTACAATAAATGCGTTAAATAAATCTATACCGACAACAAAAAATGAGATCTCGGAGCTCTGGGTCGTCGGGCACAAGTAGCAGCACTTCGAAACGTCTTTTGGAGTAGCACGTGGCAAGAGAATCACTTGGAATTGAATGAGTTGAGGTGCTGCTCGAAACCCCCTTATAAAGGGTATTCAAGGCGGCTTGGAAGCCTCCGAAGGCGCCTTCATACTGCCGAGTCACCCGCGTGGATTAAGCTTGAACTGGTCGAAGTTCATTTGCTCAAGGCGCCTTATACCCCATTCAAGGCGCCTTCCAAGGCGCCTTATGAGTCCTTCAAGGCGCCTCCCAAGGTGTTTCACAGCCAGCTCCAGCTTTGCACTCGAGGCGCCTCCAAGCTCCATGGAGGCGCCTCGGACACTGTTCATCCGAGGGAAGACTTCATTATTTTGCACCTGCAAGACATGTTAGTCGAAAACAATATCCTGCAACACAAGGTTAGCACATAAAGTCATAAATAAGGTAACAAAATATTATCGATAGTCCTCAGACTATCAGGGTCTGACATCGGATTTCCGCCCGGAAATCCTAGGTCGACCCGACGTCTACTGTTCCCTCTGCGGGGAATGTGTCCTCACCTACTCCACTCAGGAGATTTACCTGTTGCCAGTGCGATCCTCCAGATCGACTGGACTTTTGCTCAGCACTCGACGCTTCTGGACTTTCTGCTGGGCATTCGCTTCCTAGCTAGTCCAGTCTTTCACCTGGTTCGCGACACCAGGACTTTCCACCTAGGGTTACCACCCCCTAGGACTTTTGCATGAAGCCATCGACCTGCCAAGACTTTCCGCATAGGGTTACCACCCCCTATGACCTAGGGTTACCGCCCCCTAGGGTTTTCCCTTTGCCTAACCGTAGCTAGGACTTTCCTGAAATACTCGAGCAGACTTGTTAGATCACAAAGCATCTTAACTTTGAATCCTTTGTCATTATCAAAACATGAGTTCGATCGTCAGATGCTTCCCACATCAACAATCTCCCCCTTTTTGATTATGGCAACTCAAATTCAAAGTTAAGTAATCACGAATAGATGAAAACATTTAAAGCAAGCTTAGCAATTTTGCTAAAGTAAACTTTATGAATTTAAAGTATAGCACCAAGTATAGGCTCCCCCTTAACTGTTACTCCCCCTTTAATATTCATTATTTTGACTTTGATTTTTACAATTATTCGAGTATTTGAATTGAATTTGCTACTCTCCCCCTTTGCCATATATCAAAAATAAGCAAAAATAGTCATTTGATTTTTAAAGAGGGATGACAAGATTTTGAAAACACTTAACAGTTTATCATTTTTATTTCTTACTTTTAGCCAAGTGAAAGGTTGATGTTAGCTCTTTGGAAACTTAGTTAAAACTACTAGAAGGTGGATCCTTTTGACAGTTAAAACTATAATTTTTACTTAGGAGAAAATATTTTTGAAGTTGCCTTTTTACTTTTTGAAAGCAATGAGTTAAGTTTTACAAAACTGTGCTTTACTTAGGAAAGAAAGAATTTACAAAGTTAGATTTCAAAGTGAGGTAAGTTTTAAAATTCTGAACATAAAGATTGGAACTTAGCTTAGCTCTTTGCAAGTATTAGATTTTGAAAGCTATAGCTAGGTTAAGAAGAACTTAGCTTTATTTTTTAAACAATACTTATTAAATTTTAGGACAAGGAGGGAGTAGAGTAGCTAAAAATTTGGTTTAGGTTATTTATTCAAAGTCAGTTGTCCTTAAGTCCAAGCATGAGTCAAGTTCAATAGATTAACTTTAAGAGGTATCAGAGCCCTAAAGATCAAACATGCAAGCCCTAAAGATCAAACATGCTTAATCAGAAAACTGAATATCCTTTACCAACTGTCTAACCTTTAGCTACTTGCTGATTGCCTATAGGGCAACAACTTTCACATGGTTAGTCAAGTTAAGTCAATTTGGCCCAGTTAGATTTGACTAGAGCTGGAAAACTTGACTTGATTGATGTATATTACGTGTTTAACACCCAGACTCATATTGATGCACAAATATAAGCATTCTTGAGTCTAGGCTGTACCCTATGCATCTCACGCCATTCTATGTCTTACAAGCACAAGCAAGGTATACCTAGGTGTTTGTGAGATGCTCTGGCTTAAGTCTAGGGGAACATGATTTCTAGGGGGAAAACTTAGGCTAAGTCTGAATTTTAAAAATTCTAAGAAATTGGTATTTTGAAAACTATTTTTCCTAGAATTTGAAAACACGTAAAAGCAAGATGATTAAGTAGACAGAAATACCTATTCTACCCAACACATTCCTATTTGTCTTCTAAGTGCACTGAACTCAAGTTCAGGTAAGGGTTTTGTAAAAATGTCAGCTAGGTTTGATTTGGACTCAACATGATTGAGTGCAATTTCACCCTTAGCTACGTGATCCCTTACGAAATGGTGTTTCACCTCTAAGTGTTTGGTCCTAGAATGGTGAATAGGATTTTTGGTTAGATTAATTGAGCTGATATTATCAATAAAGATTTTTGTATTTTTATATTATAGTTGATAGTCTTTTAATGTATGCATCATCCACAACAGTTGAGATGCACATTCTCCTAGGGCTATGTAATCATCTTCTGTAGTGGATAAAGCAACAGTGTTGCTTTCTGCTTGACCAACTTACTAGGCACTGACCTAGAATTTGGCAGCTACCACTTGTACTTTTTCTGTCTAATTTGCATCCAGCATAGTCCGAATTAGAATAGCCATAAAGGTCAAAGGTACAAGTTCTTGGGTACCAAAGTCCTACATTTAGAGTTCCTTTAATATACCTAAGTATTCTTTTAACATATGTTAGGTGTGACTCTTTTGCACAGGATTGGTATCTTGCGCACATACCTACTGCAAACAATATGTTGGGTCGGCTTGCAGTTAGGTAAAGTAAGCTACCTATGACACTCCTATAGTACTTTGGATCTACTGGTTTCCCTTCAGGGTCAGAGTCAATGTTAATGTTGGTTGCCATTGGAGTATTTATAATTTTTGAGTTTTCCATGCAGAATTTTTTAATTAACTCCTTAGCATATTTAGTTTGATAAATGTAGATTCCATCTTTGGTTTGTTTTATTTGTAAGCCTAAGAAAAAGTTGAGTTCCCCAATCATACTCATTTCAAATTCATTTTCCATTAATTTGCAAAAATTACTAAATGTTTCATAGGTTTCATTTTTTGTTTTTAGGAATTTTACCCATGTGTACCTAGAGAAGTCATCAATTATCACTAAGCAATATTAGTTCTTTGTAACGCCCGAAAATTCTCAAATCAATTTTAGAAATATTCTATGATTTTTCTGGAATTTTAGGATATTTTTATGGAATTTTTAGAGTAGCGGAAGTAGCAAAAAAAAAAACAAAAAGAAACGTAAAATAGCTTAAGCGGGAATTGAACTCAAGACCTAGCGAATTCTATGCCTTATAGGGTGACTTAGTAACCAAGTGAACCCAGTAGGGTCGTGCTAAAAGAAAAGGGAATCAATTATATTTATGTTAGAGTTGGGTCGAATTACCTACTTAATATAAATAGGGAAATAATTAAGTGAGGGTTTATTTTGGATCGGGATTCTTCCTCTCCTCACCCTCACGCCGCCTCTCCCTTCTCTTCTTCCCTCGGCGCACCAAGCCCTAAGGGCTAGGGTTTCGTTCCAAGGTCTTCAAGAGCACCTTCTGGCGATGACTCCAGCACGAGAACGTTCCTCTCCGCGAGAAGGGCACATAGACGCGAGGAGATTGTTGAAGAGGTCTCTTCTCCGGGAAACCTAGCGTTTAGATCTGTAAGAAACTTCGAGCAGGAGGTAAGAGACCCCTCACCTGCAGTATAAGTAGCTCTTTTCGAGGTTTTATGCATTAGTTTAGTTGTATGCAGAATTTTAGTATGTAGGGTGTGAACTAGTGCACACCATATGTTTGATAAAATGTGTAGCTCAGTTAAATGACACCATAGGCATTATAATAGCTCAGTAAATGCAATAGAAGCATTTTTATAGCATGTTCAGTCTTGTTTCAGCTTATATGGGACTACGGTCTAATGGGTGGGCACCCATAGTCGCCTCTAAGTTTAGATAATCTAGTTCTAGGTTCAGACAACCTAGTAAAAGCAAGACAAGAATTATTAGCTTATGCTCAGTATTTTACTTTTAGCAGTGGCACTGTACTGGACTAGATGTCCATTGGGTTGGGCTCCCATAGTCGTCCCTAGGTTTAGATAACCTAGTAAACCCTACTAGATTTGGAATTTGCAACCCCGGGTTAGTTAGGGATGCGCGCACAGCAAGTACAGTTGTCGGGCCCATCAGCAGCATGATTATGTATTTTAATCTATTTATGATAAATAGCTTTCAAAACTTCACAATATAGTTTATGTGAATATAGAGCAGCTTAGCATCAGTTAGCAGTAGTATAGCCCGCTTTTATTTCAGTTTAGTTCTTATGGATCCACATGATGATTTCATGCTTAGCTATAATTGTCATGTATCGTATGTGATTATGTCATGTTTTAGAATCCATGTTTAGCAATGGTCAACATATATTTCAAATAGCATGTTTTAAAAGCATAAATTGCATCGTATGCATGTTTTGTGAGGTAGATGGTTTCTTACTAAGCTCTCGAGCTTACAGATACTTCTTTTCCTTATACTGTGTAACGATCACCCTTCTTACTACTACTACTCTCTAAGGATGACCGTTACTTAACTACTAACTCTACTTAACCGGTATGATTAAAAATCACATGGAAACCCTACCGAAAAATTCCGGCAGAGTCTCCCCTGTACCGGTGACCATATTCAACAATACATGTAATATATACTCAGCCACAAGCGGCTGGAACACATATCAATCAACCACGCAGTATAATAAATCCAAAATAAAGAAAACAACACCAGAAATCATCACACAAGATTACAATTCTTCTACTATGTCCTAATCATATCAAAATAACAAATATTATCTCAAATACTCCTAACATAGCGAAAGACAATGGAAACTAAAATAAAACTTCTTTCCTAGTCCCAAGGCTTCCATAGTCCTGGCATCACACATCCTTCGAACACCTCCTTGTCGCCTTCCTTTCTATATCTTTTCCTTTCCTGTATCTGCAGTAAGAGGAAGTGCAATCTATAAGCAAAATTTGCTTAGTAAGCGCTATCTAACTCACAAAATCACGAATGTGCATGTATACGAAAAGAACTAGAAACTATATGCTCTAAAAAGAAATAAAGCATAAACATAACTGCTCATGTCAAACTAATAGCAAAGAAAAGCTAAGGAATCTACTCATGTAATTCTAATAGCTAATCATGCTAGTCATCTAATAGGTAAACATGAAAACTACTCATCCACTAGATAAACATGGTAGAGTAAAGAACTAAACTTATTGATTTTTAGAACTATATGAAACTTTATTTCATTCGTTCTAACTTAATCTTTAATACTTTATGTTTATGTAAGACTCGTTTTACTTGTTCAAAAACTTATACTTATAATA
This sequence comes from Zingiber officinale, assembly GCF_018446385.1. Lineage (NCBI taxonomy): Eukaryota > Viridiplantae > Streptophyta > Magnoliopsida > Zingiberales > Zingiberaceae > Zingiber > Zingiber officinale. The sequence continues at coordinate 100,495,745 of NC_055992.1, read as the reverse complement.
CTTCAAAATAATAATCAACTTCTTCTTAGGCCCAGGCGTAGTACCATCTTATGCGCGTTCCCTAATAGGTTGGAGTAACGAGCCACCAATCCTAAAAGAGCAGACCTCGGTCTACTAGGGCCAAGACCTCGGAATTGGACACCTGGATTTGTTTAACGACAACCTCGGAAGTCGGGTACTAGCCTCTTCTTAAAAGTAAAATACTTATAATCTTAATTACTTCTTCTTTAAATGCCTTGACATTTTAATAGGCACCTTGTGTGCCAAAATCCCTAAAGTCTTGACTTTGGGATCTACTTAAGGCCTTGGCCTTTTTCTTTCTTTTCTTTATCTTTCTTATACTTGTTCAAGTGAAATACTAGTCTCTTCAAGTAAACACTCTAAACTTATACATCTCTAAACTTATACAACTCTAAACTTATATATATTAGTAAACGTTTCTAAACTTAAATCTATATGCTATACAAAATTAAATCAAAGGAAAGAAAATCTGACTTCTATAAGCATACTACATCAGAAACAAATCAAAAGAAAGCGAATCTAACTTCTTTAAGCATGCTACAATAGATATAAATCAAAGGAAAATTGAATCTGACTTTTTTTTAAGTATGCTACAACAGAATTAAATAAAGGAAACCACATCTGAATTCCTTAAGCATGCTATGTCAGAATTAAAACAAAGGGAAGCAAATCTAAATTCTTTAAGCATGCTTCAAAATAAGAAACAAAGAATCTACACTACTAAACGAGATAAACTGCAATGCCACAAAATGTAAAAATCTGCACTACTACAAAAGGTAAAAATCTGCAATGCTAAACTGCAATGCTAACAATTAATCTACATACTATACTTATTCCTTAAAGCCATTCACACCAACCAAACCAGTACTGAGCATGGACGAAAGGGGTCTAACAGCAATCTAATCCACATTGCACTGAATCTATAAAGCCAGCACTGAACACAATCTTTTCATTGCTAATCTACACAACTTAAAAGAAACTAAAGCTGCGGTTAGGGAATAAGTGATAAAATGGCTAACAACATGCCAATGAATTGATAACAAATCAAAACTGCACTGTAGTAATTGTTCCTCCTGCCATGTGCCACGGCAACAAAATAAAAACCCAAGATTGCTAGCTTCCCTTCAACCCGGACATGCTCATCAAGTCACAACCAACAAATCTAATGAAAATTGCTATTGTAACCTCAAAACCATACTTGTTCTACATGCTATGTGCCACGGCAACAAAAGAAAACCCTAAACCCGATCATTCTGCATACCCAATGTCACGGCAAGGAAAAACCAAGCTCAATCATAACTATTCTGCAGTAATCCTCCAAACCCAAACCTACACGCTTAATCTAATTACTTTCTTCCCTTAAGATCCACGGCAGAATTGTCAAAACTAAAAAAAATCTTACAACTTGCTTCGAATTCAAGGGAAACAAGAAAACATCCAAACAACATCCGAAAACCACTCCTACCGCAGGTGAAAAGCTACTTACTTTGGGTTTCTTGGACTTACAACCGAGAAGGAGGCTTCTAGGGCTTTCGGCGAGCTCGAAATCCCGTCTCTTCTTCGTGCTCCCGACTCCTCCTCGTCGAGAAGAGCTTAAGGAGATGGAGGAACCCCTCGGAGAACCTTGGCCGACCGCCGGATCGAAGCCCTAGCCTTCCTTGCCTTCCGCCCGAGCACGGTCGTCGCGCACAGAAGAGAGACGCGAGGAGAGAAGAGAAGAAGGAATTAGGTCACGGGTAATCAATCAAGCCCTAAGTTCTCCTCTTATACCTTAATATTCTGTTAACTGCTTTAAATAAATTTCCTACCTTTTCTATGCAGAACAGACGGCTGGAGCACTTGGTCAGCCGCGGCTTGGCTCATGGTTGGAGTCGCGGGTTCGAATCCCGGCTGCAACCAATTTTTCTCCCTATTATTTCTTGTTATTAACTTCTACTACTTAAATAAAATTCTCCCTTTATTTGAGTACGTAACAACTGCTAGCCCAGTTGGTTAGTTGGGTTTTGCTCGGGTCAGGGGTTGCCGGTTCGAGCCTTGGCTTGGACATTTTTGTCAAAACTTCTTTCTTTTGGTAAAAATACCAAACGACCTCCAAAAATTGCATAAAAATACTCTAAAAATTTCTAAAAATCTCTAGAATTTTTCTAAAGTATTTCTAAATATTTTTAAGAACTTTTAGAACTCCTAATGAGGAAAATTTGGTCATTACATACTGCAGATAAAGGTAAAGGAAGGATGGATTAGCGGAGGCTAGAGGACAATGCTACAAAGATGTGTGTGGGCAGGAACTTGGAATGAAGACCCTTGGGAACTAGCAAATTTAAAGAATTAGAACCTTTTGTTCTTTTCAATGTTTATGCACTTTTAGAATGTTTAAGAATTTTGAATTGTGAAACCATGCTTATGCCATGCCTAGGACACTAGCTAGCTTATTGATGAGTAGTAAATCACGCATAATGTTAGTGAAGACTAATTACAATGTTCTCTAGGCATTTTAGGTTTATTATATTGAGTTGTGTATGATCGAGCTCTGAAATCAGAGTTCTGCAGCGAAATCAGAAACTCCAATCGATCGACCGATCGATTGGAGGGACCTCAATCAATCGGTTGATCGATTGAGAGCTGATTTCCGTGAACAGTAAGCTCTGGAATCGATCACTGGATCGACCGGGGAATTAGCCTCGCGTACAGAGAGCTTTGGAATCAATCACTGTATCGATTGGCAAGCCTGGATCGATCAGCCGATCGATCCAGAATTTACCCCATGCACAGTAGCGAGCTGAATCGATCAATGGATCGATCAACAAGTCTGAATCGATCAACCGATCGATCCAAACAAAGTTTTCGTATACAGTAGCCACCTGAATCGATCAGGCCATTCCAATCGATCAACTGATCGATTGGGAGGCCTGATATCAGCTGTAAACCCCTATTTAGATTCCTTGACCATAGGGGATGTAATATATGACATGTATATCTTAGATTACACCCCTTAGCATATGTCTGATAATAAAATTCTAAATTTAGTAGCAGTTAGCAAAGATTTTAATTGGTACAGCTTTCCGCACCTAGACTTAGTGATGGTCATGGATATAGCTTAACATAGCATAATGTGACGATCTGGCCTTACAGCTTAGTTAGTAGGAGGCAGGTCGTTATAGAGTGGTATCAGAGCAAGTTCCATACTTCCTTTACACACATCAGCATTGAACCTGCAGCTTCCAAGTAAGAACATCTCTCACTTTATTTATGTTTGTTGCTTTCATGTTATAGAATTAAAGCATGTTTATGTATGATAGTACCTAACATGATAATAATAGTTATGCAACATGATCCTATTAGTTATGTATGTCCTCTAGGTCTTTAGAAAATGGTACGAGGACGCCCAGCTAGAAAGACACCCGCTACTGAGCCCCAGCATGAGGCAGACAGCTCAGTGCCTCCTCCAGATCTTACAGCAGTAGTGGCTCAATTACAGAAGCAGCTAGCTGAACAGCAATAGGAGATAGCCACCTTAAAGGCTAGTCAGCAGAGCACTCCCACTGTCACTCCGGAACCTAACATGGCAACCCCAGCAGTTATAGCGGTTCCACTAGTCCAATCGGCAGCACCAGTAGCCCCAGCAGCAGGGGCAAGGAGGGAAGCCTACCTAATCCAGTGGCAGAAAATTAAGCCAGAGAATTTCTCAGGCACCAGTGAACCATGGGATGCTCAAGCCTGGTTCAAAATACTGGAGAGTACGATGGAACTTCTGGACTGGCCAGAGCATGAGAAAGTGAAATGCGCCTCTTTCTGCCTAACAGGAGACACACGTATGTGGTGGGAGAGAATTAAAGCGAAGCGCCCAGTGAACCAGATGATGTGGACCGACTTCGAGAAAGAATTCTTTGAAGAGTTCTTTCACATGCGGGTCACAAACCGCCACTATGACGAGTTCACTGAATTTCGTCAGGGCAACCTTTCAGTGGAGGAAGCCGTGAAAAAATTCAACAGATTGGCTCGTCTATGCCCTGAACTAGTCAGCACTGAAAAAGAACGAGTCCGGTTAATGCTCAAGATGCTAAGGCCGGAAATAGCAATGAACGTGGCCAGCGGCGTCTATAGGCCGCAAACCACTGAAGACTTAGTGAGCAGTGCTTTAACCACCGAGCATTATCAGAACAGTATCAAACAGCAGAAGCAAGTCCTCTCCGAGTCTAAAGGCCAAGGAGGCTCAGGTACTCAGAAACACCAGGGCCACAGCTCCCACGGCTCTAACTGGAAAGGGAACTCCAGCAACAAACGTAAACCAGGGAGTTACCCGAAAGGAGGACCAGCTAGTAAACAGCTTAGCTATCCCAAGTGTTCCACTTGTGGAAAATTTCACCCAGGAGTTTATCGCAAGGGCACCCGAGGATGTTTCGAATGTGGCCAGGAGGGACATATGGCTAAACAATGCCCAAACAAGACCAGCTTTCCTCCACCACAACCGATTCAGTACGAGGTCAAGCCAGCACAGTTGCACTAGATGCAGGCTACTTTAGATGGTCCACACATCAGCCAAGGCAGACTGGAAGCCCCCTCAGTCGCGACAAATGCAAGGATCTACTCACTGACCAGAGAAGACATAGCGAATGCCTCGACAGTTGTTACAGGTCAGATTAGTATTTTACAGCAAAGTGCAACTGTCTTATTCGATACTGGGGCAACCCATTCTTATATATCCAGGGAATTCGCCGAAAAGTTAGCAGTACCCCTAGAGGTATTCAGTGGTCAGTTTTTGACGACGCTACCTTCGGGAGAAATTATGGCATCTACGCACTTGCTTAGAGCAGTGCCAGTCATTATAGCAGACAGAGAGCTGTTTGGCGATCTGATAGTGCTAGATATGGCTGACTACGATGTCATCATGGGAATGGACTTCCTGATCAAGTACGGTGCTTCCATAGAGTGCCGTAAACAGAAAGTGGTATTCCAACCTGAAGCAGGAGTGTAGTTTGGTTACATCGGAGAACCAAAGAGAAAAGCCAAGAAGTTTCTCTCAGCTACGAAAGCACAGAAACTACTAGATTCAGGGTGTACAGGATTCCTAGCTCATGTAGTCAGTACTAGTCAGAACAAGGACCAAAAGCTAGAAGGGGTTCGAGTTGTACGTGACTACCCATCAGTCTTCCCTGAGGAGTTACCAGGTCTAGCACTAGACAGGGAGATTGAATTTGAGATAGAGCTCATCCCCGGTACGAATCCCATCTCCAAAGCACCTTACCGCATGGCTCCAGCAGAGCTGAAGGAACTTCAGGAGCAACTACAGGAGTTGCTTGACAAGGGCTTCATACGCTCTAGTCACTCACCATGGGGAGCGCCTGTATTGTTTGTGAAGAAGAAGGACGGGAGCATGTGCCTGTGTATAGATTACAGAGCACTAAACCAAGTCACAATCAAGAACAGGTATCCTCTTCCCAGAATAGATGACCTGTTTGATCAGCTAAAGGGAGCAGCAGTGTTCTCTAAAATAGATCTCCGGTCAGGATATCACCAGGTTAGAGTTAAAGAAGGTGATATACCCAAGACATCCTTCAGGACCAGATACGGACATTATGAGTTCGTAGTCATGCCCTTTGGCGTGACAAATGCTCTAGCTACCTTCATGGATCTCATGAACAGAGTATTCAGGGAATACTTAGATAAATTTGTTATCGTGTTCATCGACGACATTCTTATCTATTCCAGAACTCAGGAAGAACACGTAGAGCACCTGAAGACAGTACTACCGATCCTTCAGCAGAACCAGCTGTACACCAAGTTCACGAAGTGTGAATTCTGGCTCGATCAGGTGTCCTTTCTGGGTCACATCATCTCCAAGGAGGGTATTATGGTAGACCCTAGTAAAATAGAGGCTGTGAGCAACTGGAGAAGGCCTAAGAATGCCAGTGAAATCAGAAGATTTTTGGGGCTAGCAGGCTATTACAGAAAATTTGTAGAGGACTTCTCCAGGATAGCCTCCCCACTGACAGCTCTTACCAGAAAGAACAGAAAATTTCAGTGGAAAGAGGACTGTGAGAACAGCTTCAGCGAGCTAAAGAGGAGATTGACCAGTGCTCCCATTCTGGCTCTACCAGAAAACACAGACAGCTTTGACATTTATAGTGATGCCTCTAAGTTGGGACTAGGAGCAGTACTGATGCAAAATGGCAACGTGATCGCCTATGCCTCCAGACAAGTCAAGGACTATGAGAGGAACTATCCTACTCATGACCTTGAGCTTGCAGCAGTCGTCTTCGCTCTCAAAATTTGGAGACATTACCTGTATGGAGCTCAGTGTAGAGTGTATACAGATCATCAAAGTCTGAAGTACTTCTTCACTCAGAAGGATCTGAATATGCGAAAGCGCAGATGGCTCGAGCTGGTCAAGGACTATGATATAGACATCCTCTACCACCCCGGAAAGACCAATAAAGTGGCAGACGCACTTAGCAGGAAGTCCAGTGCCACCTTACTATCCCTGGCAGCCATGTCACCATCCCTACAGAAGGAGATTACAGATTTTGGTCTCGAACTTATAATGGGACCGCTCTCTACCATGACTTTAGAATCTACCCTGCTTGGTGACATCCAGACAGCTCAGGATCAGGACCCTGAAATTCAGAAAATCAAGCAAGGGTTAACAGAATCAGAAAGTGGAGAGTTCAGGGTCTCAGATAGTGGGGTATTATATTTTGGTGACAGACTATATGTTCCGGATCAGGAGGAACTACGGAGGAAGATTTTAGACGAGGCTCACAGGACTCCTTATGCGATGCATCCTGGTTCCACCAAAATGTACCAAGACCTGAAGAAACGTTTTTGGTGGCCTGGGATGAAAAGAGACGTCGCTAGGTATGTTAGTATTTGTCTGACCTGTCAGAGGGTCAAGGCAGAACATCAAAGACCAGGAGGAGTTCTGCAGCCCCTTCAGATCCCAGGAGGGTCAAGGCAGAATGGAAGGGATGTTATTCTTCCTAAGTCCCTTAAGTCTAATTTCAGGGTTTTTGATGTTTTTAACTAGACACCCAGATTTATCAAAATTGACTAGATATCCACTGTCACACAATTGACTTATACTTAGTAAATTAAAGTTAAAATTTTCAACCAATAAAACATTTCGAATAATGAAATCGGAACTTAGTTCAATATTACCTTTTCCGATTACTTTAAGTTTACCGTCGTTGCCGAATGCAACCGATCATAAATTCTTGTACTTGAGTTTAGTAAACTTCAACTTATCTCCAGTCATGTGTCTGGAGCATCCACTATCCAACATCCATTGATCCAATTCCTACACATGAAGTAGTTGAATTGCTTTCTTTTTAATGGATTTAAAGATAGCTTAAATGAAGTAGACTCCTTAGATTTCCTATCTCACCCAATCTAAGTTAGCAAACAATTAATCCTATGGTTGTTTTTAATTAACATTTTGAAAAATTTTGAAAAAGGTTTTAAATAAGATTTTGAAATTAAGTTTTAAAAGGATTTAAGTTAATTAATTTTGAAAATAATTTAAGTTAATTAATTTTGAAAATAATTTAAGTTAATTAATTTTGAGAATAATTTAAGTTAATTAATTCTGAAAATAATTTAAGTTAATTAATTTTGAAAATAATTTAAGTTAATTAATTTTGAGAATAATTTAAGTTAATTAATTTTGAAAATAATTTAAGTTAATTAATTTTGAAAATACTTTAAGTTAATTAATTTTGAAAATGATTTAAGTTAATAATTTAAAGTTCAATTCAAAATGATTTTCTAATATTAAATTTTAAAATAATTTTGAAATTAAGTTTTTAAAATAATTTTGAAATTAAGTTTTTAAATCATTTTGAAATTAAGTTTTTAAATAATTTTGAAATTAAGTTTTAAAATAATTTTTTAAAATCATTTTGAAATTAAGTTTTTAAATAATTTTGAAATTAAGTTTTTAAAATCATTTTGAAATTAAGTTTTTAAAATCATTTTGAAATTAAGTTTTAAAATAATTTTGAAATTAAGTTTTTAAAATTATTTTGAAATTGAGTTTTAAAAATTATTTTGAAATTAAGTTTTAAAATAATTTTGAAATTAAGTTTTTAAAATCATTTTGAAATTAAGTTTTAAAATCATTTTGAAATTAAATCATTTTGAAATTAAGTTTTAAAATAAATTTTGAAATTAAGTTTTTAAAATCATTTTGAAATTAAGTTTTAAAATAATTTTGAAATTAAGTTTTAAAATCATTTTGAAATTAAATTTTAAAATAATTTTGAAATTAAGTTTTTAAAATTATTTTGAAATTAAGTTTTTAAATAATTTTGAAATTAAGTTTTAAAATAATTTTGAAATTAAGTTTTTAAAATCATTTTGAAATTAAGTTTTAAAATAATTTTGAAATTAAGTTTTAAAAGAATTTTGAAATTAAGTTTTTAAAAATCATTTTGAAATTAAGTTTTTAAAATCATTTTGAAATTAAGTTTAAAAATAAATTTTGAAATTATGTTTTAAAATAATTTTGAAATTATGTTTTAAAATAATTTTGAAATTAAGTTTTAAAATAATTTTGAAATTAAGTTTTTAAAATCATTTTGAAATTAAGTTTTTAAAATCATTTTGAAATTAAGTTTTTAAATAATTTTGAAAACAATTTTGAAATTAAGTTTTTAAAATCATTTTGAAATTAAGTTTTAAAATAATTTTGAAATTAAGTTTTTAAAATTATTTTGAAATTAAGTTTTTAAAATTATTTTGAAATTATGTTTTTAAAATTATTTTGAAATTTAGTTTTAAAATAATTTTGAAATTAAGTTTTAAAATAATTTTGAAATTAAGTTTTTAAAATAATTTTGAAATTAAGTTTTAAAATCATTTTGAAATTAAGTTTTTAAAATCATTTTGAAATTAAGTTTTAAAATCATTTTGAAATTAAGTTTTAAAATAATTTTGAAATTATGTTTTTAAAATTATTTTGAAATTAAGTTTTTAAAATTATTTTGAAATTATGTTTTTAAAATCATTTTGAAATTAAGTTTTTAAAATAAATTTTAATTTTTAATTTCTTAGTAATCTCACACGATCTAAATTTTCAATCAGGGAACCCTATAATTATTGTGAGATGAATTATGGTTGAATTTTAGGATAAGGTTTAACTTTGTATTAGATTCAGGTTTAGCTTTGGATTCAACAAGTAAGCATTATTTGGATAAACTTCTGGGCTATGGTGAGTCACAAGGAACTCATTAAAGTAACCATGCCTTCGAGGTTTCCCAAATAGTCCTACCCATTGAGCTTAGTACTAAACCTTGGTCTAACTAGTTAGGATCCATTTAAGGGTAGCTTCGGCCAATTCCACTTGGCCAAATGCACCAGGTCGAAGCCATATCTTCCTAGACATGTGATGCCCAAGCTCCCCTAACGTACTATCATCCAAAAATTTCACCAGTATTGTGGGTCAAGTTAAACCTAGCCCGTTTTAATCTAACCTTAATTACCCTGCCGGGTAATCTACTCTTGTTTTACCCATTTCGGATAGATTAAGTTCAGTTACCCTGTCGGGTAGTTCAGTTACCCTGTCGGGTAGTTCAGTTGGGGGTGCCAGCTATTCTGGATCCCCCATCTATATTTTATTTAATTTGAATTCGAATTATTAATTTGATTTTGAATTTTGAATTTTATATTTTAATTTTGAATTTTTAATTTGATTTTGAATTTTTGAATTTTTGAATTTTTGAATTTTGAGTTTAATTTTTGAATTTTGAATTTATAATTTAATTTTTAATTTGATTTTTGAATTTTGAATAATTTAATTTCGAATTTTTAATTTTGATTTTTGAATTTTAAATTTATAATTTAATTTTAAATTTTGAATTTTGTTTATTAAAATCGTTTTTCTTTTAACTCTCCCTGAATCATAACCTCGATATGGTCTATCGAGGTAGTGTATTTGATCCTTCGGGACCCAGTATTGATCAAGTCCAAATGATTGACCAATTTGGACTTAGGGACCCATGCTTGGACTGATTTACTATTTTGTTTGTTTATTAAGGATAAATAAGATTTATATTTCTTTTTGGTTTTATATCCTAGCCCAGTTCTATTGTAAACGGCTCTTTGTGTCCCAAGAATTAGGCCAAGATTCTTGGAGCCCAAAGAAAACCGTTCTAAGGTATTTTTTAAATCCTTGACCTGATTTTTCAAACTTGAATTTTCTTCCTCAAGTTTTTGAACATGAGTAGAATTTTCAGTCTGAACTTGATCAGGTACGGATTTAGTGTTTGTCACTTCTTTAAGGACAGCTACTTCCTTTAGAAGTGACTTAATCTTAAGGTTCGACTTAGCTAACTTGCGTAATAAATAATTGACTAAATTATGAATACTTACAGTGGAGTTTGGCCCTTCGGAAACGGATACGGATCCGTGGCTTTGCTCGGACTCGGCCTCTAACTCGCTCTCGCTCTCGGATTCGACGATCTGGTCCCGGGCTATCAATGCGAGTAAACTCGTCTGATCGAGTTCATCGTCGTCATCTTCCGAAGAAGATTCGTCCCACGTCGCCTTAAGGGCCTTCTTTCTTCTTTGCTTTTTGGCTTCCTTAGAACTCGGTTGGGCCTCCTTGGATTGTACCGCCTTTTTTATGTCTTTCTTGTTGAAGCCCTTCTTCTTCTTGTAGAGCTTCTTCATGAGGTTCACGAGTTCGCTGGTTAGTTCGTCTTCTTCCTCTTCTGAGTCGGGTTCATCTTCTGATTTCGGTTCAATTTTTCGCCGTACTCTTGGTTCCTGTGTTCGACTAGTACCTGCAACCAAAGCAATACCCTTCTCGGTTGGCTGTGCATTAGTTTGTTCATGAAGTTCAAATTCACTAAATAATTCATCTAATTTTAAACAAGACAAGTCCTTGGAGACTTTGTAGGCATCTACCATTAATGCCCAAAAAGTACTCCTTGGAAATGAATTAAGAGCATACCTTATTATATCCCTATTTTCTATCTTCTGCCCGATTCCGTGAAGGGAGTTAAGGATATCTTGAATTTACGCGTGTAACTGGCTTGCCGTCTTATTTTCCTGCATTTTTAAGTTATACAATTTATTGAGTAGTAAATCACGCTTACTTACCTTGGTTTCCGAGGTGCCCTCGTGGAGTTCGATCAGGTTTTCCCAAAGCTCCTTTGCTGATGAGAATGGACCGACTCTGTTGAGCTCTTCTTTGGTCAGTCCACATTGGAGGGTGCATGTAGCTCTGGCGTTGGCTTCCACTTTCTTGATGAAGGATGGTTCCCAATCTTCGCAGGGGGTAGGTTTGCCATCAGTGCCAGTTGGGAGTTGAAATCCAGTTCGAATGATCATCCACATTTCGAACTGGATTTTTAGGAACGTCTCCATCCGTCCCTTCCAGTATCCGAAATCTTCTCCGGATAAGAGCGGGGGACGGACAGTGCTGAAACCCTCTTGATGGGCCATTAAGAGAATATGCAAAGAAAAAGGAAAATATGTCCCAAGACTATGTCTTGGATTAGTAGTGCGTGAGTAAAGTATATAACAAAACTAACTCGAGTGGTGTTGCACCAAATTCGAGTGAAATCGATACAATAATAAAAAAAAACTGGAATATAGAAAGAATACTAATTTCAGTTGACTCCGAAAAAAAAACACCGCAAAATTACGTGATTGGTGGTTGCATCAGATCAACGCTACCCCGCTCTGATACCAATTGTTGGATCGAGACACGCTAGAGGGGGGGGGTGAATAGTACTCGCGGCTATTGTGTTCGATTATCGAAATCATAAAAACTCGTTCAGAAATTAAAGCAGCGGAAATGAAATAAAGAGACAGACACGAAGGATTTTACTTCGTTCGGAGACTGTGACGACTCCTACTCGAAGGCCCGCGATCCTTGATCGCTTTCGATGGGCAACAACTATAAGCACGATTATTACAAACTAAGTATTATAATAAATGCGTTAAATAAATCTATACCAAGGACGGAAAATGAGATCTCGGAGCTCTGGGTCATCGGGCACGAGTAGCAGCACTTCGAAACATCTTTTGGAGCAGCGCGTGGCAAGAGAATCACTTGGAATTGAATGAGTTGAGGTGCTGCTCGAAACCCCCTTATAAAGGGTGTTCAAGGTGCCTTGGAAGCCTCCGAAGGCGCCTCCATACTGCCGAGTCACCCGCGTGGATCAAGCTTGAACTGGTCGAAGTTCATCTGCTCAAGGCGCCTTATACCCCATTCAAGGCGCCTTATGAGTCCTTCAAGGCGCCTCCCAAGGTGTTTCGCAGCCAGCTCCAGCTTTGCACCCGAGGCGCCTCTAAGCTCCATGGAGGCTCCTCGGACACTGTTCATTCGAGGGAAGACTTCATTATTTTGCACCTGCAAGACATGTTAGTCCAAAACAATATCCTGCAACACAAGGTTGGCACATAAAGTCATAAATAAGGTAACAAAATATTATCGATAGTCCTCAGACTATCCGGGTCTGACTTCGGATTTCCGCCCAGAAATCCTAGGTCGACCCGACGCCTACTGTTCCCTCTGCGGGGAACGCGTCCTCACCTACTCCACTTAGGAGATTTACCTGCTGCCAATGCGATCCTCCAGATCGACTAGACTTTTGCTCAGCACTCGACGCTTCCGGACTTTCTGCTGGACATCTGTTTCCCGGCTAGTCCAGTCTTTCACCTGGTTCGCGACACCAGGACTTTCCACCTAGGGTTACCACCCCCTAGGACTTTTGCCTGAAGCCATCGATCTGTCAAGACTTTCCGCATAGGGTTACCACCCCCTATGACCTAGGGTTACCGCCCCCTAGGGTTTTCCCTTTGCCTAACCGTAGCTAGGACTTTCCTGAAATACTCGAGCAGACTTGTTAGATCACAAAGCATCTTAACTTTGAATCCTTTGCCATTGTAACGACCCAATTTTCCCTATTTCAAGTTCTAAAAATCCATAAAATATTTGGAAATACTTTTAAAATATTCTAGAGATTTTTAGGAATCTTTACGTAATCTTTGGAGGTCGTTTAGTATGTTTACAAAAAGAAAGAAGTTTTGACAAAAAACCGTTGAAGGTGAGACTCGAACCCATGACCTCGGGTCGAACCCGACCTAACCGGGTGCAGCCAACCAGCTGAGCTACGCGGGTTTTGTTAACCAAATAAGTAGAGATAGATATTTAAGGTATAGTTAGTAATAGGAAACCCTAGTTTTAAAAAGACCTAATTCCTTTTCTCCCGAGCCGAAACTCTCTTCTCCTCACACGCACGCGCGGCGCGGCGGGTTCTTCTCTCGGGCGAAGAAGCGACGAAGCTAGGGTTCTCTCCCTCCGGCGGCCGGCGAGGGCTTTTTCCGGCCGATCCTCACCCGTACGAGGTTATCTCGACGAAGGGAGCTCGGGAACTCAAGGGAGCCGCCGAGATCTTCAAGCTCCACCGAAATCCTAGACCTCCTTCTTCTCGGTTGTAAGTTCTAAAAGCTAAGTAAGTACTACTCACCTGTGATAGGAGTAGCTCCGAGATTTATTCTTTGTTCCTCTTCTCATTTCCGAAGCTTGCATGAATTTTCTTGCTTTCTCCACTTTCGAATCATATGGAACAGCCGGTGGGTTGTGCTTGCTGCCGTGAATCAAAGAAGAAAGAAGGGGTTTTGAGTGGATTAGGTTTCTTTAGGTTAGGCTTGATTTATTATGCTTCAATTCAGCAAGCTTGATTCCTTAATTTCGGATTTTGTGCTAAGTAATGAACATAGAATGTGTTAGATTAATTTTTAACATGTAGTTGGTTCGTTGTCATTGCTTGGTTTCAGTTTGTTTGAAGCATGCTTAAAGGTTTTCTTTTACTCTATGAAAACAGGAGCTATGAATAAGTTTTTATAGGAAGTTTAGATATTTGTGTTGCCTTATGTTGTGAACATGTTTGCAGGGGGTTTTAGTTCAGCAGATCTTTAGTTTGAACAGCTAGTTGGGCTTGCTTTCCTTGATTTATGTCACGCCCCCCAGGTAGTCCCTGTCCGAAGAAATTTCGGCACCATCTCCCCTGTACGGCGGACAATATGAATCTCAGTATACATATATCTATACCTCGGCCACACTCGGCCGGAACAATACAATACAAATAAGAAACCAACCACGCAGTTTATATCAACATTCCACACAGCTCAACATATAATCAATCCACGTAGTTTAATAAGGAAGAACGATATAAACTCAACGAAGATATAGGTACACATCCTACTCCACTACAACGAAGAAAGCAAATCCACGAAGTAGTGTGAAAATTCGCAGCGGAAAACAAAAGCAGCAAACCCAAAGGTTCGACATAAAGTCCACAATACAAACCCACATTACAAGTATATAAGATGCAAAAGCCAAATATAATCCGACAAAGAAAATCCTCGCGATAATGGGGCTAGCGACTGGAATCTCTCCTGACGGCCTCAACCTGAAATGGTAATAAAAACGGGGTGAGTTCAATGAACTCAGCAGGTAATCCAATAGACATGTACAGCAATATATAACTACCAGTAATATCCTAAGGTACAGTACACTAAACCATAGAGCCTACAGTACAATCTCCTAACAGTACAACCTACGGTACGGTCTCCTAACAGTATAACAGATATGCATAGCTGAAATAAACTGTAATAACCAGCAAAAGGCATAAAGTACAGTCTATAGCAAGAATGATAAGAAAATGCATAACTGAAATAAACTGTGCTCACCTGCGAGGCTTGGGCAACTGACTGTCAACATACAGAGATAAAAGTAGTCAGAGCAAAAGCATGTATCCTGTATGCATGTCAATCATATGCAATCACCAAAATGCATCAATCATAACGAATGCAATCCGTGCATATGATGCAATATGACATGGTCACCCCTGTCAACCAGTCAGCCATCTCACACACAATGGTGAGACCGAGTGGGTAGGGCTGTGACACCGTGCACTCTGCCGTCACTACCCAGTGGACGGGATCTTGTCGGAGTACACCTATCCTCCTACCTCAAACATAGTGAGGGAGCGCAATGCTCTCAACTCCCTGATGACGGGGAGGGATCCGGCTGCAACCCCGTGTATCGTGCTACCCATGAGCACCCCAGCGGTGCACCACCGAGCAACCTACCATACACACCCGAGTGTTGTGCCACTACCCATGCAGTGAAACACGTTGTGTGCAGGCCTATGTAGCCGGCCGACGAGCTCAACAATAATGGAGTCGTCAATCGCCCAGCATGCAATCATGCAGGATGGTGCATGATGCTACAGTATGTCATACCTGAACATAGCCTCCTCCATATATGTGTGTGCCCAAAAGGTAAACGCATATATATAACCATGATATAAACAGCATAATCCAAAGACATCACATATAACAATGATGTAAGTATCATGAATCCAAGAGCATGTATCACACATGTAAAGCAACTAATCCAGTAGAGTAGCGCACTATAGATATGCATCTCTATGAACAGATATATACATGGCAAGAGATAAGTATCCAATCCTGAAGTAAAGCAACTAGCAGATGAAGCATGCGATAGGTATCAACTAGCTAAGACCAGGGAAGAAAATAATCTACTATCTGCCACTGGTAAGTATATATAAGCTACACATATCATAAGACATTATCAAAAGATAAGTCAAAGGGTACCCGCCTCAAATAGATGGTACAATCCAAATCCGAAGTCGAGACGCCCGTCTCGAATCAGAGTCCTGTGTCAAACAACATATATATTTTATTTAGCTAAATTCAAATGAAATAGCTAAATAAAATTCCTAAAACTAAATTAGGGCAAAACCCTAATCACCACAATCACAACTTACCAATTTAAATCTAATGGTCGATTAGGGTTAGTTACCTAATCCCTAATCACCAATTAGATTAGAAATCCAACGGTTGATTAGGGTTAATTACCCTAACCCTAACTATTTCATTGGATTTATTCTACACAATTACATCTACGCAATTTAACAACTAATTACAACATGTATCAAAATCCCTCCACATAAATAACTAAGTAAAACCCTAATTCCAATCTAGAACAAGATCATCTAGAATTCAAATCACACCATGATCTACAACTAAGATCGAAAATCCTTACACCATACCTCAAGCTCACAGCCCCTGTTGATGTTGGATCAAGAACACCACAGCACCCAATTCTAAATCCACAGAAACAGGACAGCTCACAGCCTACTGATCCTCTCTGCTGGGTTTACTTCACAATCCAGAACTTCACCTCACTGGTAGATTCATTTGGATCAAATAGTAGATCAAACCATGGAAATCAAAGATCACACACCCTAATCTTACCTTAATCGTGACCTTAATCAGCAGCAAGGAAGATAAGGTCCAAGATCCCTATCGCTCACCTCCAGAACACAACCTCCCTGCTGGATTTCTCCCCTACCATTCGGATCAAGATAACATCAAGAAGTGGATATTCCAAATTCAAGTAACAACCTAATTAATAATCTAACCTTACCTTAAGCGTACTAATCTGTTGCCAAGGATGTGGTGGCCGGAATCAATCAAAGAGAAGACTGATCAATCACAAGATTGGAGATCACAGATCACACAATAAACCTTCAAGCCTCTGCTCGACAACTCGATTGATCCCATCATCTTCAACCGAAACCTAAACCAACCACAAGAAGATGACCAATCCGATCAGGGAAAGAATCCGGCACAAAAGAGTCAATTCCAAAAGAAGAACCCTAATCTAGCTAAACCCTTGAATCAACAAGTGTCCAGTGATGAATCAAGAGGCAAATCGGGAAGAGGGGTTTTCGGTTAAGGCTAGCTTACCCACGCCGGCGATCGAGTGGCACAAATCCGGACTAGGGCACCTCTCCAAGCTTCGCAGATAGATCTACACCGGCGATCGTCGGCGTCGACTCGTCCACGCTCGGCGTCGGTTCGTCCCCGTGAGTGTCTTCAGAAAGATTAGAGCGAGGAGGAGGAGGCTTCGGCTGGATCTGGGCTTACTAGGCGTCGATGCCGGCCGAAGGAGATCACCGGAGCTCTCGGCTTGCTTCGGCGTCGCCCGTCCGCGAGAGAACAGAGAGAGGAAGAGGAAGAGGGGAGATCGGGGAAGGCAAGTAGGGATCGGCGGTTTTGGGGGAAAAGAAATAAGGAAAAAGGAATTATATAAATAACCATTTCCTCATTTAAACGGGTATCCCAACTCGGCTTTATCCGTACCCGAAACTAATCCCCGCAAAACCCGTCGTACGAGCTCCGGAAAATTCCCAGAAAATTTCTAAAAATTTCGGAAAAATTTTATAAGGCTATTTCTGCAATAACCCTATTTATTTAAATTTTCCGAGATCTCACATCCTCCCCTACTAATAAAAATTTGGTCCCCAAATTTCGCTATAACTAACAGCAAACACTAAAATATAACCAAACCGTATAAATGCTGAAAAGAAACTCTAACCCACATACCTCAAGTAGAAAGATGGGGTATCGAGCTCGGATCGTATCCTCCAGCTCCCACGTAGCCTCCTCGTCGAATGATCTGTCATCGACTTTAACGATCAGGACAGTCTTGTTTGGCGCTCTCACGGTCCGAATCCGAACCTCCTCGTAAGTAACATCAGTCTGAATAGAACAGATATATCCGATGTACATGTGCCGGATCGGATACGTATCTCCTCGGCATAGATACATGGAATACATCATGAATGCCAACTAGAGATGGTGGTAGCGCCAGACGGTAGGCTACTGCCCCAATCCTCTCCAAGATCCGGAATGGTCCAATATATCGGGAGATAGCTTACCTCGGAGACCAAATCTCTTCACCCCTTTCGTGGGTGAAACCCTAAAAATACGTGATCACCAATGGAGTACTGGGGTCTCCGTCTCGATCGGCATAACTCTTCGGTCTGGGCCTCGACATCCTCCGTCGATAGTGCGAACCGACTCGCATCTTGAGCTCTCGAGGTCCTACTAATCGAGCCTCCCAACCTCTTCCCGGAGGATGGGTGTCCGACAAGGCCTACCATACAACGCCTCAACGGTGCCATCTGGATAGCCGAATGATAGCCGTTGTTGTAGGCGAACTCCACTAATGGCGGTGGTCCTCCCAGCGCCTCCAAGTCCATGACACAAGACCTCGGCAAGTCCTCCAATGTCTCGCTCCGCCTGTCCATCCGTCTGCGGATGGAATGCCGTACTGAAACGAAGCAGTGTGCCCAAGGCCTGCTGCAGAATCGGGACGTGAACCGTGGGTCTCTATGATATAATGCTCAACGGAACTCCATGCAATCGATAATCTCTCGACAAGATAACTCTGCTAATCGATCCGAGGAATCCGTCTTCCGGATCGCTAAAAAGTGCGGATTTGGTTAATCGGTCACGATTACCCAAATCGCATCATGGCCTCGTCGAGTCCTAGGCAATCCTACCACGAAGTCCATAGTAATATGCTCCCACCCACACTGGAATAGGGATCCTCTGCGATAAACGGCGGTCTCGGTGCTCGGCCTTCACTGGCGGCGGATAAGACATCTAGCAACAAACTCCGTGATGTCCTTTTTCATACCGTTCCACCAATAGGAACGCCTCAAATCCGATACATACGGGTCCCGCCTGGTGGATAGCAAATCTAGAGCGATGAGCCTCAAGTAACTCCTCCATGACCGGGTGAGTCGAGGTACACATAATCTACCTCGGAAATAAACAATACCCTCGTCATCTCGTAAACTCGGTCTCTTGTCCGGAAGCTATCTGCTAATGAGCGTAAATCTTGATCTCGGCACGGGCCTCTCGAATCCTCATCCCGATCGACGATGAGCAACCATAGTAACAAGAATACCTGCTCTGTCATCCCCGCTCCTCAAGGCCCAACTCGAGAATCCTCGAATCAAGTCCGTGATCAAACTTGTTGACAAGCTAAAGTCCCTCTGGACTTCCTGCTCAGTGCATCAGCAACCACATTAGCTTTACCCGGATGGTAGCTAATAGTACAATCATAATCCTTCAGGAACTCCATCCATCTCCTCTGTCGGAGATTGAGTTCCTTCTGTGTAAAAATATATTTGAGACTCTTATGATCAGTAAGAATCTCAAAAGTAATACCATAAAGATGATGTCGCCAAATCTTCAAAGCAAAGATAATAGCAGCTAGCTCTAAATCATGTATTGGGTAGTTCTTCTCATGCTTCTTCAACTGACGAGAAGCATAGGAGACTACCCTACCGTGCTGCATCAAAACAGCGCCCAAGCCCTGAAGAGATGCGTCTGTGTAAAGTATGAATCCGTCATCACCAGAAGGTAAAACCAGAACTGGTGCTGATACTAATCTCCGCTTCAGCTCCTGGAAGCTGGTCTCACAAGCCTCTGACCACGTGAACTTCACGCCTTTCCTAGTCAGACGTGTCAACGGCATAGCAATGCTGGAGAAACCCTCAACGAATCGTCGGTAATATCCAGCCAAGCCCAAGAAACTACGGATCTCCTGGACTGACTTCGGCTGCTCCCAGCTAGTGATAGCCTCGATCTTCTGAGGATCCACAGAAATACCTCGGCTAGACACCACGTGTCCTAGAAAGCCAACTGAGGGAAGCCAAAATGCACACTTGCTGAACTTCGCATACAGATGATGTCGTCGAAGAGTCTCCAAGACTATGCGAAGATGCTGCGCGTGCTCCTCCTCGGAACGCGAATAGATCAATATATCATCGATAAACACAATAACAAACTGATCTAGGTACTCCAAAAAGATACGGTTCATCAGATCCATAAATACTGCAGGAGCATTGGTAAGCCCAAATGGCATTACCAAAAACTCATAATGTCCGTATCTGGTGAGGAATGCTGTCTTCTGAATATCATAATCTCTGACTCTCAGCTGATGATATCCAGACCGCAGATCAATCTTGGAATACACTGATGTATCTCTAAGCTGATCAAATAAATCCTCAATCCGTGGCAAGGGGTACTTATTTCTGATAGTCACTGCATTCAGCTGTCTGTAATCAATGCACAACCTCAGAGTACCATCCTTCTTCTTGACGAATAGTACAGGAGAGCACTAAGGCGGGATACCGTGGGGTTCTCCACAAGGACACCAGAATGCTCCTGCTCGTGCATGCCATATGCAGTTGTTGCAGGAGGAGCTGCCCCCTGCTGACGATGCGAAGATTGGGCTTTCGACCCGCCTCGCTGAGTCCCGGACTGACCAAACTGTCCTCCCGGAACAGAAACTCCGGAAGCTACATGCTGAGCCTTCAGCGAACAGCCTCGGCTCAAATGTCCAGGCAGTTTGCAATAATAGCAAATTGACTGTCCCAGAGCACATGCAGAGATGATGTGATCTCGAGACCCGCATTGGATGCAGTGAGAGTCACCGGTGGACTGTTTCCGGTTCTGCTAAGAAGACCGGGAACGTCCTGATGAAGATCGTCCGGACTTCTGGGGTCGACTAGATGACCCAGAAGTACTCTGACCCGTCTGTGTGCGACTGCTCTGCTGCTGTCCAGTTGTCTGTGGCTGCTGGATTTGTCCGGAAGTCCGATCAGTCTGCTTCCTCTATTTGTCCGCATTTACTCTCTGATGAGCTAACTCAATCATAAGAGTTCTACCAGTGCCTCTATGTATGATGAACTACCAAACCGGCAATCTTCACCTGAAGATGCCCGTCTAGTCCCTGGACAAACTGAAGCATACGAGATCTATCCTTGACAACTAACTCAGGACAGAATCTGGCATTATTCTACCGAAGACTCAGAAAATCACCGACGTGTCATCCGACACGCCCGGGGAAAATATTGACTCTCGAATGTCTCCCTAAATCTCGCCCATGTAATATGTTGCTCGCCTATAATCGAGCGCTGCGTGTCCCACCAGATCTCCGCCCCGTCTCGTAAGTGGTAAGCAGCCAGCTCGGCCTTCTCCCACTCGGAGCGAGCCATGTAAAGAATGTCCGCTCCATAGACTCTATCCAAGATTGAGCCACGCTCGGATCCTCCCGCGAAATAGCGTGAATTGGCTTTTCACCAACTCCGCTAAGATCCGTGCCAGTGCCGCAACCATATTCGTAGATATTGCTACGGGATGGACAGAACCACCGGAGCCGATCCTATGGGTTGGAGGAGGTACCACTGGTGCTGCCACATAAACATGGTAGGAACCACTAGTGGAACTACAGGTAGGCATAAGTAGGGACGACTAAAGGTACGATGGGCGATCGTAAGAAGTAACTCTCTGTCTGGGGTGCCGATGCAGAACCGACGGTATCACGGGTAGCAGACACGGCTAGAGGGGTGCCGGGTATCTGCAGTACTACTGTGGGGAGGTGCCGATCTGCGATGGTGGTACCACTGGTGGTACAGGTAGGTACCTCGGAGCTATCGGGTCCGATAAGCACCGTGCCACAATGACACGAAGTGCGGCGGTCGGGGCTCAACCCTACAGACTCTCTCAAGACTCGTCTCGGGAGAATCTACCGCCTCTTCGTGGTCGCCCACGTCTTGCAGACACGTGTAGGTGGCATATCCAAAGAAAATGTTACTGTCACTATTGTATAAGAACTGAAAAATTACCTAAATTACCTATTTGCCGTCTGGAGATATCCTGTCGCTGCTTAGCCCCAAATAGAACCAATAAAACCGCGTCAAAATACCTCGAAATTCCGAAACGAGTAAGTCGACGAAAATCCATACAAATCCAAAATACCGAGAAATGCTCACGAAAATAAGCCTCGTAAATCCGAAACCCGACAAGTAGGTATCGCAAAACTCGTACGAACTAGGATCAGATAGGCTCTGATACCAAAAATTGGTATCAGATAAAATCCCGAAAATCCAGATACGCTAACAAACTCCAAGACACAAAAATCCGGAATCGGAGCCTAGCTCTGATACCAAATAAATTGGTATCAGATAAACCTCGAAAATCCAAAACGAAGAGCAAGTATCGTGAACCTCGCTCTGATACCAAAAATTGTCACGCCCCCCAGGTAGTCCCTGTCCGAAGAAATTTCGGCAGCATCTCCCCTGTACGGCGGACAATATGAATCTCAGTATACATATATCTATACCTCGGCCACACTCAACACAAATAAGAAACCAACCACGCAGTTTATATCAACATTCCACACAGCTCAACATATAATCAATCCACGTAGTTTAATAAGGAAGAACGATATAAACTCAACGAAGATATAGGTACACATCCTACTCCACTACAACGAAGAAAGCAAATCCACGAAGTAGTGTGAAAATTCGCAGCGGAAAACAAAAGCAGCAAACCCAAAGGTTCGACACAAAGTCCACAATACAAACCCACATTACAAGTATATAAGATGCAAAAGCCAAATATAATCCGACAAAGAAAATCCTCGCGATAATGGGGCTAGCGACTGGAATCTCTCCTGACGGCCTCAACCTGAAATGGTAATAAAAACGGGGTGAGTTCAATGAACTCAGCAGGTAATCCAATAGACATGTACAGCAATATATAACTACCAGTAATATCCTAAGGTACAGTACACTAAACCATAGAGCCTACAGTACAATCTCCTAACAGTACAACCTACGGTACGGTCTCCTAACAGTATAACAGATATGCATAGCTGAAATAAACTGTAATAACCAGCAAAAGGCATAAAGTACAGTCTATAGCAAGAATGATAAGAAAATGCATAACTGAAATAAACTGTGCTCACCTGCGAGGCTTGAGCAACTGACTGTCAACATACAGAGATAAAAGTAGTCAGAGCAAAAGCATGTATCCTGTATGCATGTCAATCATATGCAATCACCAAAATGCATCAATCATAACGAATGCAATCCGTGCATATGATGCAATATGACATGGTCACCCATCACCATCTCACACACAATGGTGAGACCGAGTGGGTAGGGACACCGTGCACTCTGCCGTCACTACCCCGATGAGTGACCGAGTGGACGGGATCTTGTCGAGTACACCTATCCTCCTACCTCAAACATAGTGAGGGAGCGAAATGCTCTCAACTCCCGGTACGCGATGACGGGGAGGGATCCCTGACGTGTTACCCATGAGCACCCCGGCGGTGCACCACCGAGCAACCCGCCATACACACCCCAAGTGCCGTGCCACTACCCATGCAGTGAAACACGTTGTGTGCGGGCCTATGTAGCCGACGAGCTCAACAATAATGGAGTCGTCAATCGCCAGATGCAATCATGCAGATGGTGCATGATGCTACAGTATGTCATACCCGAACATAGCCTCCTCCATATATGTGTGTGCCAAAACGCATATATATAACCATGATATAAACAGCATAATCCAAAGACATCACATATAACAATGATGTAAGTATCATGAATCCAAGAGCATGTATCACACATGTAAAGCAACTAATCCAGTAGAGTAGCGCACTATAGATATGCATCTCTATGAACAGATATATACATGGCAAGAGATAAGTATCCAATCCTGAAGTAAAGCAACTAGCAGATGAAGCATGCGATAGGTATCAACTAGCTAAGACCAGGGAAGAAAATAATCTACTATCTGCCACTGGTAAGTATATATAAGCTACACATATCATAAGACATTATCAAAAGATAAGTCAAAGGGTACCCGCCTCAAATAGATGGTACAATCCAAATCCGAAGTCGAGACGCCCGTCTCGAATCAGAGTCCTGTGTCAAACAACATATATATTTTATTTAGCTAAATTCAAATGAAATAGCTAAATAAAATTCCTAAAAACTAAATTAGGGCAAAACCCTAATCACCACAATCACAACTTACCAATTTAAATCTAATGGTCGATTAGGGTTAGTTACCTAATCCCTAATCACCAATTAGATTAGAAATCCAACGGTTGATTAGGGTTAATTACCCTAACCCTAACTATTTCATTGGATTTATTCTACACAATTACATCTACGCAATTTAACAACTAATTACAACATGTATCAAAATCCCTCCACATAAATAACTAAGTAAAACCCTAATTCCAATCTAGAACAAGATCATCTAGAATTCAAATCACACCATGATCTACAACTAAGATCGAAAATCCTTACACCATACCTCAAGCTCACAGCCCCTGTTGATGTTGGATCAAGAACACCACAGCACCCAATTCTAAATCCACAGAAACAGGACAGCTCACAGCCTACTGATCCTCTCTGCTGGGTTTACTTCACAATCCAGAACTTCACCTCACTGGTAGATTCATTTGGATCAAATAGTAGATCAAACCATGGAAATCAAAGATCACACACCCTAATCTTACCTTAATCGTGACCTTAATCAGCAGCAAGGAAGATAAGGTCCAAGATCCCTATCGCTCACCTCCAGAACACAACCTCCCTGCTGGATTTCTCCCCTACCATTCGGATCAAGATAACATCAAGAAGTGGATATTCCAAATTCAAGTAACAACCTAATTAATAATCTAACCTTACCTTAAGCGTACTAATCTGTTGCCAAGGATGTGGTGGCCGGAATCAATCAAAGAGAAGACTGATCAATCACAAGATTGGAGATCACAGATCACACAATAAACCTTCAAGCCTCTGCTCGACAACTCGATTGATCCCATCATCTTCAACCGAAACCTAAACCAACCACAAGAAGATGACCAATCCGATCAGGGAAAGAATCCAGCACAAAAAGAGTCAATTCCAAAAGAAGAACCCTAATCTAGCTAAACCCTTGAATCAACAAGTGTCCAGTGATGAATCAAGAGGCAAATCGGGAAGAGGGGTTTTCGGTTAAGGCTAGCTTACCCACGCCGGCGATCGAGTGGCACAAATCCGGACTAGGGCACCTCTCCAAGCTTCGCAGATAGATCTACACCGGCGATCGTCGGCGTCGACTCGTCCACGCTCGGCGTCGGTTCGTCCCCGTGAGTGTCTTCAGAAAGATTAGAGCGAGGAGGAGGAGGCTTCGGCTGGATCTGGGCTTACTAGGCGTCGATGCCGGCCGAAGGAGATCACCGGAGCTCTCGGCTTGCTTCGGCGTCGCCCGTCCGCGAGAGAACAGAGAGAGGAAGAGGAAGAGGGGAGATCGGGGAAGGCAAGTAGGGATCGGCAGTTTTGGGGGAAAAGAAATAAGGAAAAAGGAATTATATAAATAACCATTTCCTCATTTAAACGGGTATCCCAACTCGGCTTTATCCGTACCCGAAACTAATCCCCGTAAAACCCGTCGTACGAGCTCCGGAAAATTCCCAGAAAATTTCAAAAAATTTCGGAAAAATTTTATAAGGCTATTTCTGCAATAACCCTATTTATTTAAATTTTCCGAGATCTCACAATTTATGTTTAGTATAGCATGCTTAGAGAATTCAGATTCGTTTTCCTTAATTTATGTTTGGTACAACATGCTTAGAGAATTCAGATTCGTTTTCCTTGATTTATGTTTAGTACAACATGCTTAGAGAGTTCAGACTTACTTTCCTTGATTTATGTTTATTGTAGCATGCTTAGAGAGTTCAGACTTACTTTCCTTGATTTATGTTTATTGTAGCATGCTTAGAGAGTTCAGATTTGTTTTCCTTTAATTAGTTAGAATGATTTAGCTTTTTCCTTGCTACTTAAAAAGGCAAGAACAACTCTTTAATTAGTTAGAATGGTTTATTATTTTCCTTGCTACTCAAAAAGGCAAGAACAACCCTTTAATTAGTTAGAATGGTTTAGCATTTTCCTTGCAACTCAAAGGGCAAGAACAACCCTTATTTAGTTAGAAGGGCAGCCTTTATTTAAAGTATGCAGTATTAGAATAGCATGAGCCGTATTAGTTTTTAATTTTGGTTCATTCGCAGATTTTTAATGATTCACGTGTGCAGATTTTTGTTATTCACATGTGCAGATTTTTAGTATTCATATGAACAGATTTTAGCATATAGTAGCATGCTGATTTTTGTTTTCCTTTGCTTTAAGATGTGCATGAACAGATTATAACATATAGTAGTATGCTGATTTTTGTTTCCCTTTGCTTTAAGATATGCATGAACAGATTTTAGCATATACATGTATGCACATAGCATTTAGTTTGGACTTTCCTTGCTATAATGAGCAGCTATAAATAAGAAAAAGACCAAGGTCTAGTTAAAAAGAGATAACAAGTAAATTAAAGTAAGAGACTAGTACCCGACTTCCGAGGTTGTCGTTAAACAAATCTAGGTGACCGTTTCTGAGGTCTCGACCCTGGTAAGACCGAGGTCTTTACCCTGTGGGACTACAACAGTCTCTATTAGGGAGCGCACATAAGATGGTACTAAGCCTGGGCCCAAAGAAAAGAAGAAGAAAGAAAAAGAAGAAGAAAGAAAAGTAAAAGTAAAAGAAATTAAAAGATTAATTTCAAGTATAAAGCTATAAGTAAATGAAACAAGTATTATTTCTTTAGAATCAACAGAAGTTTAGTTTCTTTATTTATAAGCATACAACATTTGTTTCATTACTTTCTTATCAGTTTAGTGAGCATATTTAGTATTATTTCCAGTATTCAGCTTTATTCTTGTATATCATGAGTATGCAGTTTATTTGAGTACTTTGCTATTAGATGAGCATGAGTAGATTTCTTTTAGCATTTCAGTTTTAGTATCGTTTGCATTTTTATGCACTTCGAGTTTTTGTGAGATAGTATAGTATTTACTAAGTGTTTCACTTATAGATCTATTTTTCCTCCTACTGCAGATAAAGGAAAAGCTAAAATATGAAAGGAAGGCGACAAGGTGGTGGTGATGAAGGTGTGTGATGACTGGACTATGGAGAGATCCAGAGTTTGCTGGTAAATTGTCAAGACTCTTCTGTTTAGAGTTCTTTTAGTTTTTTTAAATATTATTATGAGTTGAGATTGCAATTAAGTTTATTCCGCACTTGTAGTTGGGTCCTATTGTTGGAGTGATATAGTTGTTTGCTATTGCTAGAGTAGTTTCCTTCTTCTTATTGTGTTATTATACTGCGTGGTTATGAAAAAAGTATGTTCTGGCCGCCTGTGGCTGTGTATATAGTGTCTGTATGATTGATTTGGTCATCGGTACAGGGGAGACTCTGCCGAAATTTTTCGGTAGGACTTCCTCTGGGGCCGTGATAAACCTAAGTGTTGCTATAATAGCACAAGTAATACTAGTGAGTAGAGTAATAGTTAGGTAACGGTCACCCTTAGAGAGTAGTAGTAAGAAGGGTGGTCGTTACAGCCATTATCAAAACACGAGTTCGATCGTTGGATGCTTCCTGCATCAATAGGTCACTTGATCCATGTCACTCATCTCTTCATCAATTAAATCAAATGATCAGATCTTCATCCATCTCCCTCACAAAGATGGATAGCTCAGATTGAATGAGAGGAAAAAAACCCTATTTCCCTTTAAAACCTTTGCAGATGCACAGTGCAAAGTTAGCTCGGGACATTTTCTTTCTCTTGTTACTGTACGCGTCTTCCTCATCAAATCCTTGACGGCCCCAAGCTCCTCTTATGCAATCCGCTTCAATCTAGCGACGACAACATCTTCGATGACTCCTGTGAACGACGACCTCATCTTAGTGTCTCCCCCTAGCGGAGTGGTTCTATGCTGGCAACGACGACGAGTACCCTTTTCACTCAATATTTTTAGCGGACAGTGGCGACATGGATCTAGGGTTTTCTTGATGGTGGAGTGTTCTGTTGGTCCCTTTGGAGGCCGGCAAGAGGGGAGGGGTGAATTGCCCTACAAATTAAAACACGAACCTTTCTCGGATTTCAACTATATAATGAACACTTGTAATAAATAAATAAAAGAGACTAAGTAAAGAAAAACAGACACCAGAGTTTTACTTGGTTTGCAATCAGGGGATTGCTAATCCAAGGAATATAAGCGCACTATCTGATTCTCCTATTACAGCGTTGAGCGTACAAGAAGAAAAGTAAAGCACACGTAGTTGATTACAAGTTCGTTGTTCCGATTAATTGATTCCGGACCAAGGCTATATTTATAGCCTTGGTCGGGCGCCTGGAGGGTTCCGGGACTGGGATAAAATTTATCCCCAACGTTCAGATCGAGTTTGACTCGATCTGGTCAACTTCGGTCCGGGGCGCCCCGGACCCCAAAAGTCAACTCTAGTTGACTTTTTCCGTCTGGTCGCTCCGCTTCGGTTCAGCTCGTCTCGGTCCGGGTTTTCTGTTCCGGCTCCACTAGCTTGGGTGATCTCGGCCATCCGGAATAGGGCTCACCCGAACCCATGTTCCGGCCTTCTCCTCGAGCAGCCTTCCTTCCCGGTTTCTCGTCCCTCGAACGCCGCGCACGTTCTTCTCGTCCACCGGTGTACTCTTCCACGGACACCTCGTCCCTTGGACGCACCGAGCCCGTCGGCTCTCTCCCGTGCCGTCCTTCTCGCTAGCCGCGTCTTCCGCTCGACTTCCTGTGTTCCTAAGTTCCTGCACACTTAGACACGAGGGTTAAACAACGCAGGACCTAGCTTAACTTGTTTGATCACATCAAAACACCTCGGGGTTCCAACAATCTCCCCCTTTTTGATGTGAGCAACCCAAGTTAAGCTAGGGAAAAACAGATGCAATAAAAATAATTTATTTGCAATTAAGTCCAAAGATATTTCATAAAAAAAGTTTATATACCTCCCCCTAGACTTAACATTCTTCTCCCCCTTTGATCACATTAAAAATAGGGGTTCTTTAAACAAGTCTAAGGTAAAAAAATTTTAAGTGAATTTTCATAAAAAATTTCTAAGGCAATTAATATCAATTTCCAAGGCAATATTCAAAAAAAATTTTAAGTTATTTTTCATAAAAGATTTCGAAGGCTATTTTCAAAGGAGAATGTCTAAGACAATATTCATAGAAAAATTCCTAAGTTAATTAAAAAAATATCTAAGTCAAATTTTTTTTTAAAAAAAATTTAAGTCAATTTCTAAAAAGAATTTAAATTAATTGTTAGAGAATTTCTAAGTTAATAATTTTCAGAAATTTTCTAAGTTGAAAAAAAATTAATTTCCAAAAAAAAATTTTTTTTTTTTAATCTAAATCAATTTTAAATATTTTCTTACACAAATTGAATAACTCTTTTAAAGCATTAGGTAAATTAAATTAATGCTTTTTCAGTTAGTCAATTAAACTTTTCATTTCGATACTTGGCTTCCAGGTCGTGGCGAGGCACTAGGCCTTCTTGGTTATTGGAGCAACAACCACTTCCTTAGACAAAGCCTCATAATGAAATTAGTCGTTTAATTTACTTGCTGAAAAATGCTAAGTCTAATTTTAAATTAAGCAAGTTTTTGGAACCCAGTAGAGGTTCCTACCTACAGGATTAACCAAGTATTTCCTAGGTACATAGATTTTTGATATATTTCTAATTTGACTTTGATGAAATCTATAATACCAATTTAAACCTCTATAATTTCTAAAAGTAGAAATATTTGAACTTTTATATTTTTTTCAATCTTTCTATTTCTTCTTTTAGTTTTTCATTTTCAGTTTTCAATTTATCAAAATCCTCTATAAGACATGATTTTACTAAAATTCTTTTTGTTTCCAAAATTTCATTTTTTAATTTGATATTTCCATTTTTTAATTTATACATGGATTTAGTCATTGTCTTAATGCCAGAATAAAGTTGATCAGGGGGTAAGAGGCATACCTCACTTACCATGTCGGACTTGAAACCTGAATCTCCCCCTGCTTCACTGCTTTCATCCGAGGTCGCTCCCCCTTCATCGATGCTAGGTTCTGATATACTTTGTCTATCGTAGCTTTCCATTAGTGCTATCCCGGCATATTCTTGAGCTTCTGATTCGGATGAAGAAGTGTCGTCCCAAGTTGCTTTTAGGTTGTGTTTCTTGGGAGACTTCCTTTTGGCCTTTTTGAGTTCTGGGCAGTCTTCTCTTAGGTGTCCCTCCTTCTGACACTGGTAGCACCGTACCTTTCTTCTACCTTTTTGATTCTTTTGATTCTGCATTTTAAATTTATTAGATCTAAAAACTTTTTAAAGTTTCTTACCATGTACGCTTCTTGATCGTCTTCGGATTCTGACTCGGGTTCATCCTTGTTGGTTGCGTTCAGCGCCATAGTCTGGGTTGTGTCCTTTGATATCTCTGCATATCTAGTTTCGTGTAATTCAAGTGTAGAAAACAACTCTTCTAAAGTACTTACCTCCAAGTCTTTTGAGATGTAGTAAGCATCGACGATTGATGTCCACTCCGGAGTTCTTGGAAACGCGTTGAGTGCGTAGCGTATAGTGTCCCGGTTTGTCACCTTTTCACCAAGGTTTTCGAGACCAGTAACTAGTTCTTTTACCTTTGCATGTAGACTGGCTACTTTCTCACCTTTCTCCAGATGGATGTTCATCAGTTTGTTGCGGAGGATGTCCCTTCTAGCGAGCTTTGCTTCGGACGTGCCTTCGTGGAGTTCCAAGAACTTCTCCCAAAGTTCTTTAGCAGATAAATAGTTTCCGATGCGGTTGACCTCTTGAGGCGGTAACACGCTCAGCAGGTGATGTTCCGCACGGCTGTTTGCTACTGACTCATTCTGCTCCTTCTTTGTCCAATCGCTCTCTTCTTTTTCTTTTCCATCTTTATCTACTGGAGCTATAAAACCATATTTCATAATAAACTGAATTTCAAAATCTGTTTTTAGGAATACCTCCATACGACGCTTCCAATCTGCGAAGTTCCCCTCGAATTTTGGTGGGACGATGCTTGGTCCGGCCATCTTGTTGCTTCGATCGGCGGTTAGTCCTCCTGAAGCACTTGGCTCGCAGGAGGGGAGGGGTGAATTGCCCTACAAATTAAAACACGAACCTTTCTCGGATTTCAACTATATAATGAACACTTGTAATAAATAAATAAAAGAGACTAAGTAAAGAAAAACAGACACCAGAGTTTTACTTGGTTTGCAATCAGGGGATTGCTAATCCAAGGAATGTAAGCGCACTATCTGATTCTCCTCTGGGCGGAGTAGCCTCTTACAGCGTTGAACGTACAAGAAGAAAAGTAAAGCACACAGAAGTTGATTACAAGTTCGTCGTTCTGATTAATTGATTTGCTTCTGGACCAAGGCTATATTTATAGCCTTGGTCGGGGCGCCTGGAAGGGTTCCGGGCGCCCTAGGGGGGATAAAATTTATCCCCAAACGTTCAGATCGAGTTTGACTCGATCTGGTCAAAAACTTCATTCCGGGCGCCCCGGAGGGGTCCGGGCGCCCCGGATGGTTCCGGGCGCCCCGGACCCCAAAAGTCAACTCTAGTTGACTTTTTCCGTCCGGTCGCTCCGCTTCGGTTCAGCTCGTCTCGGTCCGGGTTTTCTGTTCCGGCTCCACTAGCTTGGGTGATCTCGGCCATCCGGAATAGGGCTCACCCGAACCCATGTTCCGGCCTTCTCCTCGAGCAGCCTTCCTTCCCGGTTTCTCGTCCCTCGAACGCCGCGCACGTTCTTCTCGTCCACCGGTGTACTCTTCCACGGACACCTCGTCCCTTGGACGCATCGAGCCCGTCGGCTCTCTCCCGTGCCGTCCTTCTCGCTAGCCGCGTCTTCCGCTCGACTTCCTGTGTTCCTAAGTTCCTGCACACTTAGACACGAGGGTTAAACAACGCAGGACCTATCTTAACTTGTTTGATCACATCAAAACACCTCGGGGTTCCAACATGTTCTTCTCTGGTAAGGTACCCATCTCCCAACCCTTCCTTAATGGATGTCTTCTGTGGATGGCATTGCGAAAGCAGAAGATTCTAAGGGGAAGCCGATTGTTTTCTCTTCTTCTCTAGTGAGTTTCTCCTTCCATCACTGAGTAGCATCGTGGACTTCCCGCGGATGACATTGCGAAGGTGGGCATAACTCCAGCAACCTCAGTGGGTGCATTCATTTCCGACAGAAGCGAACTACATCTTAGTGTGTCCAATTCCGGCAGAAATTCTTCCTATGTTGTCATTGGAATTCTGTTTTGGTTGCTGCATTGTTTCCTTATCGATTTAAGCATTCAACTTGGTGTGATGTGTGCTATGGGAGTTGTAGATCAAAGGATTAGTTGTTGAGTTGCAGTCCACCGACTTTAGCATTCAGATCCAGGTCTCGGTGTAATGACAAGGGTAGTCGATTGGAGTTGATTGCGGAAGAGGGTTTGGTTAACTTAGGTGGCATTTGGTTCTCTCCTAGGAATCAGAATGAGAATGAGTATCATAGTATTGTGGAATAGAAATGGGTATGAGCTTGGGTATCATTCCTAAAAATAATGTTTGGTTAGTTGAATATTTTCAATCGGAATGAACTTACATTTCCTTTTTTACCCTTATAAGAAAATAAGGGAAAAAATTAAATGGAAGATAAAGTTGAATGTGAGAGAAATATATGATGAGAGAGAATGATGAGAGAGAAAGTGTGATGAGAAAAAAATAAAGAGAGAGAAAGTGTAATGCGAGAAAATGAGGAGAGAGAACGTGATAGGAGAGATTGAGAAGAGAAAAAGTATGATGAGAGAGAAAATATGTTGAGAGAGAAAGAGTGATGAGAAAACATGAAGAGAGAGAAAGTGTGATAAGATAAAATGAATTTGCGAAGAGAAAGTATGATAAGAAAATGTGATAATAGAGAAAGTGTGATGGGAAAAAATGAAGAGAGGGAAAGTATGGTGAGAGAAAATGAGGAGAGAGTGTGTGATGGAAGAGAATGAAGAGAGAGAAAGTGTGATGAGAGAAAATATGGAGAAAGAGTATGGTCAGCGAGATTGAAGAGAGAGAAAATATGATGAGAGAGAAAGTATGATGAAAAAAATGAGAAGAGAATGAAAAGAGAGAAAATAATGAGAGAGTGTGTGTGTGATGAGAGAGAATACAGAGAGAAAATGGTAGAGAATGTGTGATGAGAGAGAAGAGGAGAGAGAGTGTGATAGAAATGAATGAAGAGAGAGAAAATATGATGAGATAAAATATGGAGAGAGAGTATGGTAAGAGAGATTGAAGAGAGAGAAAGAATGACGAGAGAGAAAGTATGATGAAAAAATGAAGAGAGAATGAAGAGAGAGAAAATAATGAGAGAGTGTGTGTGATGAGAGAGAATACAGAGAGAAAATGGTAGAGAATGTGTGATGAGAGAGAATAAGGAGAGAGAAAGTATGTTGAGAGAGAAAATGTGATGATAGAATGAGGAGAGAGAAAGTATGATAAGAGAGAACAAGGAGAGAGATAGAGTGAAATGAAAGAAAAATTAAACAAATATACTAAGGGTATTTTTGTCCAAAATATAATTTTTATTTCCATTCCATCAAAACCCAAGGGAGGGGGTGAGTTTCATCCATACCCAAATTTTTGGGTTTCATTCTAAAATCTTGATTCCATTCCCATCAACCAAACATAAAGTTTGGGAATGAATCCATTCTCTCATTCCCAAACCTCTGAACCAAACGCCACCTTAGTTTAATTTATGTTGATGTTTATTAATTATGGTTGAATAAAATATGCAACCGCCACATCAGCGACCCCCCCTAAAGTCGGTCCCACGGATATAGAGGGAGGTAAATGTAGGTACACAGCTAAAAGCGCATGGCCAGGACGCTAACCCCAGGTAATCACACCCCGAGGATCAAACCTTGGACCTCTTGGCTACGAAACCATGCACCCCCCAGCTGTGCTACGCCCTGTGGACTATTAATTGTGGTTGAATGCTTATATTAAACTTGATTCCCCAAGTTTGAATTGCATGTACCATGCTTAGATAGTTTCATGCACGAAACATGTTGGATGAATTGTTTCAACTATTAGTTAAGTTTAATTTGATGCATTTTAGTTTATTTAATTCTTTCTTTGTCTTGTTCTTCCAATTTCTTTAAGTTCAAGTTTTAATTGAATGCAATTAGGATAGATTAGCTTAGGTTTCATTACATGCTCTAGGTTTCATTCTATGCTTAGTTTCATTGATGCTTTACTGTTGGTACCCCGTGACAATTTTGATGTAATCAACCAAATCAAGTTAGATCTTGTTAGTATTTAATCTCTGTGTGTCTAAGTGTGCAGGAGTTTAGGAGCACAAGAAGTCGAGCGAGAGACGCAGCTAGTGAAAAGGACGACACGGGAGAGAGCCGACTGACTATGTGCGTCCGAGGGACGAGGTGCTGCAAAAGAGTACACCGGCGAATGAGAAGGATGCGTACGACTATCCGAGGGACGAGAAGCTAGGAGGAAAACTGCACAAGGAGAAGGCCAGAAAATAGGTTCGGATGAGTCCTATTCTGGTTGGCCGAAATCATCCAAGTAAGTGGAGCAGTAGAAGAGCCAAAGGAGAAGTCTGGAACTCGGAAGTAACTGTTGGAGGCGCCTTCAATGGATTGAAGGTGCCCTCACAACCTTCTGGTAGAAGGTGTTGGAACCCCAAGGTGTTTTGATGTGATCAAACAAGTTAAGCTAGGTCTTGTTTTGTCTAAACCTTGTGTCTAAGTGTGCAGGAGCTCAAGAACACAGGAAGTCGAGCGGAAGACGCGGCTAACAAGAAGGACGGCACGGGGAGAGAGCCGACGGGCTCGGTGCGTCTGAGGGACGAGGTGACCATGAAAGAGTACACCGGTGGATGAGAAGAATGTACACGACATTCGAGGGACGAGAAACCGGGAAGGAAGGCTGCTCGAGGAGAAGGCCGGAACTTGGGTTCAGGTGAGCCCTATTTTGGATAGCCAAGATCACCCAAGCTAGCGGAATCGGAACAGAAGACCCGGACCAAGATGAGCTGAATCGGAGCAGTGGAACTGGACCACAAAAAGTCAACTGGGTTGACTTAAGTGGTCCGGGCGCCCGGATCCATTCCGGGCGCCCGGAAGTGGATTTTGACCATATCGAGTTTTGACTTGATCTGAACGTTGGGGGATAAAATTTTATTCCCCCTAGGGCGCCCGGACCCTTCAGGGCGCCCCGATCAGTGCTATAAATATATCACAGATTTGCACAGATTATTGAACTCACTTGTAATCAGTTTCTTAGTGCTTTACTTTTCTGTCTGTGCTCTCAACACTGTAAGAGACTACTCCACCCAGAGGAGATCATCAGATACTGCGCCTTCTTTTCCTTGGATTAGCAATCCCCTGATTGCAAACCAAGTAAACCCTCTGTGTCGAATCTCTTTTAATTAGTCTCGTCTCTTTATTATTATAAGTGTTTGTTAATTAGTCGATATATCCGAGAAAGGTTAGATTTATTTTTGTAGGACAATTCACCCCTCCCCTCTTGCCGGCCTCCAGGGGGACCAATAAGTGATATCAGAGCAAGGCGCTTCAGGAGGACTAACCGCCGATCGAAGCAACGAGATGGACGGACCAAGCATCGTTCCACCAAAATTCGAGGGGGACTTTGCACACTGGAAGGGTCGTATGGAGGTATTCCTAAGAACTGATTTCGAAATTCGGTTAATTATAAAGTATGGCTTTGTAGCTCCGACGAATCAGAATGGAGAAGAAAAAGAAGAAAGCCAGTGGACAAAGAAGGAGCAGAGTGATTCCGTAGCGAACAACCGTGCGGAATATCACCTGCTGAGCGTGTTGCCGCCTCAAGAAGTCAACCACATCGGAAGCTACTCATCGGCCAAAGAACTCTGGGAGAAGTTCCTGGAACTCCACGAAGGGACATCCGAAGTAAAACTGGCTAGAAGAGACATCCTCCGGAACAAACTGACGAACATCCATCTGGAAAAAGGTGAGAAGGTAGCCGATCTACACACGAAGGTAAAGGAATTGATTACTGGTCTCGAGAACCTCGGAGAAACGGTAACAAATCGGGACACCATACGCTACGCACTCAATGCGTTTCCTAGAACTCCAGAATGGACATCAATCATCAACGCATACTATATTTCAAAAGACCTAGAGATAAGTACTTTAGAAGAATTATTCTTTACTCTTGAGTTACATGAAACCAGGTGTGCAGGGACAACAAAGGAATGAAGCCAGATGATCACACTAAACGTAACCAAGAAGGATGAACCCGAGTCAGATTCAGAAGAGGATCAGGAAGCATATATGGTAAGAAACTTTAAAAAGTATTTTAGATCTAATAAGTTTAAAGAAATGCAGAATAAAAAGAATACAAGAAATAGAAGAAGGATGCGCTACTACTAGTGTCAAAGGGAAGGACACTTAAAAGAAGAATGCCCAGAACTAAAGAAGGACAAAGGCAAGATACCCAAGAAGCACAAGAATCTAAAAGCAACTTGGGATGATAGTTCATCATCTGAGTCCGAGATTCAAGAATATGTCGGGATAGCACTGATGGCAAGCTATGAAGGGCAAAGTATATTAGAACCCAGCATCGATGAAGGGGGAGCGACCTCAGATGAATGCAGTGAAGCAGGGGGAGAATCAGGCTTCAAGTCTGATATGGTAAGTGAGGTATGCCTCTTACCTCCTGATCAACTTTACTTTGGTATTAAAGCTATGAAAAAATCCATGTATAAATTAGAAAATAAAAATACCAAATTAAAAAATAAAATTCTAGAAACAAAAAGAATTTTGGCAAAATCATGTCTAATAGAGGATTTTGATAAATTGAAACTTGAAAATGAAAAATTAAAAGAAGAAATAGAAAGATTGAGAAAGTCTAACGGTTCAAACATTTTTACTTTTAAAAATTATAGAGGATTAAACTGGTACTATAGGTTTCACCAAAATCAAATCAGAAAAATATCAAAAGTCTATGCGCCTAGAAAATACTTGACTAACCCTGTAGGAAGGAACCTCTATTGGGTTCCAAAAACCTGTTTAACTTAAAAATTAAAATTAGATTTAGCATTTTCAGTAAGAGAATTAAACATTTAATTTCTTTATGCGGCTTTGTCTAGAAAGTGGTTGTTGCTCCAAAAACCAAGAAGGCCTAGTGCCTCACCACTGCCTGGAAGCCAAGTATCGAAATAAAAAGTTTAATTGACTAACTGAAAAAGCATTAATTTAAATTACTTAATACTTTAAAAGGGTTATTCAATTTGTTTTAGAAAACATTTTCAAAAATATTCATGTTTAAAAAAAAATGAGAAAATTATTTTTTTTTAAAATTAGAAAAAAAAATTTTCTATGTTTTTAACTTAGAAATTTTGAAAGTTTTCCATTGCATAAAAAAAAAATTTTGTTTAGGAATTTTTTAATTTTTTTTTGAAACTTAAAAATTATGTTTTCAAAAACTTTGAAAATTTTTCTATTGCATTTTGCCTTAGACTTTTTTAAAACTTAAAATTTTGATTACTTAGAAATTTTCTAACTTAAATTTTTATCACTTAAATTTTTGAATTTACCTTAGACTTGTTAAAAAGAACCATATTTTTTTAGAAAATTAAAGTTCGAAATTTTTTGACTTAGAAATTCTTTTGCAGATCCATAAAATTTTTTAACTTCGATTAAGAAAGTGTTTAAAATCTTATTACTTAAGGATTTTTTTTAACCTTAGATTTGTGTAGGAACCCCAATTTTTTATGTAATCAAAGGGGGAGAAGTATGTTAAGTCTAGGGGGAGGTATATAATAATTTTTGAATTGACAAATCTTGGACTTATTTGCATATTAATTGTTTTTATTGCATTTATTTTACCCTAACATAACTTGGGTTGCTCACATCAAAAAGAGGGAGATTGTTGGAACCCCAAGGTATTTTGATGTGATCAAACAAGTTAAGATATGTCCTGTTTTGTCTAAACCTTATGTCTAAGTGTGCAGGAGCTTAGGAACATAGGAAGTCGAGTGGAAGATGCGGCTAACGAGAAGGATGACACAGGGAGAGAACCGACGGGCTCGGTGCGTCCGAGGGACGGGGTGACCGCAGAAGAGTACACCAGTGGGCGAGAAGAACGTACGCGACGTTCGAGGGATGAGAAACCGGGAAGGAAGGCTGCTCGAGGAGAAGGCCGAAACTTAGGTTCGGGTGAGCCCTATTCCAGATGGCCGAGATCACCCAAGCTAGCGGAGCCGGAATAGAAGACTCAGACCGAGATGAGCTGAACCGGAGCAGTGGAACCGGACCACAAAAAGTCAAGTGGGTTGACTTAAGTGGTTCGGGCGCCCGGATCCATTCCGGGCCCCCGAACCGTCCGAGCGCCCGGAACCATTCTGAGCGCCCGGAAGCGGGTTTTGACCAGATCAAGTTTTGACTCGATCTGAACGTTGGGGGATAAAATTTTATCCCCTCAGGGCGCCCGGACCCTTCAGGGCGCCCCGATCAGTGCTATAAATATAGCACTGATTTGCATAGATTATTGAACTCATTTGTTGTCACGCCCCAGGTAGTCCCTGTCCGAAGAAATTTTGGCAACATCTCCCCTGTACGGGTGACAATATGAATCCAGAATACATATATCTCTATACCTCGACCACACACGGCCGGAATAATACAATACAAATAAGAAACAATCCACGCAGTTATATTCAACATTTCCACACAGATATAATATGAACAATCCACGCAGTTATATAAAGAAAGAATGATATAGAATTCTCGAAGATATATGTAAACATTCTACTCCACTACAACGAAGAAAACAAATCTACGAAGAAAT
The DNA here is from genome assembly GCF_018446385.1 of Zingiber officinale. NCBI lineage: Eukaryota > Viridiplantae > Streptophyta > Magnoliopsida > Zingiberales > Zingiberaceae > Zingiber > Zingiber officinale. Next base: position 100,457,293 of record NC_055992.1, on the reverse strand, counting down.
GAAGATATCCGCAGCGGAAAACTAAAAGTAGTAAACCCAAGTGTTCGATATAAAGTCCACAATACAAAACCCACATCACAAGTATATAAGATGCAAAAACAAAACAGACCCCGACAACAGGAAATCCGCGCGATAAAGAGCTAGCGACTGGAATCTCTCCTGACGGCCTCAACCTGAAAAATAGTAACAACAGGGTGAGTTCAAAGAACTCAGCAGGTAATCCAATAGATATGTACAGCAACATATAACCACCAGTAACATCCTATGGTACAGTACACTAAACCATAGAGCCTACAGTACAGTTTCCTAACTGTACAACCTATGATACAGTCTCCTAACAGTATAACAGATATGCATAGCTGAAATAAACTGTAATAACCAGCAATAGGCATAAAGTACAGTCTATAGCAAGAATAATAAGAAAATGCATAACTAAAATAAACTGTACTCACCTGCAAGGCTTGTGCAACTGACTGTGAACATACACAAATAAAAATAGTCAGAGCAAAAGCATGTATCCTGTATGCATGTCAATCATATGCAATCACCAAAATGCATCAATCATAATGAACGCAATCCGTGCATATGTTTCAATATGATATGGTCACCCCTAACGCCAATCAGTCGTCTCACACGCGATGGCGAGACCGAGTGGGTAGGGCTATGACAACCGTGCACTCTGCCGTCACTACCCCTGATGAGTGACCGAGTGGACGGGATGCTGTCGGAGTACACCTATCCTCCTGCCTCAAACATAGTGAGGGAGCGCAATGCTCTCATCTCCCGGTACACAATGACGGGGAGGGATCCCGGTTGCAACCCCGCTGTATCGTGCTACCCATGAGCACCCCGGCGGTGCACCACCGAGAAACCTGCCATACACACCCTGAGTGCTGTGCCACTACCCATGCAGTGGTCACGCTGTGTGCAGGCCCTCATGTAGCCGGCCGACGAGCTCAACAACAATGGAGTCGTCAATCGCCCAGCATGCAATTATGCAATACGGTGCGTGCGGCTACAGTATGTCATACCTGAACATATCCTCCTCCATATGTGTAGGTGCCAAAAAGGTAAACACATATATAACAGAGATATAAGCAACATAAATCTAACAACATATAACAAGTACCTACAGCAACTAATCCAGTGGAAAGTAACACTAAATGTACCTATCCATCTCCATAAACATATATACACATGGCAAAAGATAAAAGCATCCAGTTCTAAAGTAAAGCAACTAACAGAAGAAGCATGTGATAGGTATCAACTAAGCTAAGACCAGGGAAGAGATAATCTACCATCTACTACTAGTAGTTATATATAAACTACACATATCATAAGACATTATCAAAAATATAAGTCAAAGGATACCCGCCTCAAATAGAAGGTACTATCACGCCAAATCCAACGTCGAGACGTCTGTCTCGAATCAAAGTCCTATGTAAATAAATACATTTACTGTTATTTAGCTAGAATACAAACATATAGCTAAATAAATCCTAAATAGAAATTTAGGGACAAACCCTAAACCATATCCTTCAACCTTTCTAACGGTTAATTAGGGATAGTTCCCTAATCCCTAATCAACCATTAGATTAGCAATTCAAACTTAAATCCATATAACCTAATTAATCTACACAACCTAATGATGAATAAATTATCAATAGGTATCAAGATCATACCTAATCATCTAACACATGATCATCTAACAAATATCCAAATTTGAAACATGATCTACAACATGTTCCAACCAAAATTCAATTCAAACCTAACCCTATTCAATACATAGACTAATTCATCAACACATGAAACAATTACCCTAATCCAAATCATAAACCTAAATTAACTAACCTACAGCAAGATCAAAAACCATACCTCAATTCCACAGCTACTGTGGCTGTTGGGACAAGAGGATTGTTGCTGCCGAGACCAAGATGAGTTACTGCTGAAGCCAACCAATCCACAAAACTGGACAGAACAGAACCTATTTGGAATTCACTCCTCTGTTCGGATCAAACACAAGGAGAGCATGGATTCAACCAAGTATTCCAACAACAATCTAATTCATCTTACCTTAATTCCTAGCTCTGATCTGTTGATCCACATGAAGAAGTGGTGTTGCCAGGAAGGGTAGCTGTTGCTGGAGCTAGACAACCCACTGAACAGCACCTTGCTGGATCCACTCCACAATTCGGATCAAGAATTCATCACCACCGAATTGGAACCAGATGCTCGGCTTTGCTCTTAGTGAGCGCTTGGTGATCTCGGCCAAGAACCTATAGCCATTGGCCAAGAACCCTCTCCAACGATGGGTCTAGAGCACAGATCCGAGAGAGCAAGGATCAGAACAAGGAAGAACCCAAATCTGATTAAGCACATAGATCCGATGAAACCTTACCTTTCTTCTCCAAAAGATGCCGCACAACCTGATCTGGCTGGAGAAGATGCAAATCCTTCTGTGAGCAGCGTGAGGAGAGAAGAGCGGAAGTCAATCGGTTGGGAGCCGACGCGAATCTTGCTCCCCACAGTGCCCTAGCCACCTCGCCGGTGACGCTCAGCCGCAGAACCCACTGGACAGAACCTCCCGACCAGATCTAGCTTCTTGGCACCGTCGAGCTCCGATGACGAGTCTCCTCCGGCCTCGACGTTGAGTGATCCGCGAAAGAGGGAGAGCACATAGAAGAGAAGGAAAGGGAAGATCGGGGAAAGAGATCGGGAAAACATAGGGAAGAAGAGAAGAGCACGGGATCGGGTTCGGCGTTTTAAGTGGGAAGAAAATAAAGAAAAGGAAATATATATTAAAACATTTCCTCAATTAAACGGTTATCCCAAACAGACTTTATCCGAACCCGAAATTGATCCCCTCAAAACCCGTCGTACGAGCTTCGAAAAATTCCCAGAAAATTTCTAAAAATTTCAAAAAAAAATTTACAAGGCTATTTCTCAAATAACCCTATTTATTTAAATTTTCCGAGATCTCACACTTGTAATCAGTTTCTTAGTTCTTTACTTTTCTGTCTGTGCTCTTAACGCTGTAAGAGGCTACTCCGCCCAGAGGAGATCATCAGATACTGTGCCTTCTTTTCCTTGGATTAGCAATCCCCTGATTGCAAACCAAGTAAACCCTCTATGTCTAATCTCTTTTAATTAGTCTCATCTCTTTATTATTACAAGTAGTGTTTGTTAATTAGTCGATATATCCAAGAAAGGTTAGATTTATTTTTGTAGGGAAATTCACCCTTCCCCTCTTGTCGGCCTCCAGAGGGACCAACAGAAAGTACCTTCAAGCACTTGAAGGCGCCTTCAACACTTCATGGAAGGCATCTTCAATCACTTGAAGGCGCCTTCGACTGGACAAATTTTGTCGTTGGCAAAGGATAAAACATTATCCCTTGTTGCCTCGCTGGAGGCGCCTTCCAGCATGTTGGAGGTGCCTTCTAGCACAGGATAAGATTTTTCAAGAGCTATAAAAAAACCCCTGGACCTATGAAATGCAAACAACACTTGTAATTGAATCCTATTAAGTTTTGTTCTATAATTGAATGTGTTAACTGCTATAAAGAGGCTTCTCCATCTGAAGGAGAGATTAGTGCACTTTGAACTTCTTTGGATTAACAACCTCCCCTGTTATAACCAAGTAAATCCCTCGTGCCTCTTCTTTTAATCCCTTATTTTTATTAATGCAAGTGTTCATCTTAATTAAGCTATAAAAGTTTGAGGAAGGTTCAATTTTTTATTGCAGGGTTATTCACCCCTCTAGCCGTCCGCCCAAGGGTCCAACAATTACTTCATGTTGACTTTTATTTTCGGCCATTGTAGTTAGGTTAGACTAGCTCTCATTACTTGCATTATCTCTCATTTACTAGATTAGATTTCATTTAATTCTTTGTTATTTCATTCCTTATTTTAATTGTGTTGATAGTGAAGCCATGGAGTAGAGTGACAATGTATTGTAGATTAATTGTTGGCACATAGTTAAATTTTATTTAAGTATTAGATTAGTTTCCTACTTGTTCTGCTTTTAATTTATTAGAGTTAGAATCAAAATTCAAAACTCGCATTTCCATATTAAAAATCCTAAAAATATGAATAACAAATAATCCTAGATTACCATCCTATCGTTGCATTTGTTGGGAGACGACCTGAGTCATTTCTATGCTGCATTAGTATAGTTAGAGGGATTTTGTACTTAAATTATTTTGATATCATTTCATAACAAAAATGATCTTATCAAAATTAGCGTCGTTGCCTGGGAATGTTAGCTGTGTTTAGTGATCTTAGGAATATTTTTATATTTTCTCTCTTATTTCTATTTCCTTGGTGGTTATTGTTGATCCCTTGGTGGCCCACTAGAGCAGGGTGAATAGTCCTGAAAAACTACGAATACCCTTTCTCAATCTTCAAACTAAGTTAGGCAAACCCTTGTATAATAACAAAAAGTAAATGCATAAATTAAAACAGAGGCAAAAGAGTTTACTAGGTTTGCAATAAGAGGATTGCTAATTCTAGACAAATGAACCTCACTGAAATCTTCGTTGGGCAAAGCAACCTCTTTACAACGTTGGCAGCTTACAAAAGTAGTAGAACAGAAAGAGAATTTATTTACAAGTGTTGTGTTCTAACTATAGAAATCAGGACTGTATTTATAGACCTAATTCGGGTGCCTGGAAGGGTTTCGGGCATCTGAGAGTGGATAAAATTTTATCCGCAACACAATGGATCACATCGGAACGGGTCTAGATAAAATCTCCGGCCTGGGCGCCTGGAAGGGTTCCGGGTGCCGTCACCGCCTTCGCATAGGGGCGCCTCGCTAAGGTGCCCTAGTAGGACCAAACTGGTCTTAGGTCTGGGCACCTAAACTAGAGTCAACTTCCAGATGACTTTTCATCCAGGTCTTCCGCTTCGGCTCCGCTCGTTTGGGTGATTTCGGCCATCCAGAATAGGGCTTACCCGAATCCATTTTCCGGCCTTATCGAGCAATCTTCCGCTCCGGCTTCTCGTCCATCGGAAATGCCTCGTGCCTTCTTTTCGTCTGCTAGCATACTCATCCACAACACCTCGTCTCTCAGATGCACAGAGCCCGTTGACTCTCTCCCGTGCTATCCTTCTTACTAGCTGTGTCTTTCATTCAACTTTCTGTACTCCTAAGTTCCTGCACACTTAGACACAAGCTATTAAAATAACAACAAGACCTAACTTGACTTGGTTGATCACATCAAAATCTCCACGGGGTACTTACAATCTCTTTCTTTTTAATGAGAACCAACCTAAGTTAAGTTAGGATAAAACAAAACATTAAATTAAATTACTATACAAGCTTAAAATATTAGATATACAATATTTTAAAAATGTACCTCCCTCTTAAACTTAACGTCAAATTCTCCTCTTTTGATTACATTAAAAATAGGGGTTTTGTGAAATTAAATTGAATTTTAAGTCTAAGAAATACAAAAAAAGTGATAAACATTTAAGAAATTTTTTTTTGGAATTTATTCTCGAGATTGTGATTTTTGTGATTAAAAAATAATTTTAAAAAAGTAATTTTAAAAATTATTTTATTTGTTGAAAAATTCTGAAATTTTTTATAAAGGTTAAGCAGAAATATCCAAAGTAGTAATAAAATTTTCATATAAAAAAAATAAAATCAACTTAAGTAGTAAGAAAATTATTTACTAAAAAAGATGAATTTTCCTTAAAAATATTTAAAAATAGTTTTGAAGTTCAAAAAATCTTGAGAAATTTTCTAAAACTGTAGTAGAGAAAGTAGTTTTGTAGAAAAATTAAAATTTTAAAAATTTATAATTCAAGAATTTTTAATATTAAAAATCAATATTTAGATAAATAATTTATAGAAAATTAAATATTGGTCAAGAAATTTCAAAAATATTTTGTTGGATAGAGAATATTATATATTTTTATGAAAAAAATAAAGTTTGCAAAATATTTTTAAATTGAAAAATATAATATTTATAACAATAATTATAAAAAATAATACAACAATAAAAAAAATTAAAATTTTTTCTACCGATAAGAAATGAAATCCTCTTTTTGATAATAATTAATACATAATTAATTTTAAACAGAATTGTACGAAGGAACTTATTTTATTACACTAGATAATTAAGAGTCAAATATTAAATCAAATTAAAATTAGAAATATACGATTTAAATTAAGCATGATTTTGGAACCCAATATTGGTTCCTTCCTACTGGATTGATTAAGTATTTTCTAGGGATGTATGTTTTTATTACTTTTCTGATTTGATCATTGTAAAATCTATAAGATTAATTTAATCTTTGAGAATATCTAAAATTTGAGCATGCAAAATTTTTAAATTTTCTATTTGTTCCTTTAAATTAGCATTTTCAATTTTTAATTTTTCAAGATCCTCTATTAAGCCAGATTTTGCCAAGATTTTTTTTTATTTCTAAATTCTCTCTTTTTTTTAAAATTTCATTTTTAGTTTTTAATTTTTACATTGATTTAATATCATAATATAGTTGATCAAGAGGTAAGAGGCATACCTCACTTACCATATTAGATCTGAAACTTGATTATCCCCTGCTTCGCTGCATTCATCTGATATAGCTCCCCCTTTATCGATGCTGACTTCTGTGGTGCTTTGTTCTTCGTGGCTAGCCATCAGTGCTAGTCCAATGTATGCTTCTATTTCTGGCTTTGATGATGAACTTTCTGTTGGGATATGCCCGATGAGGTGTGTGTGAAAACATGTTTCATAAACATGCGTAGCGGAAAATAAAACAATAATAATTCTCAAATTATTTCATCACACGCACTACATGCATACAAGGATATAACATGCCAAATATGATGGCATAATTAAATTTTTACAGAAAGTAAATTTACATTAGGTGTACCTTACGGATGACTTATAATAAGAAGGGCATCAACCGTAGCGACGTTGTCAAACCTCACCTCTATTCGTATCCACGCCGAGTTCCTCAAGACAACTCCTTGAGTACAAGCCTTTCCTTCAGAAGTTACTAGCCACGAGCAAAGAAGAGAGATCAAGAGGAAGAAGAAAAGCACACAAGGGAGAGTTTTCTTCCTTGTGGTGGTCACGGCAACAAGAGGGGTTTCCTCTTGTTGTTGGCAGCAGGAAGAGAGAAGGGAGAGGAGAGAAAAGTTGAGTTAAGGTTTCCTGTAACAACCCAGCCCTCTTGGCCCATTTGGCGGCCCAGTTGGCGACCTCTTATGTCGTCGACCGTCGGCCCTTATGTCGTCGGCCCATTTGGCGACCTCTAATGTCGTCGACCGACGACCCTTGGCCGTGCCGTTACTCACTAGGAATTTCCACCCCTGGTCAGTGGATTTTTGCCTCCCCCAGGATTCGAACTCTAAACCTCCAGGCTTAAGTATTAGAGTTTATGAATCCTGGTAACCAAGTGAGATCATCTCACTTGGTTACCAGGATTCATAAACTCTAATACTTAAGCCTGGAGGTTTAGAGGTCGAATCCACTGACCAGGGTTGGAAAGTCCTAGTGAGTAACGGCACGGCCAAGGGTCGTCGGTCGACGACATTAGAGGTCGCCAAATGGGCCGACGATATAAGGGCCGACGGTCGACGACATAAGAGGTCGCCAACTGGGCCGCCAAATGGGCCAAGAGGGCTGGGTTGTTACAATAAAAAAGCGCTTTTTTATTGTAACGACCCGGCCCTTTTGGCCGCTTGGGCGGCCCTTGTGGCAGCCCAACTGGTGGCCCTTATGCCGTCGGCCCATTTGGCGACCTCTCATGTCGTCGACCGACGACCCTTGGCTGTGTCGTTACTCACTAGGTCTTCCCACCCCTGGCCAGTGGATTTTTGCTTCCCCCAGGATTCGAACTCTAAACCTCCAGGCTTAAGTATTAGAGTTTATGAATCCTGGTAACCAAGTGAGATGAAGCAACCCGGCCAGGCTCTGATATCAACTGTAACGACCACCCTTCTTACTACTACTCTCTAAGGGCGACCGTTACCTAACTACTACTCTACTTACTAGTGTCACTGACGCTATTATTAGCATCAGTTAGATTTATCACGGTCCAGAGGAATTCCTACCAAAAAATTTCGACAGAGTCTCCCCTGTACCGGTGACTAAATCCATAATACAAAAGATATATACGCAGCCACAGGCGGCTGGAACACATTTTTCACAACCACGCAGTTATAAAACAACAGAAAAAGAAAGAACTACTCTAGCAAAAACAACCAACTACATCACTCCACAAATAATGAAAGTGACTAATTACATATGCGGAAATAAACTCAACTACAATCCCAAATTTAACATGACATTAGAGGAAAACTAAAAGCAGAGTCTTGACAATTTTTACCAACTAATTCTGGATCTCTCCACAGTTCAGTCATCACACACCTTCATCACCACCACCACCCTGTCAGTGGATTTTTGCCTCCCCCAAGATTCGAACTCTAAACCTCCAGGCTTAAGTATTAGAGTTTATGAATCCTGGTAACCAAGTGAGTTCGAATCCTGGGGGAGGCAAAAAATCCACTGTCAGGGGTGGAAAGTCCTAGTGAGTAACGGCACGGCCAAGGGTCGTCGGTCGACGACATTAAAGGTTGCCAAATGGGCCGACGACATAAGGGCCGACGGTCGACGACATGAGAGGTCGCCAAATGGTCCAAGAGGGTCGGGTCGTTACAATAAAAAGGCGCCTTTTTATTGTAACAACCCGACCCTCTTGGCCCATTTGGCGACCTCTCATGTCGTCGACCGTCGGCCCTTCCCCAGGATTCGAACTCTAAACCTCCGGGCTAAGTAGTAGAGTTTATGAATCCTGGTAACCAAGTGAGATGATCTCACTTGGTTACCAGGATTCATAAACTCTACTACTTAGCCCGGAGGTTTAGAGTTCGAATCCTGGGGAAGGCAAAAATCCACTACCAGGGGTGGAAAGTCCTAGTGAGTAACGGCATGGCCAAGGGTCGTCGGTCGACGACATGAGAGGTCGCCAAATGGGCCGACGACATAAGTGCCGACGGTCGATGACATGAGAGGTCACCAAATGGGCCGCCAAATGGGCCAAGAGGGTCGGGTCTTTACATTTCCAAAACCCTATCAAGCCAACTAATGAAAATTGTTTCTAATTCTCTCCCAATTACGTCTATATATAATCCTCATTAATGAGTTAGATTAGAAAACCCAAATCCAACCCATTATCCCTTAACTAAAAATTAGCCCATTAACCCCTTGGTTTGGTTCATAACTAAACTAAGTTGGTTCATGACTAATTCATAATTAAACCAAATATGGTCCAACTCTTCCATAAGAGATGTGGCTCATCCGTGCTTTCATTGCGACAAATTTTTTCATATTTGTCTTATGTATGGTCCAACTGAACATTTATCTCTTGATCTAAGAATTCTATTCTTTAACTTGTTTTACATCTTTTAGAGACTTGTTAGTGTGTGTGACCTAATAGGTTCCCGGTTTATCTTGATCATCCATAATTAATTACTTAATTATAAAATGATCATGAGTGGCACCTAGTAGTACATCATGATCCCCAATTAGTCATAAAATCATAGTTGATCTTAGAATTAATTCTAAACCTTTCAGCAGCTACAGTGAGTCATGCCTCGTTCCTTTCACTCGTCTTATATCCACTTGGTTCAAGATATGGTCTATGTGTCTTGTACTCACTAGGCTGACTACGTCACACCTAGTCCAAGTAATACTTCCTCGTTCTGCAGATTCAAATTACTTAAACATGTGTACAAGAGTCTCGCATTCTTAACATGTAATGCTTTGGCCAAAGACTTTGAGTAATAATCCTAACGAGTGGCCATAGGGTACACGTCTCCTCACAATGAGCGGTGAATCCTCTGTAAACTATCCAAACACCTTCAGACACTTCAACTTATACCCAATCATCCCGGGTCCACACCTCAATGAGATGCTTGTTGAAGATGTCAAAATATAAGTCTCCATTACCAAGATGACTTGTATACCTCAAGCCAAAGGAAACTTACACTTGTGCTGCAATAAGAACTTCACAGACATATCTATATATATGTAGAGAACCATATGAAGTATTACAGTGAGTCACTCCAATTAACTAGTTACCATAACCAGCATCCACGTTTAACTTTCGACATCCCAATGTCTCCAGCCAATGAGAAAATAGCTACTGGCCAAACCAAGGAGTATAACCCGTGCTAGTCTTATAGAATCGATGGTGTCCGAATACATCAATTCGATTACTAGGAAAATTTTGATATATTCATAATTGCACATGTAGAAATAATCACTAGTTGTGATCTAATAACAAATTCTCTCAAGCTATGAATTATATTACGGGCATTCAGTAAATGAGTTTAAGATAATCAAACATATAATATGCACTCAAATAGTAAATCTACACTTATCAAATAAATATAAAAAATTGTAAGGTGATTACCTTAGGACATCCCTCAAATTCTAACATTTTCGTCCCAAGTGGCCTTAAAATTCTTGTGCTTGTTTTGCTTGGGCCTCTTGTCTTTTTCCTTTTTAAGTTTTAGACAATCCTCTTTTATCTGTCCTTCTTTTTAACACTGGTTGCATCAAACCTTTCTTCTATTTCTTGGATTTTTTTCTATTCTACATTTCTTTAAATTTGTTAGATTTAAAAAATTTCCTAAATTTCCTTCTCCTTCCATATCTGAGTCTAACTCATGTTCATCCTTCTTGGTGGCTTTTAGTGCCATATTCTAGCTTATCTCTTTTGTTGCACATGAACATCGAGTTTCATGTAATTCCAAAGTAAAAAAAAAATTCCTCTAGGGTATTTATCTTTAGGTCCTTCGAGATGTAGTAGGCGTCTATGATCGAAGTCCATTATGAAGTTCTGGGAAAAATGCTAAGTGCATAACGTACTGAGTCCCGGTTGTTAGATCGAAAGCACTAGAGGGGGGGGTGAATAGCGCTTGTGGCTTTCACTTTCGTTTCAGAAGAATCAGAAATAAAACATGCAGCGGAAAAGTAAATAACAAACACACGAACACCAAGATTTACTTGATTCGGAGCCTAGGGCGACTCTTACTCCAAGGCTCACGCTCATTGAGCGTTTACTTTGAGCAATCACTATAAGCATGGGAATATTATAGTTTGAAATACAATTAAAGCAGTAATAAAGTATATACCGATAACAGAAAGTAATAAGTTTGAAGCTCCTGGTCATCGGGGTCTTACTATAGCTTTTCTGGATCGTCTTTTAAGCAGCACGGAGAAGACATATTGTGATTTTGTTGTTGTTCGAAGATGCTGCTCAAGATTGCCTTTTATAGCCCGTGGAGGGCACCCTCAACAACATGGAGGGTGTCCTCATCCGTGCTGAATCTGCAGCGTGGATGAACTCCGACTTGATCACAGCCTATCCGCCTGAGGGTGCCCTCAACCTCCATGAGGGCGTCCTCGCGCTAGGTCCAAGGCACCCTCAAGCTCCTTGAGGGCGCCTTCACGCCAATGTCCAGGGCGCCCTCAAGCTCCACAAGGGCACCCTCGCGCCTTGCTGTGAGGTTGCTTCTCTAGGTTACTTGAGGCAAACACTCCAATTCACTTCCTGCAAAATACGTTAGTCCAACATACACTGCAAAACAATATTAGGACATAATAAGACATAGAATTTGACAGCTATCGGACTGTCAAGTTCTGACTTCGGATTCCTGACCAAAAACTCTAGGTCAAACCGACGTCTACTGTTCCCTCACCGGGGAACACACCCTCACCTACTCCACTCAGGAGAGTTTACCTGTTGCCAGTTGATCCTCCAGACCAACTGGACTTTTACTCAGCGCCCGAGGCTCCAGGACTTTTCGCTGGACGTCCGCCCTACGACCCGCCCAGTCTTTCACCTGGTTCGCGACACTAGGACTTTCCACCTTGAGTTCTCGACTCTAAGACTTTTGCTCGAAGCCCTCGACCCGCCAATACTTCCGGCCTAGGGTTACCACCCCCTAGGACCTAGGGTTACCAACCCCTAGGGTTTTCCACCTGCCTAACTACAGCTAGGACCTTTTGCCTAAGTACACTTAGGACTTTTCTGCAAACTCATTTAAACATGTTAGATAACAAGACAACCTAACTTTGAACTCTTTGACATAATCAAAACATAAGTTCGATCGTCGGATGCTTCCCACACCAATAATCTCCCCCTTTTTGATTATGGCAGCACGGTTCAAAGTTAAGTAAAACATAACAATAAATAAAGGAATTTAAACATGAGCATAAACACTATATTTGAAAAAAAAAAAACCATTATGCTCCCCCTTTCACAAAGATTATGTTTAAATTCATTTGAATTTTTAACTTTGACTTTTCTCTCCATATTTGACATAAATAAAAAATAATACTAAGTAGAGAGAAGGTTTGTTTAATATGTAAAAATATACTCCATTTAACTTTAACCTCCCCCTGAAGGGTAGCACTTAAAAAAAACTTAGCTAAGCTTAGCTTTGAAAATAATTGATATAAAAAACACTTAACTAAATTTAGTTTTGGAAATGACTGTTTTGAAAAACACTTTAACTAAATTAAAAATATTTTTGAAGTGCTTTGAAAACACTTAGATTTTTTCAAAAATAATTTAGCTAAATTTTAGCTTTAAAAATTACTTTGTTAAAAAAAACTTAGCTAATCTTAGGTTTTGAAACTATCTTAGTTTTTTTTTAAAAAAAAAAAACTTAGCTAAATTTTAGCTTTGTCAAGTACTTAGCATTCAAAAGAAATTGATAAAAATTTAGTTTTAATACTTAATTTTATAGAGGTTTTGAAAAAAGGCTTAGTTAAAATTACTCATCTTAAAAGGATTTTGAAAAAAATACTTTACTTTTAGGAATATTGTGATAAAAACTTCAGCTTTTAAAAATATTTTAATAAGCACTTAGCATGAAAAAAAACTTAGCTTTAAAAAAATATTTTCTGGAAAAAATACTTAGCTAAGTAAATGATTAAAAATCTTGAAATATTTTATCAAATACTTAGTTTGAAAAATAATTTATTTTTCAAAAAAATTGAAGTCTCTTTTTTTTTTAAAAAAAAAAACTTTGACCCTTAAAAAAACTTAACTTGACTCCTTTCACTCCCCCTTGATTAATGCCTTAAAAATTTTGCGGATCCTAGAGTCCAAGTATGTAAATAAATAACAAAAATAAATGTTATTATTTTCCTGATTTTTCATCTCACCCATTCTTGATTATCAAGCATGTTTAGCTTATAAGTGTGTGTAAGACAGAGTTAACTTTAGATTTAAAATATAAGTTTGAATTTTCAATGAGTTTGAATTTAAAATATGAGTAAACATTTAAATTTTTGTAGATTTTGAAACTATATTAATGTTTGAAATTATAATCTTGCATATTAACTATCATTAAGATTTTGAAAAATTAAATATGATTTGAAAATTAATTATCATTAAGAAATAATTAAGATTTTAAAATGTAATAATTTAATTATGATTGAATGTCAATAATCAAATAATTATGTTTTTGAAATTCATTATGATTTTGAAATTATAATTTTGAAAATAATGATTTTGAAATTAATCATAATCTAAAAATAATTATAATTTAAAAATAATTAACATTTTGAAATTAATTGGAATTTTGAAAATAATTAGAATTTGAAATAATTAACCTTTTTAAATTAATTTTTCAAAATTAATTAAGTTGAATTAATTAATGTAGATTTGGTTAACTATTATAAACCTAGGACCATCTCACCCTTTTCTAGGTTATCACTAAGGGAACCTTAATAGTTTTGTGAGATGGTTAAATTAATCTTTAATTTAGGTTATGGATTAATTTATATTTGAGTTAGACTAAGGTTTTTCAATTTGTCAATTAAATATACATTTCAATGATTGGCTTCCAGACTGTGGCGAAGCACTAGACCTTCTTGGATATGGGATCATCCACCACTTCTAGACAAAGTCTTTCAAAGAAATTGGATATTTAATTTTCTTTTTGAAATCCCTAGGGCTAAATAGTCAAGTATAAATTACGCCTAGGTCCTTATCTAACCATTCTAGATTATGCAATTAACAATAATGATTGACATTTATTAATTTAGCATATGCATGGTCATGGCAATTTGCATGGATTAACCAAGTCAAGCAATTTATTAGTTAAGTTAATAAGTTTAAGTTAACTTTTGAGTTTTAATTTGATTTAGTTTAGATCTAAGTTAGATTTACTTTAGTTTAAGTTTAGTTTTAATAATTAAAAAGTACTTGATTATAGCTTGGTTTGTAGGGTTTAAGTTTACCTTAGACTTGTAACCCAAGTCTAGATTTTGTGGATTAGTTAAATTATTAATAATCTTTTTTAACCACTACAAGAAAGTTGAGATTTTACAACACTTAAAAGACAAAACTTTTTTTAAAAAGCGTTGTCTTTATTTTTTTAACAATGCTTTTAGTGAAAAGCGTTGTCTATCTCTTTATTTTCTAACTAATAGACAACGTTTTTTTTTTAAACCGTTGTCTATTAGTGATTTTTATGGGTCAAAGACAATGCTTTTTGAAAAGCGTTATCTATTATCAATTTTTTAGTGTGTACGACAACGATTTTTAAAAAGCGTTGTTTATTGTCAAGTGTCTATTATCAATTTTTTAGTGTCTACGACAACGCTTCTTATTCCTTCACTCAAATCTAGTCATCCAACCCTCCATCAAGATTTGAAACTATGTGAATCATCAGATCTAAAGATAGAATGTAACGCCCCGCCCCTCCTGCTAAGGCGACGGGGGTTGTTTACCATACTTAACAACTTAATAACTTATTACAGCGGAAGTCTTACTTGTAAATTTTTGAAACATAGAGTCCATATGTCATACTTAACATTATTTCAAGACATATAGAGTAAAATGATAGAATGTCATGGAGTTATAACGTAGTAATATAAACTAGGCATAATTCCTATTAAATAAAAGCAGGTCTTTTTCTTCTTTAGCCAGTCACTGCCACACACATCCTGCTAGCCCCTCCTGCTGCTCTCCTAGTTCATCCATCCTTTGCCTTTATATGTGGTACAAGAAAGTAAGCTGTGAGCACTCATGGCTCAGTAAGTTCCTTTCCTACTCACAAAAACCGTATAGCATGTCAACAATCATAAAGCATACATCAAAGCACAAGGTATCATGGCATAACATACATGTCATAATCATCATCATAGATGTAACGACCCAATTTTCCCTATTTCGAGTCCTAAAAGACCTTATTAAAATTTAGAAATGCTTTAGAAAAATTCTAGAGATTTTTAGAAAATTTTAGAGTATTTTTATGGAATTTTTGGAGGTCGTTTGGTATTTTTACCAAAAGAAAGAAGTTGTGACAAAAATATGTTGAAGCCGGATTTTGAACCCAAGATCCCGGACCCGAAATCCGGACTTAGCCAACCAACTGGTTTGGAAACGTTTTGTTAATAATAAATGAGATGAAATGTATATGATGTAGAACATGGTAATGGAGAATAATAAGAAGGAAAATAAGTTGAAGAAGCTGGGTTTCGAACCGAGCTCCTCGGCCCGAGCAGAACTCGGTCCGACCAACCGAGCTGTGCTCGATTTGTTAACTAGATAGGAGAACAAATATATTTAAGCATAAGTTGGAATATTTAAAATAAAATGGTTGCAGCTGGGATTCGATCCCTCGAGTTGGGCTTTAAGCAGAACGCAGCCCACCAACAGACCAGCCGCGGGTTTGTTAATAAAACCCGAATCAAGTTGTATTTAAGCAATAGTTAGTTAACAGAATATTAAAGTTATAAGAAGAGAACTTAAGTTTTCCCCGTGACAAAAATCTTCTCCTCTCCTCCTCTCGTGACGGCGTTTTTCCTCTCGGGCGAAAACAGAGACGAAGCTAGGGCTTCGTCTCCGGCGGTCGGCGAGCGTCTTCTTCCGTGAGTTCTTCACCGATCCAGGCTCCTCTCGTAAAGGAGAACTCGAAGACGCGAGGAAGAGGCCGAGATCGTGAGTTTCTCCGAAGCCCTAGAAGCTATCTTGCTCGGTTGTAAGTCCAAGAACCGAAGGTGAGTTGCTACTCACCTGCAGTAGGAGTAGTTCCGGATTCTCGTTCTTCTTGCTTTCGAAGTTTGCTGTGAAGTTTTTGGTTTTTGGCTTGTTGCCGTGTACCTCAAAGAAAGGAAATGGAATTTGTTTGTTTTAGTTTACGTTTATGTGACCAGTTCGATAAGGTGAGGATTCGGATTTATAAGTGGGGTTCTGTTCGCGATTTTCATGGCTCTCACATGGCTAGAAACGAATTTGGATTTGATTTCTTTTATGTTGTTGAGGCTGTGAGATTCCTGCATAATACCTGTTTGATCAAATGCCTGATCGAGAAGTTATTTGGAGGATTGAATGGTGTTTTGAGTTCAGTGGAGCTTTGAATTTTAAGGTTGATGTTATAGTTTACTGCAGAATAGTATGCTTTGTTAACAGAACGTGAAGAAAAGCTATGTTCATAAGTTCTTAGTAGCAAATCTTTGTAGCATTGAACATGAAGAAGGATTACTGATTTTGGTCTTTTTTTTTAGTATAAGATAATTCCTGGTTGTTAGGTTGCTTGGGAAGTTAGGTCAATGAAACAATGATCTTAATGTTATGTTTATACTTTTCTTGATTTTGGATGAGATAGCTTTGATAGTATCAGAATGAGTGGTGCTACTAAATTGGCATGAATAGAACAGTCTTTGAAATTTGCTGTGTATTAGGATTTGTGCAGTTCTCTGTTCATTCCTTTAAACATGCAGTTTTAAACCCTTTGTTGCCAAGTAAACAGCAATGAACTGATTTAATTCGGAAAGTTTCAGTTGGATCCTTAGTAGCTAATCCATGCACGAAGTTTTGGTTTCTGTGGCTTATTTAGACCCTTGTATGATCAATTATTTAACATGCTATAGACCCTTTTTGTTGTTAGTTCCTTAACATGCAGTTTGGAATCCTTAGTTGTGCAGTTTGATATTTCAGTTTAGATCCAGCAGATTTTTATAAAGCTTAGAATGCAGAATTTGGAGTAGCATGTTATGTAGATTCTTAGTGAAGTTTTGCATTTAGGAGTAGTGCAGATTTTTGCATATTGTAGCATTGCAGATTTTGGTGTGGAGACAGAAGGGGTATAATGGAAAGATTTAGTGAAATTAGTTATGTTTTATAATGCATACTTGTGATAGAGTAGCGAAATGTTCGTGCAAATGACTTGATGCAAATTAAACAGTGTAGTTTTAGATGTAAGGTGCTGGTATGAAGGAGAGAAGGAAATCATGTGGAGATAGAATTATTCAAATAAGCTTTATACGTTAAGTAGCTAGCAAGAATAGTCCATAAGAGATGACACACTACAGTACCTTATCGACTTAAACAGTAAAAGAGTACATAGGTTATGTGTGACCTTAAATAGCTATAATTGGTGTAGAACAACTAAGCATGAACAACCCCTTTGGAGTTGCTATACAATTTTGTTTACTGTTAAATTGCCGAGACAATCCTAGAGCTTGTAGAGCGGAATTTTGTTAGCTTAGCGAGCATAATTTTAAGTGCAGATTTTATTAAGCTTAGTATGCAGATTTTAAATAAACTTAGTATGCAGATTTTAGATAAGTAAAGTATACAGATTTTGATAGGCTTAATATGCAGATTTTTGTTAGGCTTTGCATGCAGATTTATGTTAAGCTTTGTATACAGATTTTCAGTACGTAGGGTGTGTTCTAGTGCACACCAAGTGCTTGATAAAATGCTTAGCTCAATATAATGCTACAGTAGGCATTTTAATAGCTCAGTTAATGCAGTAGAAGCATTTAAAATAACTTATTTAGTCTTGCTTCAGCTTATATGGGACTACGGTCCAATGGGTGGGCTCCCACAGTCGCCTCTAGGTTCAAATAACCTAGTTCTAGGTTCAGATAACCTAATTAAAGCAAGGTAAGAAAATTAGCTATGAAATCAGTATTTTATTTTCAGCAGTGGCACTGTACTGGATTAGATATCCATTGGGTTGGGCTCCCACAGTCGTCCCTAGGTTTAGATAACCTAGTAAACCCTACTAGACTCGGAACTTGCAATCCCGGGTTTAGTTAGGGATGCACAGCAAGTACAGTTGCCGGGCCCATCAGCAGCATGATTACTATTTTGATCTATTATGTAAATAGTTTTCAAAACTTCACAAATTAGTTATGTGAATAAAAGTTAGACTCAGTTTAGCATTAATTAGTTTAGCTTAGGTATCAATTCAGTTTCTTATTGATACACATGATAGTTCTATGATTAGCTTTACATGTTAGCTTTTTAGTTAGTTTCTTCGCTATTTATGAGCATGATTAGTTGTACATGTTTAGTATTTCAGTTAGTTCCTTTGCTATTTATGAGCATGATTAGCTATACATGTTTAGTATTTCAGTTAGCATGATATGATTTCTTTGCTATTCATGAGCATTTGTAGCTATACATGTTAGTTTTCCAGTTAGTTGATTTCTTGGCTATTTATGAGCATGAGTAGCTTTACATGTTAGCATTCAGTTTTAGCATGTTTTTATTTATATACATGCATATCGAGTTTTTGTGAGTAGGATAGCGCTCACTAAGCTTTTAGCTTATAGATACTATTTTCCTCCTACTACAGATAAAGGAAAAAGCTAAAGTATAAGGAAGAAGGCGACAAGGAGGTGCTGTGACGGTGTGTGATGTGTGGACTATGGAGAGATTCAGAATTAGCTGACAAAATTGTCAAGAGTTTTCTTTTAGTTCTCTTTTAATGTTATATTGAAATTGAGTTTATTTCCGCATTTGTAGTTTGATACCTCCTATTGTTGGAGTGATATGGTTGTTTGCCATTGATAGAGTAGTTTCATATTTTTATTGTGCTATTATACTGCGTGGTTGTGAAATTATATGTTCCAGCCGCCTGTGGCTGAGTATACATGTTATGTATCCCAGTTTGGGGTCACCGGTACAGGGGAGACTCTGTCGAAATTTTTCGGTAGAGTTTCTATGTGATTTTTAATCATACCGGTTAAGTAGAGTTAGTAGTCAAGTAGCGTCCACCTTTAGAGAATAGTAGTAGTGTAGAAAGGTGGGTCGTTACAATAGATATCATGGCATAATCATGACATAAACACAAGGTAGCATGGCATATCATAAACATGATCATCATAATTATCATGGCATATTCCTAAGGTATATGCAGGGTGAACTCTTAAACATACATCATGAAACATATGCATCATGTCTTTTTAAAAGGTATAGCATAGATACTTAAACATAATCTCAACATAAGAGGAGATCCCAGCTTGTACCACGTACATAATTGCGTGTGTCCTAGTAGGTCCAAGGTAGCAAGTCTTGAACCCTACAAGGCATACATATACTAGGCCCGTTTCTTAGTCTATCGACCTAGGGGCACTTAGGAGCTCATCCCTAACGAGGCCCGTTTCTTAGTCCATCGACCCCGGGGCGCTTATGGAGCCCACCCTTGGTACAAGCCTTAAAAGTAAAATAGCATGTCGTATCTACATAGTCCATATCACTCATGTCATATTCATGTCATGAAGAGTGCTCTTGATCCCACTTATAGGGAAGCAACTCTTTAGGCATAGCTTAAAGCATGTATATTTGAGCACACAGCATATCATGAACTTGAGCACACAACATATCATGATCACATGCATAATTAAGTACACAACCTATCATGAATTTGAGCACACAGCATATCATGAATTTGAGCACATAGCATATCATGAGTTTAAGCACATAACATATCATGAATTTGAGCACATAGCATATCATGAGTTTAAGCACATAGCATATCATGAATTTAAGCACACAACATATTATGAACTTAGGCACATAGCATATCATGAATAGGACCTAACATAAACAAATAAACATCACAGCATGTCATACTCTTATCATATCATAAAGCATTGCATGTGAAGTTCATGGAAAGAACATAATTAGGTCTCTAACCTTAGTAACAAGTGGTGGCCGAAACATGTAGAGATGGCTTAGGTTAGCAAGCAACAAAAGAGCATGTGAACCCTAAACATTCATCATTTCTTAGAACATAAGGAACATCTTAAGCATGTTAGGTATAGGTTCCAAGCTTTCTAGGTTCCTTTTCATAACATGGCCAAAACCCATTAAGCCTTTATTTTGGGTTATAAACATCATACAAGCATGAAAAACCCTAACAATTGTCACATCACATTTCATAAGAAACAACTTGAGCATGTTTGATTTAGGTTCTAAGTTCTCTAAGCCTTTAACCCCAACATGGCCGAAACCCTAGCAACATGTTTCTAGGTTACAAGTAACATAAAAATGTTGAACTTCATACCAATATCCCAATACATATCATGAGAAGCACCATAAGTACTTTTAGTCTAAGTTTCAAGCTTCTCAAGCTTTTTAACCTAATGTGGCCGAATCTTGTTAAGCATGGGAATTAGGTTTCTAGTGGCATAATAGTATGAAGGCCATAAGAATTTTCCTAGCATTCATTTCAAGGAATAACATGGACCACTTAGTTTAGAATTTGAGCATCCTAGGTCAAGAAACAAGTGTGGCCGAAAGTTGTAGAACAAGAATTCAAGTTTCAAGCAACATAAGAACATTAGTTTACTTCATATCTTTCCATCAAGAAGATCATAAGTATCTTAGGCTTGATTTAAACTTTCCTAGGGTTCAAGTCTCAACATGGCCGAATCATCCTATGCATAAAAGAAATATAGTTCAACTTAACCTAAGATCATGACATGTCATATTAGCTTCATAACTTGTCTTATGAAAATCATAGCATGCTAAAATTTTTAGGTTTAAAGCCCTTCTAGGCCCTCAACTCTATCATAGCCGAAAGTTCATGAAGATGGAATCAAGTTTAAATTAACATACAAGTGGGAAAAACATTAACAACACCATCTACCATAAGGTACATATCATAAGGACAAGAGAGCATGCTTTGTTTTAGGTCTAGAGTTCTTCTAGTTCTTTTGTTCTTTCTTGGCCGAAAGTCTAAGCCCATAAACTTATGTTCTAACCAAACATTCTAGCATGAAAATATTAGTTTAACCCCCTTACCATCAAATACATATCATAGGAAACATCACGAACATACCTAGTTGGTTTTCAAGTTCTTAAAACCTTTCTTATTTTTTTTTTTTGTTTTGGCCGAAACCCTCATGAAACAAACATAGGTTTTTCTAGCAATATATTTACATGACAATCGTATAGCTATTGTACCACAGGTGAGGGGAACTTACTTCCTTTCGCTTGTGGTTTTTCTTAAGGAGAAGAATATCCTAGGAGCTAAGAAATGAAGGAGCTTCCTCTTCTTGTGTCTCCTTTGGTTTCCTTTGCTTGGAAGGGCTAGAACTTGAAGATTTCTTATCAAAAATTAGTTTTCTTGGAGAATAAACTTGACTTAGTGTTCGGATCAAGGAGAGGGAAGACCTCTTAGTCTCGGTGAAGAAGAGAAAAGGAGGAAGGAGGAGGAAGAAGGAGAAAATGAGAGATTTACTTTCTCATTTTTCTATTTATTCATCATGAGGGGAATTATGCCTTCATTTATTCCCTTTCTTAACTCTCCCATGTCTCTTCCCTTGGTTCCCATGAGAATGAGAAGAGGGAGAAGTGAGGAAGGCAACTTGCCTTCTTCTTGTTCCTTCTCTTAACCAAGAGGAAGGAGAGGTAAGCAAATTTGGTTTTCTCTTGCTTCTTGCTTTATTTTATTTTTCTCTCCTTTAACTAACATTTTTATCTCTTCCTATCCATATGTTACTCTCTATCCTAGTGGTGATCATGCCATAAATCTTTCTCCATTATTTGTGAGAGGTTCAAGGTTCAATCCTTGACCTTCTCCTCTTACCATATTATTATACATCATTTTTTTTTAATCTTCTCTCCTTCTCTTATTCTTTTTTTTTTATTCCTAAGTTCTAGTGGAAATAATTTCTCATGTACTTATAAAAATTCGTGGGTGTTACAGTACCCCATACCTCATAGAAAGTTCGTCCTCGAACTTAGAATAACGATGTCAAGTGGTGCCGGACTTCCTACTGAGTGCATCGGCTACCTTGTTCGCTTTTCCCGGATGATAAAAGATTTCACAATCATAGTCCTTGACTAGCTCGAGCCATCTGCGTTGTCTCATATTTAGGTCTTTCTGCGTGAAGAAATAGTTCAGGCTCTGATGGTCTGTATAAATTTTGCACTGGGTTCCATATAAATAATGCCTCCATGTTTTTAGTGCGAAGACCACCGCTGCTAGTTCTAAATCATGAATGGGATAATTCCTTTCATGCACTTTGAGTTGTCTAGAGGCATAGGCGATGACTTTGCCCTCTTGCATGAGTACAGCTCCAAGTCCTAGTAAGGAAGCATCGCTATACATATCAAAGCCTTTGTTACTTTCCGGAAGAGTGAGGATCGGAGCACTGGTCAGTCTCCGTTTCAATTCCGTAAAACTCTTCTCACAGTCATCCGTCCATTCATATTTTTTGTTTTTCTTGGTAAGACCCGTCATAGGGGCTGCAATTTTTGAAAAATCTTCTACAAACTTCCTGTAGTAGCCTGCTAATTCCAGAAAACTTCTGATTTCGCTGGCATTTTTTGGTCTGTCTGTAACGACCCAATTTTTCCTATTTCGAGTTCCAAATGTCCATAAAAATATTTGGAAATGCTTTTAAAATATTCTAGAGATTTTTAGAAATTTTTAGAGTATTTTTGCGTAATTTTTGGAAGTCGTTTAGCATTTTTACAAAACCAAAAAAGTTTAGGCAAAAAGCGTTGGAAGCGAGGTTTGAACCCGAGACCTCGGGTCAGACTGACCCAAGCCAAAACCAGCCTGACCAACTAAGCTAGGAGATTTCTGTTAACCCTATATAGAGAGAATTAGGGATATAGTATAGTTTGGAATAAAACCCTTATATATAAAAGGGAATTAGGTTTTGGATTTTCCAAAAACCCAACATTTTCTCCCGAAATATTTCTTCTCCTTCTTCCTCGCGACGGCGCGATTCTTCTCCTCTAGCAGCGGAAACGAAGAAAGCCGGCTTAAGGCTTAACTCCGGCGGCCGGCGAGCTTCTTCCTCCGAGGGTTCAGCACACATCCGAGCTTCTCTCGGCAAGGTGAACGCACGGACGAGAAGGGACCGAGATCTTCAAGCTCCATCCGAACCCCTAAATTTCCTCTTCTCAGTTGTAAGTCCAAGAAAGCAAGTAAGTACTACTCACCTGTGGTAGGAGTTGCTCCGAGCTTCGATTTGCTTTCTTTGCTTTCGGATGGTTGTGTACAGCATGCGTTTTTGGTTGTCTTCTTCCTAAGTGCTGTTGTAACAAGATCTTAGATCCTGTTGTACTGTAAAGTATAAATATTGTAGTGTATTTTAGCTTGTTCTCAAATTTTCTGTGAAGATTTGTTGGTAGTGCTTGCTGCCGTGAGTTCTTATAGGAAGATTGAGAAGGGGTTTTAATGGATAGTTAGTTCTAGAAGTGTTCGGATCTCGGTTTTGATCCATTGGGTTGTGCCATGTAGATAAATTTCAGAATATCCTTTTTCTGAGCATGAAGAGTAATTGTTGTGGCAATTGGTTTCTTTTCTGTCTTCTGGCTGTGGTACTGAACATGGAAAAGATTTAGTTTCAGTTTAAGCTTATGGTTTAAAATTCTAGTGTAGATCATATTGAAGCATGCTGCCAATAGATCAGGCATGTAGTTTAAATTTTGTTACTACCTTAATATGCTGCTTTAGATCTTCTTGGTAGTATTTTCAGGGTGCATTCTTGCAAATCAAAGTGTGTAAACAGTCTCATTAATTAGTATGCAGTTTTTGGTTTTGCTTTGCTACCTCCATGAACATGAACAGTCCTGTTATCCTAGCATACAGTTTAGATTTCTTAGTTGTATGTTTCTTGTGTAGTTGAACAAGCATGAACAACCACTTAAAATGAGTAAGCAGTATCAGAATTTGATTGACATTCAACGAGCATGAAATGGGTTGCATAATGAGCTTGAAGTGGTTCATATTTTGAGTATACTATTAGTCTTCTTGCTATAGTCTTAGCTGTACGGTTTGATTTAAACTATGTTCCCGTTTAGTGCATGATCAATTCTGAGGTTAAGCATTTAGTTTTGGATTTCTTGAGTTTCAATGAACATGAACAACCATTAACTTGAGCCCTGCACGGTTAATTTCCCTTGCCACTAAAAGAGCATGCACGATTTAGTTTTTCCCTACTACTTAACAAGCATGCACCACTTAGTATACTAGTATGTTGGGATAGATTGTTTATTACTGTTTGAAAGGCAAGAACAACCTCGTTATAACAATTCAGAGTTAGCTTACTTTGTTATCCTATCCAGCATTTTAGTGATTGACTTTGCTTTATCTTACAGCATGTTTAGTAAGTCCAAGTTAGCTATCTTTTGCCTATTTTATAGCATGTTTAGAAAGCTTAAAGTTGCTTTCTTAGCTCTATTTTATAGCATGATTAGTAAGCTTAAAGTTGCTTTCTTGATTCTATTTATAGCATGATTAGTAAGATTAGATTAGCTTTCTTTGCTCTTATCACAGCATGTTTTAAAAGTTCAAATTAGCTCTCTTTTGCTCTATTCTATAGCATGATTAGTAAGTTCAGATGTGCTTTCTTTTCCTTTGTTTTACAGTATGTTTAGAAAGTTCAGATTTTCTTTTCTGTTGCTTTGTTTTATAACATGCTTAGAGAAAGTTCAGATTGTTTCCTTGTATTGTTTTTATATAGCATGCTTAGTTAATTGTAATCCTACACTTGTTAGGTATATCTAAAGGATTCCAATAAACTCTAATAAAGGATTATGAGAAAACTTAGTAAAAAGAAAAAGACCAAGGTCTAGTTAAAAAGAGATAACAAGTAAACTAAAGTAAGAGGCTAGTACCCGACTTCCAAGGTTGTCGTTAAACAAATCCAGGTGACCAATTCCAAGGTCTTGGCCCTGGTAGGACCAAGGTCTTTACCTCATAAGACTGGAGGCTCGCTACCTCAGTCACTATTAGAGAGTGCGCAAAACAAAGATGGTACTAAGCCTGGGCCCAAAGAAGAAAAGAAAAGAAAAGAAAAGAAAAGAAGAACAAGAAGAAGGAAGTGAAAGAGAAATTAAAAGATTAATTTCTAGTATAAGAAAAGTAAGAAGAACAAGAAGAAGAAAGTGAAAGAGAAATTAAAAGATTAATTTCTGATATAAAGATATAAGAAAATGAAACAAATTTATGCTTAGAATCAATAAAAGTTTAGTTCTTTAATTCTAAGCTTACAGTAGTTGTTTCATTACTTTCCTGTCAGTTAGTGAGCATGTTTAGTATTCAGTTTTATTTCTGTATACCATGAGTACATGTAGCTTTGCTTTTAGCATTTCAGTTTTAGTATTGTTGCATTCTTTTTATGCACTTCGAGTTTTTGTGAGATAGATTAGTACTTACTAAGCGTTTTCGCTTATAGATCTTTTGTTTTCTTTCCTCCTACCGCAGATAAAGGAAAAGCTAAGATATGAAAAGGAGGCGACAGGATGGTGGTGGTGATGAAGATGTGTGATGTTTGGACTGTGGAGAGATCCAGAGAGTGCTAGCAAACTTGCAGGACCTAATGATTAGAGTTTATGCTTTAGTTCTTTTCTTTAAATACTGTTATGAAGTTTATGTGATTGTGATTGAGTTTGATTCGTATTGTAGCTTATTTATGTCTTATTCTGGGAGTTGTGTTTAGTTCTTGTTGCTAGTCTAGTCTTTTGGTTATAGTAAGAATTTATTACTGCGTGGTTGTGAATAAAATGTGTTCCAGCCGCATGTGGCTGCGTATATATCTTGTGTATTATAGATTTGGTCACCGGTACAGGGGAGACTCTGCCGAAATTTTTCGGTAGGGTTTCCATGTGATATTTAATCATACCGGTTAAGTAGAGTTAGTAGTTAAGTAACGGTCATCCTTAGAGAGTAGTAGTAGTAAGAAGGGTGGGTTGTTACACTGTCCCAGTTACGTACGGCTTTGATCTTGCTTGGGTCTACCATGACTCCATCTTTGGAGATGACATGACCCAGGAATACTACTCGATCTAGCCAGAACTCGCACTTGGAGAATTTTACATACAGTTGTTTTCCTCGGAGAATCTGTAGTACAATATTCAGATGTTCAGCATGTTCCTCCTGGGTTCTTGAGTAGATGAGGATATCGTCAATGAAGACTATCACACATTTATCAAGATATGCTGCAAATACCCGATTCATCAAATCCATGAATACAGCAAGGGCATTTGTTACTCCGAAGGGCATAACTACGAACTCATAGTGTCCGTATCTTGTTCGGAAGGCCGTCTTGGGTATATCATCTTGTTTCACTTTCACTTGATGATAGCCGGACCTTAGATCAATCTTCGAGAAAACAGTTGCTCCCTTCAATTGGTCGAACAAATCATCGATCCGCGGAAGAGGGTATCTGTTCTTGATTGTTGCATTGTTCAACGCTCGATAGTCTATACACATTCGCATAGACCCATCCTTTTTTTTCACAAACAGTACCAGAGCTCCCCATGGAGAGTGACTAGGGCGGATAAGTCCTTTGTTGAGTAACTCCTGTAGCTGTTCTTGCAGTTCCTTTAACTCGGTTGGCACCATCTGGTAAGGTGCTTTAGAGATTGGCTTAGTACCTGGAACTAGTTCAATCATAAATTCTATTTCTCTATCGGGTGCTAATCCTGGTAGTTCCTCTGGAAATACCTTCGGATAGTTGCATACTATTCTGACCTCTTCTATCTTCTGGTTCCCGGTTTGTCTTGCATCAACCACGTGTGCTAGAAATCCAGCACATCCTTCGTCTAACATTCTCTGCGCCTTTACAGCTGATAAGAATCCTTCAGTTTCCTTCCCAGATTCCCCAATTAATTCAAACATTGGTTCGGCTTCAGGACGGAAGACTACTTTCTTCTTACGACACTCGATTGACGCACCATACTTGCTCAGGAAGTCCATGCCTAATATAATGTCATAGTCCCGCATATCGAGTACTATCAGGTTGCTGTAAAGTTCCCTGTCTGCGATCCGGATAGGTATAGCCCGCAGCATATGATCTGATGGCATAACCTCCCCGGAAGGTAGGGTTGTTAAGAACGTGATATCCAGGGTTTGGGGTGGTATGTCTAATCTCTTGGTAAACGATGCCGAGACGAACGAGTGTGTCACCCCCGTATCAAACAATACTAAAGCATACTGACTGAAAATAGGCAACTGACCTGTAACGACAGTAGAGGCATTTACCACATCTTCCTTAGTGAGCGAGGAAACCCTGGCGTTTGCAGTTGGCGAGGCTTCAAATCTCCCTTGGCTAATCGGTGTCCCTTCAATGGTAGCTTGCATCTGATGTAGTTGTGAGGGAACACTCCTGTTCTGGTTATTCTGCTGGGGGGGTGTTTGAATCTGGTTGGTGCAGTCTCTAGCCAGATGTCCTTCCCCTCCGCAATTATAGCACCTCCTTGAACCCTTGTGACATACTCCGGAATGCAGCTTTCCGCAAATAGTGCACTGGGGGTATCTCGGTTGCTTATCCGTTGGGCCACCTTTAGCATTGTCCCATTGCTTCCTTTTTCCGGTAGAGGTCCCCTTCCAGTTTGTTTTGCTGCCTAAGGGTCTCTGTCCGTCTGTTCGGGACTGACTCTTATTCTCATTCATTGCTTTCTGATAGTGCTCCGTGATCAGGGCACTGCTGACTAGTTCCTCTGTAGTCTGCGGTCTATTAACTCCGCCAGCTACGTTGAGTGCTATCTCAGGTCGGAGCATTTTCAGCATCAGTCTGACCCTTTCCCTTTCCGTGCAAACCAACTCCGGACATAAGCGTGCCAATCGGTTGAAGCGTTTCACTGCCTCGTTCACTGATAGGTCACCTTGCCAAAACTCGGTGAATTCATCATAGTGTCGGTTCGCCACTTGCATATGGAAGAACTCCTCAAGGAACTCTGTCTCGAAGTCCGTCCAGGTCATCAGATTAATCTGTCTCTTTGCCTTTACTCTTTCCCACCACATCCTTGCGTCTCCAGAAAAACAGAATGATACACATTTGATCTTTTCCGACACGGGCCAGTCCAGCAATTCTACTATGCTTTCCACTGTCTTGAACCAGACCTGGGCATCCCATGGTTCGCAAGTACCTGAGAAATTCTCTGGCTTCAGCCGTAGCCACTGTATCAAGTAGGTCTCCTGTCGGACCACCAGAATAGAGGCTATCGGTGGTACTGGTGCAACTACTGGAATAACTGGCGTTGCATTCTAATTCACTGGCGGGGTGGCAGGATTTCCTTGCTGACCCATTAAAGTCGTGATCAATTGTTGTTGCTCCGCGATCTAACGCTGGAGGTCAGTAACTACCTGTGTCAGATCCGGTGGAGTCGCTGTCTCGTCGGCTCGAGTAGTGCGTCTCCTGGCCATGCTTATCTTCATTTAAACGACAATAAATTATCGTTATTTCTATCCAATTTATCATAAGGTCGTTATCATTCTTACTCTACCAACATGCATTCCTATCCTAAACTTGTGACTTATCATAATCAAACAGGATAAGTAAACATGCATAATATTAAAGCATCATAACAAAAGAATTTAACTTAAACATATAAATTCTTACTTGGAGCGGCAGGAGGAAGGCTTGACATGTGTGTAGTGAGAGGCTAACTTGGCTCTGATACCAAACTGTAACGCCCCGCCCCTCCTGCTAAGGCGACGGGGGTTACTTACCATACTTAACAACTTAATAACTTATTACAGCGGAAGTCTTACTTGTAAATTTTTGAAACATAGAGTCCATATGTCATACTTAACATTATTTCAAGACATATAGAGTAACATGATAGAATGTCATGGAGTTATAACGTAGTAATATAAACTAGGCATAATTCCTATTAAATAAAAGCAGGTCTTTTTCTTCTTTAGCCAGTCACTGCCACACACATCCTGCTAGCCCCTCCTGCTGCTCTCCTAGTTCATCCATCCTTTGCCCTTATCTGTGGTACAAGAAAGTAAGCTGTGAGCACTCATGGCTCAGTAAGTTCCTTTCCTACTCACAAAAATCATATAGCATGTCAACAATCATAAAGCATACATCATAGCACAAGGTATCATGGCATAACATACATGTCATAATCATCATCATAGATATCATGGCATAATCATGGCATAAACACAAGGTAGCATGGCATATCATAAACATGATCATCATAATTATCATGGCATATTCCTAAGGTATATGCAGGGTGAACTCTTAAACATACATCATGAAACATATGCATCATGTCTTTTTAAAACGTATAGCATAGATACTTATGTAGGACCGTGATCGTTCGATAGAGGGGGGGGGGGGTGAATATCGATTCGAAAACTCAAGTGTAAAAGTACGCAGCGGAAAAGTAAATGAACACAGTTGATTTTACTTCGTTCGGAGCCTGTAACGACTCCTACTCGAAGGCCCGTGGTCCTTGACCACTTTCGTTGGGCAATCACTAGCAATTCGAATATGATTACAAAAGAAGTACAAGAAATGCTAATGAAACAAAGTAATACCGACAAGGAAATTAACCAAAGAAGAAGGAGCACTTTGTCGGAGCTTTGTTAGCGTTGTGGGAGCGTAGAGCAGCAGGACAAGCAGTCGAAGAGTTCTCAGTTTTGTTTGAAGCTCCACCCCTGGGGCTTCTTTATGCTGCTCCGGGCGCCTGGATCCCTTTCGGGCGCCCTGGTGCGACGTGGTAAGTCCGGTCAGGATGCTCCACGTGGTGAGGCGACGCAGAGGATAAAAGTTGCCTCCGGGCGCCCGGACCTCCGGGCGCCCGGACCTCCGGGCGCCCGGACCACCTTTTTCCAGAGATTCCTTCTCCTGCAAAACAAGGTTAGTCTGAGGCAAAATATACCCTGCAGCACAGATTGTTAGCACAATTTATAAAATATGAATTAACAGAAAAAGTATGACTTAGATTCCGTCTTTCCGAGACCGGAATCTAGTCACGATCTCGACTTAGATTTCCGAAATGGATCTAAGCCGGATCGACGCCTAATGTTCCCTTCCCGAGAACGCGTCCTCGCAGTCACTCTTCTCCAGTGACTTACCTTACTTACCCGCCAGACGTCCAGTCAGCCCTTCGACCCATCTGGACTTCTCGCCAGCTATCCGGTCAGCCCATCGACCTAGCTGGACTTCTCGCCAAGCGTCCGGTCAGCCCTTCGACCCGCTTGGACTTCTCGCCAACTATCCGGTCAGCCTGTCGACCTAGCTGGGCTTCGTGCCAGACATCCGGTCAGTCCGTCGACCTGTCTGGACTTCTCCTGGACACTCGATCAAAGTGTCAGACAACAACAAAACTAACTTAACCCATTTGTGATTCATCAAAACCAAGGTTAGACCGTTAGTGCTACCCGCACCAACAATATCCCCCTTTTTGATTGAATGACAACCTGGTTAAGTTAGTTAAAAGACGCAAAAAATAAATAAAACAAGTACATGGTTTTTTTAAAGTTAGTTTTGGTGTTTTCAATTTGGTTTAGCTAACTTAACTACCTAACCCTCCCCCTTTGGCATTCAACAAAAATAGGCAAGGGTAAACAAGCATAGTGTAGAGTTACTGTTAAGAAACAGCTAATTTTGAAAAATATTTAAGTTTGATTCAAAATTCAAAGATACTGATAAAAGTACAATTTTAAAACCAAGTTAAAAAGATAGTCAAGTTGACTTGGGGGATTTAAGTTGAATTAAAAAAATATACGTTTAAAGTTAATCAAGTTTTCAAATTTGATTTTTCAAAACAAAGCAAAACAATTTTAATTTTTCAAAAACAAGTAAAGTTTTAGCCAAAATAAATTTGTTAAGGCTAATTTGATAAAAGCGAAGTTTTGGAAAGTTTAATTTTCAAGCATATGTTACAAAACTGAATAAGTTTAAGTTTGTAACAAATTTCAATTTTAAAATCAAAAAATTTGGTGGGTTTTTTAAACTTCTGATTTTAAGTTAATCTAGTTTTAATTAATTTCTCCCCCTGAACTTGACACTTAAAATTAAACAGCTGTCTAACCAATTAAGAACTAACTAACTATCAGAAGATAGTAGCTTTCACTTGGTTAGTCAGATTAAGTTGATTATAAGCAGTCAGTGTTTGACTTGACTGATGAACTTAATCTGATTAATGTCTGATTTGTATTTAACGTCCAGACTTATGCCGATGCACTGAAATAAGCATCTTAAGTCCAGACAGTTGACCTATGCATCTCACCCCTTTCTATGTTTGTCAAACACAAGCAAGGTAAACCTAAGGTGTTGGTGAGATGCTCAAAAACTAGTCCTATGGGTACATGCTTTCTAAGGATTCAAAACTAGTCTAAGGCCAAAACTGTTTTTGAAAATCTAAAAATGGAAAGTTTTGAAAACAAACAAGTTTAACTTATAATTTCAGAGAACCATTTTTGAAAATATTTTTGAAATTCAAAATTCCTAGGCTACCAAGATAGAACATAATCAATGCAGGTCTGAAATATCACTAGATAGATCCAAAATCTTTTACAGGTAGTGTAGCTACAGAAGTGAGTCATAACTAGAGCTACTGAGATGATGAAGGGGGTGGTCCAGATCCCAAGGATCGGAGAAGCGCCATCAGCTCAGTGTGTCGAGTCTCCCCGGCAGCTCGTAACTCGGCAACCTCTCGCCGTTTGTCTCGATGAAAATCAGAGTTCTCCTGCTGGAGACTCGCCATAGCTCTCTCTAGTCCGGTCATACGGTCGGCTAGAGTGCGGGGAGCGTGACGTGGTGCTCGAGCTGGGGGCGGTGGTGGAGCCGGTGCGGCTTCCTCTGGAAACAGTGCAAGCATGAACTCGTCCACCTGTGCGTCTGGATCGGGCTGGTGCTGTGCCCCCCTCCGCCAAGACATAGTCCCGTCATCCCTATCTACGTGGATACCAGCTAGGGAGAAGTTTCGAGCTGCTATAACATCGAACTCGGTCATATAGGCAATGTCTCCTCTAGTGACATCAATGTGCAACGAGGACATATAGGCTGTCAGAATGTGACAGAATGGCATGTGGACTCGTCTATCAGTCACGTATCCAGCCGAGTAGATAATGGTGGAGAAGATATGTAGGCTGATGTCAATATCTAACCTATGACTCAGGGCATAGAGTAAAAATGAATGGAATGGGCGCATCACAGCGATGTCCCGAGTAGTCAGTGGTAAAATGCAAAGGACTAAGACCCTATAAAGAGAGTAGTCCTGGACTCGAAGTTCTACCGACCTAAACTGGGTCACAGTGGGATCTCGTTCTCCCCCAAAAAAATACGAATAAATCGCATCGAGAGTAATATGTGAGTAGGGATCTCCGAATGGTAGATCCCTGGGAGGATAGCACAAAAAGGAACAAGTAGATGGACGTAACTCTAAAAACTCTCGGATAGTCGTAGGGGAAAATGTGATATCAGTACCCGCTGCCCTAGTGGTATAGGTGAGATCGTCTACTTTCACTAGGCTATTGCAAAATTCAGCACACAGACTTATGTTTACTGGACTGGTACATTCGACAAGGTTCTTTAAGTTATAATGGTTTATAACCTCTATAACGGAGGGACATGAACCTAGAAAGAATGATCTATCTATACAGGTAGTCCTAATGGCCTTATAAACGGTTGACTCAAACTTAATCCTTAGTTCATCTGTGGGAAACCTAGGGTCAGTGCTAGCATTAGAGGGTCCAGCACCAGTATTTGTTCGTTTCCTACTGTATATATAAAAAAATATTCTAAGAAAAACGAGAAGACAAATTCTAATAAATTTTTAGAGAGGGGAAGAAGTTTTACCGAGGAGCCATCGACAAATATAGATCTGACGACCTCGGTTGAATCGCAGCAGCGTCTTCACCGCAAGAAAAATTTGATTTAAAATACTCTCGCACTGAGGTTCGGAGTGAACCTTGGCAAAAGTGAAAAGTTTGTGGGGCAAGGGTTGGGGGCGCCCGCTGCCCCTTATTTATAGGGAGCTCCGGGCACCTGGAGCCATTCCGGGCGCCCGGAGTTGATTTTAGGCGGGGCGCCCGGAATCCCTCCCGGGCGCCCCGAAAGTGAAAACCAGGGGCGCCCGCCCCTTGTTTTAAAACTTAATTTTTAAGTTTTTGAAATTAATTTTTAGGTTTTAAAATTTTGAAATTAATTTTTTAAAAAAATTGAAATTAATTTTTAAGTTTAAAATTAAAATTTTGAAATTAATTTTTAAGTTTGAAAAAATTTTGAAATTAATTTTTAAATTTAAAATTTTGAAATTAATTTTTAAGTTTTAAAGTTAAAATTTTGAAATTAATTTTTAAATTTAAAATTAAAATTTTGAAATTAATTTTTTAAGTTTAAAATTAAAAATTTGAAATTAATTTTTAAGTTTAAAATTAAAATTTTGAAATTAATTTTTAAGTTTAAAATTAAAATTTTGAAATTAATTTTTTAAGTTTAAAATTAAAATTTTGAAATTAATTTTTAAGTTTAAAATTAAAATTTTGAAATTAATTTTTAAGTTTAAAATTTAAATTTTGAAATTAATTTTTAAGTTTGAAATTAAAATTTTGAAATTAATTTTTAAGTTTAAAATTAAAATTTTGAAATTAATTTTTAAGTTTAAAATTTTGAAATTAATTTTTAAGTTTAAAATTTTGAAATTAATTTTTAAGTTTTAAAATTAAAATTTTGAAATTAATTTTTAAGTTTAAAATTAAAATTTTTAAATTAAATTTTAAGTTTAAAATTTTGAAATTAATTTTTAAGTTTTAAAATTAAAATTTTGAAATTAATTTTTAAGTTTAAAATTAAAATTTTGAAATTAATTTTTAAGTTTAAAATTAAAATTTTGAAATTAATTTTTAAGTTTAAAATTTTGAAATTAATTTTAAAGTTTTAAAATTAAAATTTTGAAATTAATTTTTAAGTTTAAAATTAAAATTTTGAAATTAATTTTTAAGTTCAAAATTTTTTTTTAAGTTTAAAATTAAAATTTTGAAATTAATTTTTTAATTTTAAAATTAAAATGAAATTAATTTTTTAAGTTTGAAATTAAAATTTTGAAATTAATTTTTTAAGTTTAAAATTAAAATTTTGAAATTAATTTTTAAGATTAAAATTAATTTTTAAGTTTAAAATTAAAATTTTGAAATTAATTTTTAAGTTTGAAATTAAAATTTTGGAATTAATTTTTTAAGTTTAAAATTAAAATTTTGAAATTAATTTTTTAAGTTTAAAATTAAAATTTTGAAATTAATTTTTAAGTTTAAAATTAAATTTTAAGTTTGAAATTAAAATTTTGAAATTAATTTTTTAAGTTTAAAATTAAAATTTTGAAATTAATTTTTTAAGTTTAAAATTAAAATTTTGAAATTAATTTTTAAGTTTAAAATTAAAATTTAAGCCTTATTCATCTCACCCGATCTATATTATTAATCAGGGAATCCTATGATTTTGTGAGATGAAATTGGATTGTTAATTATGGAGTTTTGGTTTAACTTATGTTAGATTCAGATTTAGCTTTGGTTTCCACAAATAGGCAATATTCGGATAAACTTCTAAGCTTGGTGAGTCACATGGACGTCATTAGAAGTAACCAACCTTTCGAGGTTTTCTGAATAGTCCTATCCACGGAGCTTAGTACTAAATCTTGGTCTAACTGGTTAGGATTCATTTAAGGGTAGCTTCGGTCAGTTCCACTTGGCCAAATGCACCAGATCGAAACCATATCTTTCTAGACATCCGATGCTCAAGTTTCCCTAACGTACTATCATCCAAAAACTTCACCAGTATCATGATTCAAGTTAAACTTGGTCTCTCATCCTAACTACCCTGCCGGGTTAGTTTGTTTTAGGTTACCCTGTCGGGTAAGTTAGTTTTGGAGGTGA
Source organism: Zingiber officinale (assembly GCF_018446385.1). Classification (NCBI taxonomy): domain Eukaryota; kingdom Viridiplantae; phylum Streptophyta; class Magnoliopsida; order Zingiberales; family Zingiberaceae; genus Zingiber; species Zingiber officinale. The sequence goes on along the minus strand of NC_055992.1, from coordinate 100,422,381 downwards.
AGCCTCCCCCTGAATTATTGGCCATTAATTTAAATTTTGGTTTTAGGTTTGTGTCGATTCCTTTTATAGTTATGGTTAACTTGGTGATAATTTTATTGATTTTTAAAGTGTTTAGATTTTGAATTTGATTTAGGTTTGTATTTTGGATTTTGGTTTGGTTTATTCGATTTTATGTAATGTATTTTTTCTTTAGGTATATAATATTGATTAAGTCCTATTTGCGTGGTTAAGCACGCTTTCGGAACCCAAGCTAGATTGGTTGATTTGTATTGGGTTATTAATGATTTGAAGGTTTTATTTGAATTCGACTTATATCCTAGTCCAGTTTTATTATAGCATGCTTTTTGATTATTTAGGATTAAGTCTAGATTTTTTGACCTTGTTGTGAATTTTTCTAACATTTCTTTTAAATTGTTAATCTCATTTTTTAATGATAAATTCTCCTCCTCAAGTGTTAGATCTTGAGTTGGATTTGAATTTTTGATTTGTTCCTTGAGGTTTTGATTTTCCTCAAGAAGTGATTTGTTTTCATTTTCTATTTTAATTAATTTACTATTTAAACAGGAAATAATTCTAAAAACTTTTTTGTTTAAATTAAAATATACCTCATTCGGGCCTTTGGAAATGAGTACGGACTCGTGGCTTGTTTTGGGTTCAGACTCGTCTTCATCTTCCGACTCGTTTTCTGTTTCAGCTTCGTGGGCCATCAGTGCGAGGTGGCTCTGATGTTTCTGCTCTTCTTCCTCCGATTCGTCCGAGGAGTCGTCCCACGTTGCTTTGAGGGTCTTCTTTTTAGTTGGCTTCGGTTTGTCGAACTTCAGTTTTGGGCATTCGTTCTTGTAGTGTCCCTTTTTATTGCAGCCGAAGCAAGTCACGTTCTTTTGTTCTGAGGGAGAACTGATCTTTTGAAGGTCCTTTTTGCTGAAGCTCCTTTTTCTCCTGGTGAACATTTTTCTTACCAAGTTCACCAGGTGTTCTTCGTCTTCGGAGTCTTGGTCGGAATCTTCTTCATATTCAGGCTTGCTCTTCTTTTCTTTGTAGGAACCTGCAAATAATGCTATACCCTTCTCGGCTCTAGCATTAGTTTGTTCATGTAATTCTAATTCACAGAAAAGCTCGTCTAATTTTAACTTAGAAAGATTTTTAGAAATTTTGTAGGCATCTACGATTGATGCCCACAAACTATTACGTGGAAAAGCATTTAATGCGTATCTTATTAAGTCTCTATTTTCCATTTGGTGGCCTATTGTATGAAGCCCGTTGAGGATGTCCTTGATCCTCGCGTGGAGCTGATTTGCCGTTTCACCTTCCTGCATTTTTATATTAAGAATTTTATTCAAAAGCAGGTCTCATTTTGTTACCTTGGCATCGCTCGTTCCCTCGTGCAGCTCGATCAATTTGTCCCACAGCTCTTTAGCATTTTTGTGTGGACCGACTCTGTTCAGTTATTCTCTTGTTAATCCGCACTGTAGAGTGTTGATCACTTTATTTTCTATTGACGCCTTTTTCTTCAAATCAGCTGTCCAATCTTCAGGATCTAGTATATTCCCGGAGTTGTCCGCTCGAATTTTATAGGGTCTCGTAACGCTCATCCACTGGTCGAAGTCTGTTTTGAGGTAGACCTCCATGCGCTTCTTCCAGTACGGAAAATCGTCCCCGTTGAAGAGTGGAGGTCGTACTGTGCTGAATCCTTCTGTCTGAGACATTTTAGTCTTGCGCACAGAAGAAAGAAAAGAAAAATAAAAATCCCAAGACTTGGTCTTGGATTAGTAGTGCGGAAGAGAAAAAAAAATTATAGAAGTATCTAAATTGGTGTTGCACCAATTTAGATTTAATTGCAACGGAAAAAAAATTCGTAAAACTGAAAACCGAAAAAAGAATTAATTTTTCACCCCCTGTCTGATTGGTGGTTGCACCAAATCAGAGCGGTACCTGCTCTGATACCACTTGTAGGACCGTGATCGTTCGATAGAGGGGGGGTGAATATCGATTCGAAAACTCGAGTGTAAAAGTACGCAGCGGAAAAGTAAATGAACACAGTTGATTTTACTTCGTTCGGAGCCTGTGACGACTCCTACTCGAAGGCCCGTGGTCCTTGACCACTTTCGTTGGGCAATCACTAGCAATTCGAATATGATTACAAAAGAAGTACAAGAAATGCTAATGAAACAAAGTAATACCGACAAGGAAATTAACCAAAGAAGAAGGAGCACTTTGTCGGAGCTTTGTTAGCGTTGTGGGAGCGTAGAGCAGCGGGACAAGCAGTCGAAGAGTTCTCAGTTCTGTTTGAAGCTCCACCCCTGGGGCTTCTTTTATATGCTGCTCCGGGCGCCTGGATCCCTTCCGGGCTCCTTGGTGCGACGTGGTAAGTCCAGTCAGGATGCTCCACGTGGTGAGGCGATGCAGAGGATAAAAGTTGCCTCCGGGCGCTCGGACCACTTTTTTCCAGAGATTCCTTCTCCTGCAAAACAAGGTTAGTCCGAGGCAAAATATACCCTGCAGCACAGATTATTAGCACAATTTATAAAATATGAATTAACAGAAAAAGTATGACTTAGATTTCGTCTTTCCGAGACCGGAATCTAGTCACGATCTCGACTTAGATTTCCGAAATGGATCTAAGCCGGATCGACGCCTAATGTTCCTTCCCGGGAACGCGTCCTCGCAGTCACTCCCCTCCAATGACTTACCTTACTTACCTGTCAGACGTCTGGTCAGCCCTTCGACCCGTCTGGACTTCTCGCCAGCTATCCGGTCAGCCCATCGACCTAGCTGGACTTCTCGCCAAGCGTCCGGTCAGCCCGTCGACCCGCTTGGACTTCTCGCCAGCTATCCGGTCAGCCCGTCGACCTAGCTGGGCTTCGTGCCAGACATCCGGTCAGTCCGTCGACCTGTCTGGACTTCTCCTGCACACTCAATCAAAGTGTCAGACAACAACAAAACTAACTTAACTCATTTGTCATTCATCAAAACCTAGGTTAGATCGTTAGTGCTACCTGCACCAACAACTTAAACATAATCTCAACATAAGAGGGGATCCCGGCTTGTACCACATACATAATTGCGCACGTCCTAGTAGGTCCAAGGTAGCAAGTCTTGAACCCTACAAGGCATACATATACTAGGCCCGTTTCTTAGTCCATCGACCTAGGGGCACTTAGGAGCACATCCCTAACGAGGCCCGTTTCTTAGTCCATCGACCCCGGGGCGCTTATGGAGCCCACCCTTGGTACAAGCCTTAAAAGTAAAATAGCATGTCGTATCTACATAGTCCATATCACTCATGTCATATTCATGTCATGAAGAGTGCTCTTGATCCCACTTATAGGGAAGCAACTCTTTAGGCATAGCTTAAAGCATGTATATTTGAGCACACAGCATATCATGAACTTGAGCACACAGCATATCATGATCACATGCATAATTATGCACACAACCTATCATGAATTTGAGCACACAACATATCATGAATTTGAGCACATAGCATATCATGAGTTTAGGCACATAGCATATCTTGTATTTGAGCACATAGCATATCATGAGTTTAAGCACATAGCATATCATGAATTTAAGCACACAGCATATCATGAACTTAGGCACATAGCATATCATGAATAGGACCTAACATAAACAAATAAACATCACAGCATGTCATACTCTTATCATATCATAAAGCATTGCATGTGAAGTTCATGGAAAGAACATAATTAGGTCTCTAACCTTAGTAACAAGTGGTGGCCGAAACATGTAGAGATGGCTTAGGTTAGCAAGCAACAAAAGAGCATGTGAACCCTAAACATTCATCATTTCTTAGAACATAAGGAACATCTTAAGCATGTTAGGTATAGGTTCCAAGCTTTCTAGGTTCCTTTTCATAACATGGCCAAAACCCATTAAGCCTTTATTTTGGGTTATAAACATCATACAAGCATGAAAAACCCTAACAATTGTCACATCACATTTCATAAAAAACAACTTGAGCATGTTTGATTTAGGTTCTAAGTTCTCTAAGCCTTTAACCCCAACATGGCTGAAACCCTAGCAACATGTTTCTAGGTTACAAGCAACATAAAAATGTTGAACTTCATACCAATATCCCAATACATATCATGAGAAGCACCATAAGTACTTTTAGTCTAAGTTTCAAGCTTCTCAAGCTTTTTAACCTAATGTGGCCGAATCTTGTTAAGCATGGGAATTAGGTTTCTAGTGGCATAATAGTATGAAGGCCATAAGAATTTTCCTAGCATTCATTTCAAGGAATAACATGGACCACTTAGTTTAGAATTTGAGCATCCTAGGTCAAGAAACAAGTGTGGCCGAAAGTTGTAGAACAAGAATTCAAGTTTTAAGCAACATAAGAACATTAGTTTACTTCATATCTTTCCATCAAGAAGATCATAAGTATCTTAGGCTTGATTTAAACTTTCCTAGGATTCAAGTCTCAACATGGCCGAATCATCCTATGCATAAAAGAAATATAGTTCAACTTAACCTAAGATCATGACATGTCATATTAGCTTCATAACTTGTCTTATGAAAATCATAGCATGCTAAATTTTTAGGTTTAAAGCCCTTCTAGGCCCTCAACTCTATCATAGCCGAAAGTTCATGAAGATGGAATCAAGTTTAAATTAACATACAAGTGGGAAAAACATTAACAACACCATCTACCATAAGGTACATATCATAAGGACAAGAGAGCATGCTTTGTTTTAGGTCTAGAGTTCTTCTAGTTCTTTTGTTCTTTCTTGGCCGAAAGTCTAAGCCCATAAACTTATGTTCTAACCAAACATTCTAGCATGAAAATATTAGTTTAACCCCCTTACCATCAAATACATATCATAGGAAACGTCATGAACATACCTAGTTGGTTTTCAAGTTCTTAAAACCTTTCTTATTTTTTTTTTTTTGTTTTGGCCGAAACCCTCATGAAACAAACATAGGTTTTTCTAGCAATATATTTACATGACAATCGTATAGCTATTGTACCACAGGTGAGGGGAACTTACTTCCTTTCGCTTGTGGTTTTTCTTAAGGAGAAGAATATCCTAGGAGCTAAGAAATGAAGGAGCTTTCTCTTCTTGTGTCTCCTTTGGTTTCCTTTGCTTGGAAGGGATAGAACTTGAAGATTTCTTCTCGAAAATTAGTTTTCTTGGAGAAGAAACTTGACTTAGTGTTCGGATCAAGGAGAGGGAAGACCTCTTAGTCTCGGTGAAGAAGAGAAAAGGAGGAAGGAGGAGGAAGAAGGAGAAAATGAGAGATTTACTTTCTTATTTTTCTATTTATTCATCATGAGGGGAATTTATGCCTTCATTTATTCCCTTTCTTAACTCTCCCATGTCTCTTCCCTTGGTTCCCACGAGAATGAGAAGAGGGAGAAGTGAGGAAGGCAACTTGCCTTCTTCTTGTTCCTTCTCTTAACCAAGAGGAAGGAGAGGTAAGCAAATTTGGTTTTCTCTTGCTTCTTGCTTTATTTTATTTTTCTCTCCTTTAACTAACATTTTTATCTCTTCCTATCCATATGTTACTCTCTATCCTAGTGGTGATCATGCCATAAATCTTTCTCCATTGTTTGTGGGAGGTTCAAGGTTCAATCCTTGACCTTCTCCTCTTACCATATTATTATACATCATTTTTTTTTTATCTTCTCTCCTTCTCTTATTCTTTTTTTTTTATTCCTAAGTTCTAGTGGAAATAATTTCTCATGTACTTATAAAAATTCGTGGGTGTTACATAGAATCAATCTCAGGTTAATCTTAAATGATCTGGACCGCTTATCTCAAGATCTGACAGCTGGATCTTCATCCATCTTCATTACAATATGGACGGTCCAGATTAAAGTTGGAGAAAACTTTGTTTCCTTTTACCCATGCGACGGCACAGTGCTGGCAATTCCTCTTCTGTTCGCGACATCTCCTCTCGCGCGGCTAGGGCACACGACCATCTTTTCTATGAACACCGCCTCTTACTCTCCTCCTCTATTCTTTCTCCGGCCTCCTTCCCAAACCCTAGCCACCCTCACTCTCTCCCGTTGCAGTCTCTTTACCTTCCCGTCTCTCCATCCCTTCCTTGGCTTCTTAAGTTATCCGGTCGGTGATCGCTTCCCTAGGCTCTCCTCCTCCCTCTCTTTTGACTCGAAGATCAGACACCAAGAGGGGGAAGTCGCATCCTGCTTCGATGAGGTCTCATGCCAGGACCACCTATTGCAGGCTCAGCGGGAAGAGCAATGGCAGTTTATCCTCGTCAAGCCTTACTTCCTATGCACTAGGTGCCCTACTTTCCCCTCTTCTGAATTCGCATTCGTTACCTATTTGTTGTAAGGATTTCTTCTCCATGTGATTTTGATGATGGTGGTGGTGGATTGAATGACAGTATTGATTTGCGGAGCTTGCAGTCTGAGAATGCGTTCAACGTCATTCCCCCCACCTCCCGCTCCACCATTTACGTTGTGCTCAGATACTATGATCCTCACGTAAGTCTCTTTCTCTGTAGGAAACTGATAAAATAAATTTAAAAAATGTACCTTTCATTGTTGAATAATAACTTTTATTTATCAAATGTTCAATTTTTTTTTTGGGTCTCAGTATTACTACATGGTTTATTTGGATATTTTTTAGGTATATTAGAGAAAACATTTGATCTTAGTAAATAATTGGCATCTAGCTTCTAGTGGTATAATCCTTTCAAAAATTTTAAGTTGTTCTTAAACTTTCTTAATGATGCTCTTTCAATTGTGATTGACACTAAACAATTAAAAGAATAAAAATTATGTCATTCTTGATTATTTTTTATTATGTGGTAGCTAAAAGTTTTTGCACATGTACCAACTATATCTCTTGCATTACATCACAGTGATCTTGGTGATAGAGTTCATGTGATTATCCTATAATTTGTTGGTATAATAATTCTATTTAAACATTAATTTTAGATGCCAATAAGGTATTTAATTCTGTATTTTAGTTGATGGAGACTGGTTTTAGTGACAGTCGGTGCAACTATATGGTAGTTTTTCACTATGGTTCAGTTGTGCTGTTTAATGTTTCTGATCATGAAGCTGATGGGTACCTCAAGATTGTTGAAAAACATGCATCAAGTTTGTTACCAGACATGAGAAAAGATGGTAAGGATTTGCATCATTGCTGGAGTTAGTTTTGGGTGATAGAACTTTGACTGAGTCTGTTTCTCAACATTGTGAATCTATAAACAACTGCATAGAACAGATACTAGTTATCCCAGTCAGACCTTGCCATGTGGACTACAGAAACAATCTTACATGTCATCTGCAAGGCATTTACTTTTCCTATGTTTGCCTTTATGTTTAGTTGATAGTTTTATTCCAGCTGACTCTGTTCTGATGCATCAATTTCTTAACTTTTTTGAAATAAGGTATTGATTTCTTGGATGATAGAAGTTGAGATTGTGAAAATTTCACATGTCGTTTGCTTATTCCTATTGACTTTCATTAAATATTGAGATTTTGGAAATTTTACATGCAGTGTCTTTTCAGATATTTTGAATAGTGAATGGAGGTATTCAGAAACTCCAGCTAAACAGCTCGGATATGGATGATTATAGGAGCAACAACTACATGCTATGTGGTACTGCATCTAAACCTCAAGGGTGTAACTGGAAAGTACTTCGACAAAGAACTATTAAGAAGACTTTGGGATTTAAATGAGAAGATGGTTAAAGCCAATGAGTAAAGAACATTCAAGTCAAGAGGATAAGTAGCATCTATCAAGATTCTTTAAGTTCATGCAATAAGACGTAGTCGATAGGAGTAGTTTTGAGTGTCTCCAAATTAAAATTTCTTTGTATGCAAGTAATTATGTTTGTTATAGAAGTATAAGGATGATAATTTCTATATTGATCTTAGTTGTTTATTTAATAATATGTTATTGATTGAAATATATTTATTTTCATTTATCTTTTATTTGTCTTTGGTATTAAAAGATAATAGTTTAAACTTCTTATCTTTTACTAAAAAAACAACATTTTTTTATGCATTGTGAAACTGTTGTCTTTGCTAAAAAAAGACAATGCTTTTTATGCGTTGTCTTTAACAAAGACAACGCTTTTTATGTATTGTCTTTAGCAAAGACAACGTTTTTTATGCATTGTCGTAAACAATGATAACGCTTTTAAAGCGTTGCAAAAGCGTTGTCTTTGCTACAAACGACAACGCTTTTAAAGCATTGTCTTTGAGCAGACTTTTAACAACAGTGCTTTTAACAATGCTTTTTCAGCTACATAGACAACGCTTTTAAAGCGTTGTCTATTAGCTTTTTTCTTGTAGTGAACTTATATATTTTATCTTTTAAAATATTACTTTGTTTCTTTAATTTTATAAAAGTTAATTTCTTATTAAATAATTTTGAGTTATTCTTATTTAGATTTGAATCAAATTTATTCATTATATTATTAGCATGCATATCTAATTTTCTAGAGAAATCTATACTAGAGTAAGCGGAATTAGCTAGGGGAAAAACATGCGTTGCAAAAATTGGATTTTCATGTAATGTAAATTTATTTATCTTGATTTCTCCCCCTGGATTTTTGGCTCTTCTTTCTGGGTATTGTCGTTTGCAGTGACCCGTTCGTCTGTACTTGGAGCATTCAATGTGCTTCTTCCCTTTCCAGATTGATTTCTCCTTCTCCTCCGATTATATCGGCCGAATCTTATGAGTAGGGCACTTGTTTCTATAGTGCTCTCTCTCCCTACAGTTAAAACAGGTTATATAAAATTTACAATTTTACCTTTTAGATCTATGATAGGATTCTCCCCCTTGACTGTTGCCATCTCGAATTCGGACTCAGATTCAGCTATCTCTTCTTTGGCCATCAGTGCTATGAAATCGGTCTGATTTGATTCTTCTGAGTTTGGTTCGGAGGTTAACTCTGGAAATTCATACTCTGATTCGAACTCAAGTTCAACTTGGTCTTCTGGTTCTGAAGGAATCTCATGAAGCTTGATCACCTTCTCCCAAAGCTCCTTAGTATTGTTGAACTTTCCAACTCGATCAAGCTCTGAATTTGTTAGTCCACATAGGAGAGTATATGTTGCTTTTGCATTTGCCTCAAACTTCCTTCTTGTTTGTGCATCCCACTTGTCATAGGCGATGGGCACACCTCCTTCGGTGGGGGTTATAAATTCGATCTGAACTATGATCCATATCTCCACTTGGGTTTTCAGTTGGTGCTCCATCTGATCTTTCCAGTATCCGAAATCTTCTCCGAAGAAGAGTGGCGGACGATCTGTGTTGTAGCCCTTTTGATGGGTTATTTAGGAGAAAAACAAAAAGAAAAATAACCAAATATCCCAAGACTTGGTCTTGGATTAGTAGTGCGGGAGAAAAAAATAGCAATTTACTAATTTTTTTAAAGAAAATAATAAAATATTAATAAAATATTAAAAAATATATTATTACAAATTTTTGGAAATGCGATATTTTGCTAATAGCGACCAATAGTGAAAAGATGAAAATAAAATTTTCAAAAATAGTTTTGGAGGGAAAAAACGAAAGGCGTAATTGTACTGATTCAGAGCAACACCGTTCTGATACCAATTGTTGGATTGAAAGTGCTATAGGGGGGTGAATAGCACTCGTGGCTTTCACTTTCATTTCAAAAGAATAAAAAATAAAACATGCAGCGAAAAAGTAAATAACAAACACATGAACACCAAGATTTACTTAGTTCGGAGCTTGGGACGACTCCTACTCCAAGACCCACGCTCATTGAGCGTTTACTTTGGGCAATCACTATAAGCACGGGAATGTTACAATTTGAAATACAATTAAAGCAATAATAAAGTATATACCGACAACAGAAAGTAATAAGTTTGAAACTCCTGGTCGTCAGGGTCTTGCTATAGCTTTTCTGGATCGTCTTTTGAGCAGCACAGAGAAGACATATTGCGATTTCGTTGTTGTTCGAAGCTGCTGCTCGAGACCACCTTTTATAGCCTGTGGAGGGCGCCCTCAACAGCATGGAGGGTGCCCTCATCCGCGTCGAATCCGCAGCATGGATGAGCTCTAACCTGGTCACAACCTATCCGCCTGAGGGCACCCCCAACCTCCATGAGAGTGCCCTCGCGCTAGGTCTAAGGCACCCTAAAGCTCCATGAGGCCACCCTCGCACCAGTATCCAGGGCGCCCTCAAGCTCCATGAGGGCGCTCTCGCGCCTTGCTGCGAGTTTGCTTCTCTAGGTTACTTGAGGCAAACACTCCAATTCACTTCCTACAAAATACGTTAGTCTAACATACCCCGCAGAACAAAGTTCGAACATAATAAGACATAGAATGTGACAGTCATCAGACTGCCCAATTCTGACTTCGGATTCCCGACCAAAAACCTTAGGTCAAATCGACGCCTACTGTTTCCTCATCGGGGAACGTGTCCTCACCTACTCCACTCAGGAGAGTTTAGGACGTCCGCTCCATGACCCACCCAGCCTTTCACTTGGTTCGCGACACCAGGACTTATCACCTAGAGTCCTCAACTCTAGAACTTTTTCTTGAAGCCCTTGACCCACCAAGACTTTCTACCTAAGGTTATCATCCCCTAGGACCTAGGGTTACCACCCTAGGATTTTCCACCTGCCTAACCGCAGCTAAGATTTTTATCTAAGTACACTTAGGACTTTTCTGCAAACTCATTTAAACATGTTAGATAACAAAACAACCTAACTTTGAATCCTTTGACATAATCAAAACACAGGTTCGATCGTCAGATGCTTCCCGTACCAACACCGGTTGGTTACTGCTTCACCGAGGTTGACCAGTCCGATGATTAGCTCCTTGATCTTCGCATGTAGTTGAGCTACCTTCTCACCTTTCTCCAAATGAATGTTCATTAGCTTTCTCCAAAGAATGTCCCATCATGCAAGCTTCACTTCAGATGTTCCTTGATGGAGTTCCAGGAACTTTTCCTAGAGATCCTTTGTCGATGTGTAGCTTCCAGTGTGATTTACTTCTTGAGGCAGTAATACACTTAATAAGTGATATTCCACTCTACTGTTGGCTACGAAATCACTTTTCTCCTTCTTTGTCCAAAGGTACTCTTCTTTCTCTATGCCTTGTTGATCTTTGGGAACTACAAAACTGTACTTAATTATTAAAAGAATTTCAAAGTTGGTTTTTTAGGAATACCTCCATTTTACATTTCTAATGCGCGAACTCCCCCTAAACTTTGGCGGGATGAGGCGACCATTGATTTTTTTGCTTTGGTTGGCAGTTAATCCTTCTGAAGCATCCTTGCTCTGATACCAATTGTTGGTCCCCTAGTGGCCAGCTAGAGGGGAGTGAATAGCCCTGAAAAAATACAAATGCCCTTTCTCAATCTTCAGACTAAGTTAGGCAAACACTTGTATAATAACAAAAATTAAATACATAAATTAAAATATAGGCAAGAGAGTTTACTTGGTTTGTAATCAGAGGATTGCTAATTCTAGACAAACGAAACTCACTAAAATCTCCTTTGGATGGAGTAGCATCTTTATAATGTTGACAGCCTACAAAAGTAGTAGAACCAAAAGAGAATTTGTTTACAAGTGTTGTGTTCTAACAATAGAAATCAGGATTGTATTTATAGACCTGATCCAGGCTCTGGAAGGGTTCTAAGTGCCTAGGAGTGGATAAAATTTTATTTGTGATGGAACGGATCTCATCGCAATGGGTCTGGATAAAATCTTCGGTCTGGGTGCCTGGAAGGGTTCCAAGGGCCCGAACCACCTTCTCACAGGGGCACCTCATCAAGGTGCCCTGATTGGACCAGACTGGTCTAGGCGCCTGGAATAGCTCTAGGCGCCCAAACCAGAGTCAACTTCTAGATGACTTTTAGTCTGGGTCTTTCGCTCCGGCTCCGCTCATTTGGGTGATTTTGATCATCCGGAATAGGGCTCACCCAAATCCATTTTCGGACTTCTCGAGCAATCTTTTGCTCCGGCTTCTCATCCCTTAGAAATATCGCGTGCCTCCTTCTCGTCTGCCAGTGTACTCTTCCACAGTGTCTCGTCCTTCGGATACACCGAGCCCGTCAACTCTCTCCCATGTCGTCTTTCTCGCTAGCTATGTCTTTCGCTTGACTTCTTATGCTCCTAAGTTCCTTCACACTTAGACACAAGACATTAAAATAACAACAAGACCTAACTTGACTTGGTTGATCACATCAAAACCTCCACGGGATAATTATATTTGCAAAAATTTAAAAATATTGTTAGGTTTTAATTATTTCATCTCTTGTATGCACGCATTCTATCTTGTATATTTTCCTGTCTTTTGATAGTATTTGCATTAATGTTTCAGGTAAGACCAGAAAAACTTTGTGTTATCAATAGTTTTAGAGTTTTAGTGTGATTAGAACCTCAGATTTGTCAAGAAAAATGGATAACAATATTGAAAAGACTCTCAGAGAGCTTTAGGCACCAGATTTGTCAGATCATTCATTCTGAATTCGTTATTTTGATTTAGAGGCAGACTTCAAGTTATGGACTATTGTACATCTATTACCGAAGTTTCATGGACTTTCTGGTGAAGATCCCAATAGACATCTACAAGAATTGGAGATGGTATGCTCTACATGGAACCCACATGGTACGTCAGGAGATGCTATTAGACTAAGAGCATTTACATTCTCACTGGTGGATTCAGCAAAAGATTGGTTGTATTGTCTTCCCCCCAACTCTATCACCAACTAGTTCGAGATGAAGAAATTATTTCTAGCGAGGTTCTTTCTTGCTTCCAGGATCACAACTATTCGGAGGAGTATTTGTGGAGTCCAACAATTCATAGAAGAACCGTTACATGAATATTGGGAACGATTTAAAGGGCTTGTTGTTAGTTGCCCTCAGTACCAGATAAGCGATCAACTATTGACTATATACTTCTATGAGGGATATGTCCCATGGACAGGAGTATCGTTGATGCAGCTAGTGGAGGGGCTCTAGTTAACAAGATATCTACTCAGGCTAGAGAACCTATTGAGATTATAACTGTAAATTATCGTTTGGGACTAGGCCGGTGATTGCCAAAAATGTTCATTCCTTTACCAGTGTATTCCTGACCAGGATCCAGTATCACCGGCCTGATCCTTAGTATTATCAGACTCATCAGCAGGACAAGTATAATTCAATTGTAGGATTTAGGTATGGGAACACACAACAAGGGACTTCTGAGTGGCCCTAATTTTATCAGCCATATCTTCAGTACCATCAACCTGAGCAGGATTTTAGGGAGCAGTTACAACAATTTTTGCAACATCAAGAAACCCAATTTCAGGAAAGAACACATTCATCAATACAGTTACAATTGCTATTAGACCAACCTACTATATCAATTTCTGAGGAGATGAATTATAGAGTGTGATATTTCTAACCTTAATTCTACTACTTTATATGACTCTTCTAGTTTTTTGTATCATGATGTTGTAGTTGATCCTGATAATATTTTTATTGATGATATTGTTGTTTAAGATATTCTTGAGGTTGCAAGTGTTATTGATAGGGATGGAAGTGTAAGGACTTATGCTATGGAGACAAAGCCCCAAGAATCATTACCACTCGAGCCAGTTGAGTCTGCAGTTCTACTTATTTACGATGGAAGTGTAGGGGAGACCGAAGAATCACTTTCGTTGATTGTTCCTAATCCAGAACCAGATCCTTTACTTCACCAAGATGATGTCACATTCACTATTTTAAACCCTCCAAACACTTTTTGGTATAATAAGGACAATATTTTGTCTGAATTCTTAGGAAAGTCCATGGAGATAATTAGATCTGATTTTATTGGATGTGACATATCTTTTCATTCATGCTCTGTTGATATTGATATCATTTATAACCCATCTCACATAGCATGCTATAGGAATTTCATCCTTCTCTTTTTAGTGTATAGGATTTCTACAGACATTTTATTTATAGTCAATCACGCAAGGATGCATTCAATCATTTGAAGAAAGTCCTAACCTTCTCTGCAATAATGAAGCTTCTGGAGTGGACACTCCAACTGAACCATCTTCGGCCACCGGAGAAAATTTTTAGGGAGTCGATTATGGATGGAGCAGTCCTCACTTCACCTACATTGTGTTGGAATCCCAAGGTTGTTTTGATGTGATCAAACAAGTTAAGTTAAGTCCTATTTAGTTTAACCCCTGTGTCTAAGTGTGTAGGAGCTTGGAGCACAGGAAGTCGAGCGGAAGACACGACTAGCGAGAAGGACGACACGGGAGAGAGAGCCGACGGGCTCGGTGTGTCCGAGGGATGAGATGCCATGGAAGAGTACACCAGTGGACGAGAAGAATGTACACGACGTTCGAGGGATGAGAAGCCGGGAAGGAAGGTTGCTCGAGGAGAAGGCCGAAAATTAGGTTTGGGTGAGCCCCTATTCCAGATGGTCGAGATCACCCAAGCGAGCGGAACTGGAGTGGAAGACCCGGACTGAGGCAAGCAGAACCGGAGCAGAGGGCTCGGATCGAAAAGGTCAACTATGTTGACTTTTATGGGTCCAAGCACTCGAAGCCATTTTGGGCGCCTGGAGTCCGGGAGCTCGGAACCCTTCCAGGCGCCCAGAATCTCAATCTTATCAAGTTCGACATGCCCATTGACCAACACGTCGAGGATAGAATTCTATCGCACTCCAGGCATCCGGAATAATGCTATAAATATAGCTCTAATTTTAGTAGTTCAGATAACAACTTGTAATTCTTTTCTTTCTATTCCACTATTGTGCGTGAGCTATTAACATTGTAAAAGGCTACTCTGCCTGAAGGAGATCTTCATAAAAGTGTGTTTCATTTTCCTTGGATTAGCAATGTAAAGCCCGAAAAATTCCCAAATTTATTTTAGAATTATTCTATGATTTTTCTGGAATTATTAGATATTTTTCCGGAATTTTCCGAGTAGCGGAAGTAGCAAAAACAAATAGGTCGCAAACTAGCTTAGGCGGGAATCGAACCCGAGACCTATGGTGAAAGGGATAATGTTAGTAACCAGTTGAACCCAGCAGGGCCGTGCTGAAAGGAAGGAGAACCAAATATATTTATATTAGAGTTGGGTTCATTAAACCACTTAATATAAATAATAAACTTAAGTGGGGTTTGGTTTATTTTGGTTCGGCACCTCTTCACCTCACGCGACTTTCTCTTCCAAAACCTCACCGCCGCCTCTCCCTTCTTCTCCTTTTCCTCACGCACGGCACACCAAGGCAAGGGTCCATAGGATCATCTTCCGGCGACGACTCCAACACGAAAGGGGCTCTTCTCCGCGAGAGGAACGCGAAGACGTAAGCGGTTCGTCGAGCGGACAGTTTTCCGGAAACCCCTAGCGAATAGAATCGTAAGAAAACCTTACGATTGAGGTAAGAAACCCCTCACCTGCAGTATAATTGCTCTCGCTTGTTAGTTATGGCGTTAGTTCAGTAATTTTATAGTTTTCAGTTTTAGGGCATGCTTTTAGTGCACGCCAAGCATTCGGTAGAATGCCCAGTTCAGAAGGATGTACCAATAGGCGTCCTAACAGCATATAAAATGTAATAGAAACATTTTATTCAGTTATTATTAGTTATTACAGCTATATGGATCAGATATCCATTGGGTGGGCTCCCACAGTAGCCTCTAGGTTCAGATAACCTAGCTCTAGGTTCAGATAACCTAGAACAGCAAAGTAAAATAAAACAGTATTCAGTATTTTACTTTTATTCAGTTGGCACTGTATTCGGATCAGATACAGACGTCCCTAGGTTCAGATAACCTAGTAACCCTGCTGGATTCGGAACTTGCAATCCCGGGTCTCGTAGGGATGCGCGCACAGTAAGTACAGTTGTCAGGGCCCCAACAGCATGTTTATTATTTTCACTTATTATGTATTAGTTTTCAAAACTCAAAACAGTGATGCTAGTTGAGTTTGATTGCAGCTTCAGTTCAGATAGCTTAGCTCAGCATGTTGTTTCATTTCAGTTTCATGCTCAGTTTATGCCATGTTTCAGTTCCAGTTCATGCTTGGTTTGATATGCCATGCCATGCTTGCATGTTCAGTATGTTTTTCAAACAACATGATTTAAAATCATATTCGCATCGTATGCATGATTTAGTGAGGTAGATGGTTTCTTACTAAGCTTTAAGCTTACAGGTACTACTTTTCTTATACTGCAGATACAGGTAAAAGAAAAGTGGACTAGCGGAGGCTGGAGGGCGATGCTACGATGATGTGTGTGTGCAAGGGGTCTGGAATAAAGATCCTTGGGATCTACACGCTTTTATTTCAGTTTTAGTACTTAACACGTCTAATTTTATGAATTAGTCTTGTTACAGCTTAGTAAACTATATCTTGTTTAGTCATCATGTTTAGAATATTAGTACTTACATGCTGGAATGTATTTCCATTGTTTTAGAACTGTTGTGTAATGTTTTGGCACGCCAAAGTGCTGAAATCAGAACTCTCGAGTGAAATCAGACACTGATCGGTCTCCAGACCGATCAGTGTCTGAGCTGCCCCACTGGATCGGTCAGCCGACCGACCCAGGCACGAACAGAGAGTTGGTAAGGGTTATGGATCGGTCAGCCGACCGATCCAGAGGCGAACAGAAGCATAGAAAGTATACTGATCGGTCTACTGACCGATCAGGGTACTCCTGGATCGGTCTGTAGACCGATCCAGCTGCGTACAGAACGCAGCAGAAGCACGGAGGCTCACTGATCGGTCTCCCGATCGATCAGGGTGTTCCTGGATCGGTCGGTAGACCGATCCAGCTGCGTACAGCAGCGAGGTAAGCTCGTGGATCGGTCAGCCGACCGATCCAGAAGGTGCCACCGTGCCAGTATCAGCTGGAACGATCTGTGAATCGTTCCGACGCCTCAATCGACTCACGGATCGGTTGAAATGTCTGATTACAGCTAGCAGGACATCCAAGAGGCATAGATTGTCTCTCCTAGCATGTGTACAACACTCAGGTACTCTTAGAATGTCAGGTTAAGACTTTATAGTAAGTAGTTTAGCAAATTTCAAATTTGCTCAGTTTTCCGCACAGTAGTTTCAGTAGTTAATGTAGCGCGGGTCGTTACAGAGTGGTATCAGAGCAGTGTTCCATACTTCCTACACACACATCAGCATTGTACCTGCAGCTTCCAAGTAAGAACATCTCTCACTCAGTTTTGTTTTCAGCTTCCATATCAGTTGTATGTGCTTTCATGTTTGCTCGCATGTTGGTAGTTAATTAATTCATGTTTACAGTGATAGTATTTAACATGTTACCAGTAGTTAACTATAACATGATAGCCTAGTTATATATATATGTTCTTTGCTATTTAGAAAATGGTACGAGGACGTCCAGCTAAGAAAGCAGCAGCGGCTGAGCCCCAGCATGAGGCAGAAGTTAGCTGAACAGCAGCAGGAGATAGCCTTCTTAAAGGCTAACCAGCAGACTACTCCCCCAGTCACTCCAGTACCGAACCTCACGACTCCAGTAATCACAGAGGTAGTACCAACTCAGCCTGCAGTACCAGTCCCAGTAGCCCCAGTAGCAGGGGCTAAGAGAGAAGCTTACCTTATCCAGTGGCAGAGAATTAAGCCCGAGAACTTCTCAGGCACCAGCGAACCATGGGATGCCTGCATGGTTTAAAACACTCGAGAGCACGATGGAGCTTCTAGATTGGCGAGCACGAAAGGTGAAGTGTGCCTCCTCTTAACAGAGACGACGATGTGGTGGGGCGG